>NC_057861.1:297810967-298410967 GCF_019393635.1 Dromiciops gliroides | reverse complement strand
GGTCCTTGTAGCAGCTTCCCTTCTAACTCACTGAAAAAAAAAAAGCCCTTTCTTCATACAGTTCTTTCTCTGTCCACCCCCACAGCATCTCTACTGTCCTGCTTCTCCTACTTTTAGTCCCCCAGCATCCTCCCAGCCTTCTTTTTATTAACTTTCCCTCTCACGTAAAATGTGGGCTCACCACCCCAGGGCAGGCTGAGCCCTGTGCTCCCTGCGCCAACAACGCCAGTGTCTCTCCCGTTTTTCATGTGCCTCTCCATTGAGCACAGGGCTGCCCATGCCTAGCCTAGGGCTTTTTATCCACACAGCTTAGCCTGGCTAAGAGGCCCCCTGCAGCTGAAGTGGTGGGGGAGTGGAAGCTCTGCTTGGGGAGCCTGAGGCTAATTTTAATGCCTTCTCACCTTATACAAAAATAAGGTCAAAATGGGTTCAAGATTTAGACATAAAGGGTGATACAATAGAAAAAATAGGAGAGGAAGGAGTAGTTTATCTCTTACATCTATGGAGAAGAAAACAATTTATGTCCAAACAAGAGATAGAAAATATTATGAAAAGTAAGATTAAGATGGAAGACTTCGATTACATTACATTAAAAAGCTTTTTTACAAACAGAAGCATTACAGCCAAAATGAGAAGGCAGGCAGAAAACTGGAAAACAATTTTTACATCCAGGATTTCTGATAAAGGCCTCATTTCGAAAATATGTCAGGAACTTAATCAAATTTATAAGAACCTAAGTCATTCCCCAATTGAGAAATGGTCAAAGGATATGAACAGGCAGTTTTTTTTAATGAATAAGTCAAAGCTAGCTATTGCCATATTTAAAAAATGATCTAAATCATAATTGATGAGAGAAATGCAAATTAAAACAACTTTGAGGTACCACCTGACACCTATCAGATTGGCTAATATGACAAAAAAGGAAAATAATAAATGTTGGAGAAGCTGTGGGAAAATTGGAACACTAATGCTTTGTTGGTGGAGCTGTGAAGTGATCCAACCATTCTGGAGAGTAATTTGGAACTATGCCCAAAGGGCTATAAAGCTGTACATTCCCTTTGACCCAGTGGCACCACTGCTAGGTCTGTATCCCAAAGAGACCATAGAAAAGTTAAAAGCACCCACAAATGTATTTATAGCAGCTCTCTTTGTAGTGGCAAAAATTGGAAATCAAGGGAATGCCCATTAATTGGGGAATGGCTAAACAAGTTGTGGTGTATGAATGTAATGGAATACCATTGTGCTGTATGAAATGATATGCAAACAGATTTCAGAGAAACCTGGAAGGACTTACATGAACTGATGCTGGCTGAAATGAGCTGAACCAGAGAACATTGTACACAGTAACAACAACATTGTGTGCTGAAAAATGGGGATAGATTTGGCTCTTCTCAGCAGTGCAACAATCCAAAAGAGTTTCAAAGAACTAGTGATAGAAAATGTTCTCAACATCCAGAAAAAAGAACTGTGAATTATGAATGTAGATTGAATCATACTGTTTCTACTTTTGGACTGTTATTTTTTGCCTTCATGCTTGAGGTTTTTCCTTTGTGCTCTGAATCTTCTTTCACAAGATGACTAATGTAGAAATATGTTTGATGTGATTGTACATATAAAACCTAAATAAAACTGCTTTCTGTCTTGGAGAGGAGGGAGGGAAGAGAGGGGAGAAAAAAGAAAAATTTGGAACTGAAAATCCAGTGAAAACAAGTGTTGAAAACTATGCTTATATGTAATATATAACTAGAAAATAATAAAATTAAATTTTAAAAAAGACAAACAAAAAAGATTAAACTGATGGAATTCTCTTAATAAAATGCTTACATGAATAAAAAAGAGAAAGAGGAGATCAATGAATTGGGCATGGAACAAAAAAATCTAGAAAAAGAACAAATTAAAAATCCCCAACTAAATACTAATTTAGAAATCCTGAAAATCAAAGGAAAAATTAACAAAATTGCATGCAAGAAAACTATAGAATTAATCAATAAAACTAAGAGCTGGTTTTATGAAAAAAAATAGATAACCCTTTGGTTAATTTGATTTAAAAAAAAAGAATGAAGAAAACCAAATTTCCAGGCTCAAAAATGAAAGGGTTGTTTTCAAACCAGTGAAATGGAAATTAACGCAATAATTAGGAACTATTTTGCCCAACTATATGCCAATAAATTTGAAAATCTAAATGAAATGGATAAATATTTACAAAAATACAAATTTCCCAGGTTAACTCAAGAGAAAATAAAATCCTTAAATAAGCCCATATTAGAAAAAGAAATTGAACAAGCCATTAATGAACTCCCTAAGAAAAAATCCCCAGGGCCAGATGGTTTTACAAGTGAATTCTACCAAGCATTTAAAGAACAATTAATTCTAATACTATACAAATTATTTGGAAATATAGGTGAAAAAGGAGTTCTACCAAATTCCTATTATGACACAAATATGGTCTTGAAACCAAAACCAGGCAGAGCCAAAACAAAGAAAGAATATTATAGACCAATTTCCCTAATAAATATTGATGCAAAAATCTTAAATAAGATATTAGCAAGGAAATTACAGCAAGTGATCACCAGGATAATACACTATAACCAGGGGGGATTTATACCAGGAAAGTAGGGCTGGTTCAACATTAGTAAAACTATCAACTTAATCAACCACATCAATAAGAAAACTCGCCAAAATCATATGATAGATGGAGAGAAAGCTTTTGACAAAATACAGCACCTATTCCTAATAAACACAATAGAGAGGTTAGGAATAGGTGGTGCTTTCTTTATAATAATAAGCAGTATCTACATAAAACCAGCAGTAAACATTATATGTAATGGAGATTAGTTAGAGGCATTCTCAATTAGATCAGTGATGGAATGGGGATGTTCATTATCACCTCTATTATTTAATATTGTACTGGAAATGTTAGCTATAGCAATAAGAGGACAAAAAGGAATTAAAGGACTTAGAATAGCCAAGGATGAAACAAAACTATCACTCTGCAGATGATATGATGGTATACTTAGAGAACCCTAGAGAATCAACTCAAAAATTACTTGAAACAGTAACTTTATTAAAGTTGTAGGATACAAAATAAATTCACATAAATCATCAGCATGTCTATACATAACCAACAAAGTCCAGCAGCAAGAGATAGAAAGAGAAATTCCATTTAAAGTAACTGTAGACAATATAAAATTCTTGGTAGTCTACTTGCCAAGACAAACCCAGGAACACTATGAACACAATTACAAAACACTTTCTACACAAATCAAATCAGATCTAAATAATTGGAAAAATATCAATTTCTCATGGACAGGCTGAGCTAATATAATAACAATGACCATTCTACCTAAATCAATTTGCTTATTCAGTACCATACCAATCAGACTACCAAAAAAATTACTTATAGAGCTAGAAAAAAATAATAACAAAATTCATCTGGAAAAGCACAAGGTCAAGAATATCAAGGGAACTAATGAAAAAAAAATGCACAGTAGTGTGGACTAGTTGTACCAAATCTGAAGCTTTACTATAAAGCGGCAGTCATCAAAACTATTTGGTACTGGCTAAGTAAGAAATAGAGTAGTGGATCAATGGAATAGATTAGGCACAGGAAACACAGTAGTTAATGACTTTAGTAATGTACCATTTGAAAAACCCAAAGACTCCAGCTTCTGGGATAGTAACTCAGTATTTGACAAAAACTGCTGGGATAACTGGAAGATAGTGTGGCAGAAACTAGGCATAGACCAACATCTTAAACCTTATACTAAAATAAAGTCAAAATGGGTACATGATTTAGATGTTAAAGCTAATACCATAGATAAATAAGGAGAGGAAGGAACAGTTTACCTCTCAGATTTATGGAAAGGAGAACTGTTGATGACCAAATTATGGACTTGTGTCCAAAATACACCCTATGTTTCTTTACCCATTATTTTTCAACATTCAACAAAACTGCATCTTCCCACCTCTGGAGTCCCATATCTTCATGTGGGTGCTAAAGCTAAGGAAATTATGGTCTAATTATTATGCAGTCCATCAGAGTATCTGCACAGACAAACCTTCCTATCACCTCACTCTAGCTTTCCCACATCTTGCCATCATTTATTTTGTAGCTATGGCAGGTGCTTATCTTAGTGCTCTTCTGGGAAAATGGACAGTATGAGTGACAATAGCCTGTCACTCTCCCTTCCCCCTTTTTTCCAGTGAGACCAAGGGACTCCAACAGGATAAGAACTCTCAGATTAGTTACAGCCCAGATAATATTTATAATTATACTATATTTTCCCCAAAATTCACCTCTAACTCATTCTTTTGTTTCTATTTTTAAACAAATTTTGTAATGTAGATAAAGATTAATACATTATTTCATATATATAATTTACCAATAAAAAGTAGACAAATATTCGGGGTACATGTTCAAAAATGGCTACTGAAAAGGGCTGGTCATCAAAAAGTTTGATAATGATTTTTCTGAGAAACAATTGTAATAAGGCCCAAGAAGCCTAGGAATTGTATTACTTTCTTTACTGGGTATGCTAGTTGCAGATTCCAGATTCCAGGATTCATGAATGTCACAAGCCTCTCTCTCTATATGGAAATTTATATCAATGCTTAAACTATTTACAGATCAAACAATTATGTGTCCATGAAGTAAATACATATTTCATCTTTGTATGGTTTATGACCTGAGTTCTAATCTAGATTCTGCCACTAACTGATCTTGTTTTGCCTCTTCCTTTCAGAGCTGAAGTGCCTAACTTTTCAACAGATTTAGTTTATCTCCCAGACATGTGGACTAACCAGACAATCTAGGTTCTGCCACTACCTACCTGCGTGGAATTAATTTGAGAAGTAACTTCTCTCAATGTCAGTTTATCCGTCTATAAGCTGAAGAAATTAGAACAATTATTGGCCTCTGATGTTTCATATCTCTCAGATACTATGATTCCAAATCACTTTTTCTCTTTGGACTAAGTTTATATAGTCCTTATGATATAAAACATTTTATTAAATGAGGTAATTAAACACCTTATCTTTGAGCAATTGATGACATATTTGATTTACACTTTTAAAAAATTGATTTTAGACTTCCAGAAATGGAACGCTTTTACCTAGTCATGCCAGTCATATGCTACCTGGGGGAGAGTGAAGAATAATGGGGGAAGGATTGGCTTGGTGTCATCTATTGTGCCTGGTGAGGACTGTGGGAGGAAGAACAAAGTATTTCAAATGGCTACTCTCCTTCCCTACTCCTACCTCCCCATTGAGGGCAGTGCTTTAAATAACAGAGACTTTACAAGGTCTCTAAAGGATTGTTGTGGGGTGGAGTAGGGTATTCTCTTTTGGTTATCCTAGTTTCTAGTAGGATGTGTTTTAAATAGCTCGCAGTATATTAAGAGAAGGTAAATATAGGTGAAAAATTGAAAACTGTTTACAGTTTGTTTTTTAATAAGTCTAAAGATAGACTTTATGTTTGCTTTCTGGTAATCTATCTAGTTATATTTGAAGAAGTTAACGTTCAAGTTGGTCAAATGGTTAACAGTCTTGGCCACTGTAATTGCCAAGGACCATCTAATTTTGGTAGTTGCACAATGGTTTTATGTTGCTACTCGCAACAATGAATTGGCTACCTGAATTATCACGATGTAGCCATAAGCAGTCTTTTATGATCAAAAGAGTACTAGTTTGAGAGGGAGATTAGATTTCTTGTCATTCCTTTGACTACTAATAACTGTGATCTTGGACAATTAATTTCAACTTAGTGGGTATCAGTTTCTTTATATAAAAAATAAAGTGTTTGATCTAAGTAACCTCTAAATTATTTTTCCCCAGCTTGAATATTCTCTGATTCTGTGAATAACAGAGCTATAAAACTTGTCTCACAAGAGGAATAATACAGAACAGAGTGAGTAGAATCCAGTAAAATTTAGAAGTATGTATGATATGTATATGTGTATGTATATATGTAGATCTAGATATACATATAGGTATATAGTTGAGGTAGAGCTAGATGTTAAGATTATATAGATATAGATATAGATATAGATATGTGCATAATATACATGCATACATATTTTATATACATTCGTGTATAAGTTTATGTGTGTATGTATATACTATGTATATATGTATTGTGTATGTATGTTTATGTATATGTGTGCATATATATGTTATATAGCATATGTAGTCTTGCTTAAATTAGAGAACATCTTATATAAATAAGACCCATAAAGAGGAATCAGTGAAAATTCCCTGAGGGAAAAAATCTTAAGATACTGTTAAATGAATGGAGCAGATGATGTACGTAAGGATAAAGGTCATTTATACAGAACAACAATTCTCTGGGGAAGAAAACCAGTAATGGTGTCTATTGGTAGAAATTCTTGAGAGTGAGATACAAGTCAGTAGGAAATAATAAAAGAGAACTTGTATTGTGAATTTGCTCATCTAAAGCCTCAGATCTAATAAGTCATGGAAAGATTTTAAAGGCATAAAGATGAATTTTCCTCAGCTTTGCAGAAGTGACTGCTATTTAGAACCCAATTACAATGCCTCTGTAAATGAAAACAGCCAGCTTCTCTGAGATTCTAAGTGATTTTTTCTTTTAGTAAGGCAAAAGAGAAGAATATACTTGGTCAAAAAGATTGATAAAAACTAGATGGTGATGGGAATTGTATAAAATTGAATTAATATTCTGAGTTTTGTTATATCATTTAATAAATCAATTATTAAACATTAGACAATTTTAATAGGTCTTATGGTTAAAAATCAGTACTATGAAAGGGAATATACAAAAATGTTATTATAAACATTAGCTTTTGTGCATCATATTTCAGTAGTTGCTTTTTTTATGCTACTTTATGCCATTACCTCTCTTCTCCCAAGATACTCTAATGCACTCCAGTCCTCAAATTGAGCTTACAAAATCTCTCCTTCTTAAAGTGTTTGTGTGGAGACAGAGCACATATTATATATTATGTATGGTTTTATGGAAGGACTGAGCAAGAGGAATTTGCTATGAATAATTTATATATAATAGTTTCCAAAATAAAGTTATAAAATGCCAATAGAAAACTAAATTGTTTATTTGTCTCAAGCTATCAAAAATGTTTTAAGTAGAAAACACAAGCTCTTCATAATGATATAAAACTTTTAAAAAAGAGATTTTAAAAGTGAACCTAAAAAGAAAAAAAGAAGGAAAAAATAATAATGAGCCCTATTATTGTCTAACCTTCCCTTAGGTAGGTCTAAATTTCTGTCTCACTTTTAGAACTTCACAGGTGAAATGTTTAGTTCATCATTAAAAAAGAAACAAAACCCTACAATTCTGTAATGAATGGACTTCAGTGGGAATATCTGGGAAACCTCTAGGTTTGATGAACACAACAGTTTCTCACTCAAAACTACCGCCTACCCTTACTTACATATTTACTTAATTTACTGAAGATGGAAGTATTGCTTGACAAATACTTATAACATCTCTCATTCACTCTCTCCTTTCTTAAAATTAGAAATTTGACCATTCTAGCAATCTCCAAAAGATACCAAAACCCAAGGAAAAAACCAGGGTAAGGTAATTATGTGGCACAGTGAATAAAGCATTGGGCATGGAATCAGGAAGATCTGACTTCAACTCCATTCTCAGATACTTTTTAGTTATGTGGTCCTGGGCAAGTCACTTAGCCTCTTCCTGACTCATTTTCCTTAATTACAAAATGTGAATGATAGCATCTACCTGACAGGGTTTTGTGAAGATTAAATGGTACCACTGCTAGGTCTGTATCCCAAAGACATCATAGAGGAGGGAAAGGGAACCACATGTACAAAAATATTTATAGCTGTTCTCTTTGTGGTGGCAAAGAATTGGAAATCGAGTGAAAGCCCATCAATTGGGAAATGACTCAACAAGTTGTGGTATATGAATATAATGGAATACTATTGTGTTGTAAAAAATGATGAGCAGGAGGAATTCAGTGAAACCTGGAAGGACTTAAATGAACTGATGCTGACTGAGAGGAGCAGAACTAGGAGAAAGAACATTGCACACAGTAACAGCAACATTGTGTGATGAACAATGGTGATAGACTTGCCTCCTCTCAGCAGTACAATGATCCAAAGCAACTGCAAAGAACTCATGATAGAAAATGTTCTCAACATCCAGAAAAAAGAATTGTGGATTATGAATACAGATTGAACCATACCGTTTCTATTTTTGGGACTTTTTTTCCTTCTTTTCTGAGGTATTTCCGTTGTGCTCTTATTCTTCTTTCACAATATTATTAATGCAGAAATATGTTTAATGTGATTGTACATATATAAACTATATCAGATTGATTTCTGTCTTTGGGAGGAGGGAGGGAAGGGAGTGTGGGAGAAAAATTTGGAACTAAAAAGACCATGAAAACAAATGGTGAAAACTATCCTTAAATGTAACTGGAAAATAATAAAATAATTTTATTTTTTTAAAAAATAGGTGTTATGCTGTAGGAGAAAATAAGAATTGAAGTAGCTCAAAAGAAACATGATATGCACATATTTAAAGACTCTGCCCCAAATGTTCACATGGACTATCTGTGTCCAACTTGTAGTAGAGCATTCCAAAGTTGCATTGGTCTGCTCAGCCACAACTGGACACACTGTAATTTGACTTTAATATAGGGATGTCATTTTAGTCCTCTTTAAAAATGAAGGACAACAACCAGCCAATCAACCAACATCTCCAACTACATACCAATATATGCATGACCTCATTAATGTACGCATTCACCCTATCAATACAGATTGCAATTCATCCATGCTTTTTGATTCTATGATGTTTCAAAAAACCTCAGTAGGGCATCTACCGAGCTTGATGGAGAACTTCTAATAGTTTCTTTAACATTCAGTACTTATTAGCTCAATTCTAGACTTCTCCATCTATTACCTTTCCTACCTTCCATGAGTGACATACCCCTTGTTCAGATTGGACATTTCTCATATCCCATTTTTGGGGCGGTGGGTGGTGGTGGAATATGGTGCAACCTATGATTTCTTTACAATAAAGAATTTTCAGTGTGAAAATTTCCTCAATCAATTAGAAGTAGAATTGTTCTTCAAACTAACAGATTTAAATGCCTAGGACACTTCCAGGGCTACACAGACAGAAAGTGTCAGAAACAGAACTTAAATTCTGGTCGTCCTAACTCCAAAGTTCACCCTCGATTCACTGATATATGCTGCCTTTTCTTTAACTCCTTTGCTAGTCAATTCTCCAAGTAAATCTCTAAAATGTTAGTGATTTAGATATGCAATAAAATTATATGCTTTTGTTTAAGAAAAAAATGCAATACTTATTTTTCTGCATTCCCTTCAGTGTCCATCTACGGACTTACATAGGCAACATAATTATATAGGCTACACATTTCCATATATTACAAGACCCAATTACAAGAATTATTATGCCAAGTAGTTATCAAAATTAGATGTAACTTATTTACTTAAGAATTCTTGATTTTGATTTTTTCTTACAAAAAATCATATACTTTTTACAGCTATAATTATGGAAGTAAACAGATTCTATATGGGCTTGGGTTTTATATCTTACTAGTTATATTATTGTATCCATCACATTACAAATACATTTCCTCACATTGTGGTTTTAGATTATCCAAGGCCACTAAAAACAAAGGTATTGCTATAAATAGAATTGTCCATTTTACTGAGGCATCATGGGTATCTGTATCAATCTTGGCTCAAGCTGGTAACACTTTAACTTAATAGGACATGCCATAGTGTAAGGAGTCTGACTGATAGAAATATAAAAAGAAATGATGTTTTCCAAGCCTGATCTGGTAAGTTGCTGACACTGTGGTGGCTCTTTTCAAAACACATTACTGAAATCACAACTAATCTGAAAGCCAGCAGGCAGTGAGAGGGAGGTTATCCTATTCCCCAATGTACCAAAAGATAAGGGTCTATAGTTCATTTTTGACCATGTTTTAAAGACTGGACAGACTTGTATGCTTCCCTTGGAGATATATGTGAGTAGAGAGAATGTTAAGGGGGAGGGAGAATAGGGATCCAAATGGTGATTAAAATATAAATTTTTCCTGAATTAGCCTAGTTTTGATTGGTGTATTGAAAGGTGCTTGGTATCTGCTCTTCCTAGAATAGTATATTTATTTTAAAAAAAAAGTTTCAATATGTTTGGTCCATCCTTGTCAGCCTTCAGTTCCAGACAGGGGTGATTTCCTAGCTTTTAGTAACAGGAGCAGTTTCATTTCCTAGAACTAAAGCAGGAGTGAGACTGTAGGGCAGTGGGGAGTCATAAATACATATATCCTTGTATCTTTGAGAGTTAATGTTCCTTGACTGTTTATAAGTAAACTCTATATTGTGAAATAGATAATCTAGACAGAGTAGATGTGGCTTTGCCTGCATTTCTGTTCCTTGAGTCTATAACTCTACTATCATAACAGATGTGTAGCTATGAGATGCTTTGTAATTGAACAGATATGGAATTACCCAGAAACTGAAAGTTATCAGTGGAGCAGTCTCTGTTATTACACATGTAACAGTTGCTATGCTGACTGAAGTACTTCACAACCCTCACTTGGGCATGTGTACATCTACACTTAGGATTAATTTACTCACTCCATCCTGCTCTCATAATGACAGGTTTCTAAGTTCAGACAAAAGGACCATCACCACACAATTATACTCATATTCTCTGAGGGTCCTATACATAAGTATCTTGTAAGGAAATATATTCCCCTACTCATCACTTTAGCTCTTCCGTTTCTTTCAATGTACTGGTATTCATATATAAAAATAAATGCCAGAATAATAATTACATTATATTCTGCACAAAAATCGGGTCACCCCCTCCTACAAATGCACTCAGTATCTGCTTGGGAATTTGAGCACATTAACAATATGAATGAATGAATGAATGAATGAATGAATGAACAAATAAATACTCCCTCCTCTAAAAAATACATGAGAAAGGAAACCCACATGCTTAAATCTCTGAAATGCAGGCTTTGATGCTACTGGTTTATTCAGGAACATTTACACAATATGAAATAATTTCTCTGCTATTTCTATGTCTGTCCTCACCCCTATCTAGTCAGACAGATATCTTCTATTCTTTGAAATAGAATTTATTATATTTTTCAATTTACATTCATTTAAACCATTATTTTTTCTGCATAGCAGTTCCTTTTAAGCCAGAGTATGGAAAGGAAAAAAACAACAACAAAAAACAACAATATCCTCCCTAACAACAACAACAACAACAACAACAACAAAACCTCATCAGGGTGGTTATCCTTGGGTACAACATACTAGACAAGCCAGTTCTTCCTTTTTTGGGATGCTGTCTCTTCCACCCTAATGGTATCAAAAAGAGCTGACAAAAAGAAGCAGACAAAAACACAGAGACAGACATAGAGATGGAGACAGAGAGACAGAGAGACATAAAGAGACAGAGAAAGAGACACAGCAAGATAAGGAGAGAAAAAGGAGAAACAAAGAGATAGAGATACAGAGAGATAGACAGAGACAGAGAGAAAAAGAGAAAGAGAGACAAAGGGAGACAGAGACAGAAACAGACACAGATGGATAGAAGAGCTCAATTCTCTGAGCAAGGCAAATAAGCCTAGTCAGCTCTTCACATACCAGTATTCTACACCGATTAAGTAATTCTGTGTCTCTACACAGCAATGCAATTGTATATTCATTCTCATCTTCTTTTCTCAATCAAAACAGAAGCAGCAAAAAAGCAATAGGTTAAACAATAGTTAGAACTCAATTCCACCAATCAAGAATTAGCAACTAAAATATCCTCATAAATTGATTGTTCTGTATCTGGTTTCTTCAATGGCTTTGACAAAGCTGCATTTTGTCATTTAACTGTCTTCCTCTGCTAATTCTTTAGTCTTTTTCTCATACCAGTCTCCACATCATCCTTTTATATGATACATGGCTTAAATCAGAGCCTCTTGGAAATGACGTCATTTACTTATGCAATAACATCTTAACAAATTCCACCTATGAAATTAACAAGCATTATTTTATCAGGTCTCTATCTCCTGATTGGAGCCTTATGATTTTAAAAATAAATATGAAGCTTTTCTCTGCCCCTTTAATTCATTAAACTGTTGACCTACAAATAATGCATTGTCCTACTTCTTTTACAAGGTAATTTAATTATTTGCATTTATTCCACTGCATTTTCTATCTCAAACTGCTCAAATCCCACCTGATAAATATATTCATATATTTTATTATTATTATTTTATTAAACCAATTTTTTTGTCTTTACTCAGAGACAGAGAGATTGAGACATACAGACCTTTTTCCCTTTCTTTCAACACTATATTTTTTATTTATAAAAGGGTAATTCTTTAAAGGGACAATCCTTTAAATAGCTGTTTGTTTTGGTTTGTTTTGGTTTGGGCTTTTTGGTCTATTGTTTCTCCTAGAATAAAAATGAACACAATACAGCATTATTTTCTCCATCTCATGTTTGTAATGCAAATCCTACTAAAGACAAGGATAAAGTGTTTAAATGAATTAAGTGGATAAATAAACAGTTCCTTCTATCTTCAGGAGAATCTATAGGTAAATGCATACTTATTTGTTTATAAGTGTCAATGTAAAATAAAGAGACTTTCAAGGTAGAAATAAACAGGGTCTCTAATGGAGGCAAATTCGGGACACTTTAATGTACTATCAGTGCCCATAGCTGGGGGAAGGGGAAGGATTTAAATATACTTCAACAAGGAAGAGTGCTAGGGATGGGCAGCAACAGGCAGGAATTAAGTTGTTTTGAAAACTAGCAGAAGTCTGGGGAATGATGACATCTGGTCAGAACAGTGGGCTCTGGTGCAGTGTGGTTACAAAGATATCACATTACCTGTTCTAACCATGAGGTAAGTGTGGTCAAGGAAGCCTCCTCTGATAGCTCCAATCAACACTAAGTAGTCAAGAGAGTATTTTGTGTTGAATAGAGTTGTTAGAATCATTAATTAGGCTGGAAACTATAATTGTGCTTCCAGTGCTATCAAAGGAAAGACCAGATTAGGAAGCCCCTTGTCTAAATGGAGTTTGGCAATTTTTCTGCAATGTAGATTTGATTAGAAAACTGAGAGGTAGGGGCAGCTAGGTGGTGCAGTGGATAGAGCACTGGCCCTGGAGTCAGGAGTACCTGAGTTCAAATGCAGCCTCAGACACTTAACACTTACTGGCTGTGTGACCCTGGGCAAGTCACTTAACCCCAATTGCCTCACTGAAAAAAAAAAAAAAAGAAAAGAAAACTGAGAGGTAAAATGTTTGCTTTGCTCATTATATATCAGAGATAGGACTCGACAAAGGTCTTCCTAGTTTGGAGGCCAGCTCTCCATGCTCCATTTGGCCTCTCCTTCAAATCAACTATTTAGAGCCATACCTTTCCTTTAAATTTCTGTGTTTTATTTTTATTTACTTTGTTTCCTTCATTAATTCAGTCAGACATTCATTTGATTATTTATTCCTTTCTTTCTTCTTTTCTTCCTTCCTTTATCCTTTGTCTATCTATCTATTTACTCACTTATTTTTTGTTTGTTTAAAGTTTTGAGTTCCAAATCTATCCCTCTCTTATTCCCTCTCTCCCTACCTTCCCCCCTCCCTGAGGTAGTAAACAATCAGATATAGGTCATACATGTGCACTTATGTAAAACATTACCACATAAGTCATTTTGTAGAAAAAGACTCAAGTAAAAAAAATTTTTAAAAAGCAAAATAGAATACTTCAGTCTGTGTTCAGTCAATATCAGTTCTTTCTCTGGAGATGGATAGCATGCTTTATCATTAGTCCTTTGGTATTTTCTTGTATCACTGTGTTGCTGAGAGAAGTTAAGTCATTTCCAATTGCTCATAGAATAATAATGCTTTCACTGTGCACAATGTTCTCCTGGTTCTGCTCACTTCACTATACATCACCCTGTGTGTCATTTCTTTTAGCACAATAATATTCCATTATAATCATATGCCAAAGCTTGTTTAGTCATTCCCCATTTGATGGACATTTCTTTGATTTCCAATTCTTAGCCACCACAAAGAATTGCTATAAATAATTTTTGTGAATTTTTTCTTTTCTCTATTTCACAGTTACTATTGTTAACTGTTTCCATCCATCCTATTCCTTTCCCCATGATATTTATTCTATTATCTGTCTTCTTTCACCCTATCCATCTTCAAAGGAGATTTGATTATGACTGCCACCTCCTCCAATCTGCCCTTCCTTCTTTCACCCCTCCTTCCTTTTCCCTTTCCCCTCCTACTTCCCTGCAGTGTTAGATAGATTACTCCACCCAATTGAGTGTGCATGTTATTCCCTGCTTGAGCCAATGCTGATGAGTGTAAGGTTCATTCATTGCCCTGTTCCTCCCCCATCTCTCCCTGATTCCATAAGCCCTTTCCTGTTTCTTTCATGTAGGATTTCACCCCATTCTAACTCTCCCCTTCCCCCTCCCACAGTGTAGTCCTCTTACCCCTCAATTTTACCCTAAAGATGTCATCACGGGGCAGCTAAGTGACACAGTGGCCAAAGCACACACCCTGGACCCAGGAGAAGCTGAATCCAAATCAGGCCCCAGTCATGACACTCACTACTGCTCATCCCAGACATGTCACCCAACTCTAAATGCCACACAGAAAAAAACAAAAAAACAAAAAATAAACAAAAAAAAAAGGCTTTACAGATATCATCCCTTCATAATAAATTCCCTGTGATATCTGTCTAAATTTATTTCTATCATCTGCCCTAACACTGAGAAATTTCTTATGAGTTAGACGTATCATATTCTCATGTAGGAATGTAAGCAGTTTGACCTTTAAACATCCCTCTTAATTTCTTTTTCCTGTTTAACTTTTGATGCTTCTCTGGGGTTTTGTATTTGAAAGTACAATTTTCCATTCAGTTCAGGTTTTTTCATCACAAATACCTATAAAGTCCTCTTTTTCATTGAAGTCCAATTGTTCCCTCTGAAAGATTATACTCACTTTTTCTGGGTAGGAGATTTTTGGTTGTCATCCCAATTCATTTGCCCTCAGGACTATCATATTATATGCCCTCTGATATTTTAATTTAGAAGCTGCTAGATCTTGTGCTATCCTGAATGTGGCACCACAGTAATTGAATTGTTTCTTTCTGGCTGCTTGCAATATTTTCTCCTTTACCTGGGGATTCTGGAATTTAGCTATAATATTCCTAGGATTTTTCATTTTGAGATCTCTTTCAGGAGGTGATGGGTAGATTCTTTCAATTTCTATTTTACCTTCTGCTTCTAGAATATCAGGGCAATTTTCCCTGACAACTTCCTGGAAGATGATGTCTAAATGTTTTCCTTCATCATGGTTTTCAGGTAGTCCAATAATTTTTAAATTATCTCTCCTGGATCTATTTTCCAGATTAGCTGTTTTTCCAAGTTGATATTTCACATTGTCCTCTATTTTTTATTCATTTTATTCATTTGTGTTATCGTGTCTTGATTTCTCATAATGTCATTTGCTTCTATTTGCTCAATCCTAATTTTTTAAGCAATTTTTTTTTCATAGAGCTTTTGTATCTCTTTTTTCATTTTGCCATTTTGGTTTTTCAAGCTGTTGACTTTTTTTTCACAAACCTCCTTCATCACTCTCATTTCTCTTTTCTTTTTTTTCTTCTACCTCTCTTACTTTTCCTTCTACCTCTCTTACTTTATCTTCAAAGTCCTTTTTGAGTGATTCTATGGCCTGAGACCAATTCTTATTGTTCTTGGAAGCTTTGTATATAGGAGCCCTGAAGTTGCTATCATCTTCTGAGGGTACACTTCAATCATCCTTGTCACTAAAGAAAATTTCCATGGTCCGTATCTTTCTCTGTCTTCTCATCTTGTCCCTCTTTTACTTGACTTTTAACTCCTTCTTAAAGTAGGACACTACTTCCAAGATGTACTGTCCTAAGCTTCAGGGTGTCTAAGGTAATTTTTAAGGAGGGGCAGGTTCTTCACTTTCCTGACCTGTTCTCTGGTCCATAGATAACCCCAGACCAACTTGCTGATTAACCAGTCAGCAATACTTTGTGTGTTGTGGTTGTTAGTTCTGACAAGACTGCTCCCGTCCCCGACTTGGGCCACCACCACTCAAGCCTACTTCCTGGCTCCCAGCAGGGGTGAAACACCAAAATTCATCCTCAGAGCCAGCAGAGACCCCAGTAATCTCCCCCAAACAACCACTCAGCCCTCTCACCAAACTGTAAGTTTAATTCCAGACAACACCAGTACTGCAGCTGATTCAGAGGCTCTGGGGGGGGGGGGGGAGGTCTCTTTCTCTTGTGAGGCCTGCCTGGGACTGAATTGATGTCAACATGACCATGGGGTTGGGCTGAACTCCCACCCCAGCACAGCAGCCCCCTCTTGCCAAACTTCTAAGCCATCTTTGGCTGGAAAATAATCTCAGCCCATTCTTTTTTGGGTTCTGCTGCTCCAGGAATTGTCCTATGGCATTATTTGGAGGTTTTTTTGAGTGATCGTGTTGTGAGTTCTGAGAGCTTACTGCCTTTTCTCTGCCATCTTGGCTCCCACTTTTATTTATTTTGGTAAATTACTAGGGTTTTGTTTTTGTGTGTAAATATTCACATTATTTATTTATTCCTTAATGTATCCATTTATTCATTTAATATATCAAATTATTTATTATTTATTTTAAACTTTATTTTTCACTAGCTATATTGAACTCTTACACCAGTCACTGGTAAATCTTTGCGATAGGATCTCGCATGGATCTTTCATCCAGTAGTCATTGTGGAAAGATGGTTACAATTTAGCACTTAGAATTACATCAGAAATTACAAATTGTGGAATCTTTAAAAATGAAATATCCCTGAATGATCTACTCTATTACAAGTCATTTTTTCCTCATTTTACTCATTTTCTTGTTAAGTAAAGAGGGCCTGAAATATATAGCTTACCCTGTAACACAGGTGATGACTGGAAGGTCAAGGACATTAAAGAATACTGAACTGGATATAGAAGCAATCAGCTCATAAATGCACTTGACAAGGTTCTTTAACTAGGCTCCTTTCAACCTTTTAACCAAATTTCTCATTTGTACTTTATGGTCCTTTGAAATAATTGTATTCATATATTTTCTCAGTATGTTCATATCCATTGTACAAGAGTTTATAGAAGGTCCATGACATTTGGGATAGAAGGACTAATAAGCATGGAGTCAGGAAAACTCCTGTTCAAACACTGGTTATATGACCTAAGATAGTAACTTGACTTCCAGAAACCACATATAACTCTCCTATACACATCTAAGATGTCGTATAATGGAGGAAATTTTCCAGTGGATGAAATCACAATTAATTCAGTTTTTTAATTTCTATAGAAATTTTAAAAATGAGCTATTATGGTATGATGGAATGAACATATGAATGGAAGTAAAGACAACTGGGTTCTACCTAATCCTTGACTGTTAGACCATGGGACCCAGATGGTTCCAGAGGAGAGAGTGAGGCTGATGACTTTACACAGCCCTGTCTCACTTAAATCCAATTCACCACAAGTCATGACACCACCTCCCTGATATCATGTTTCTCTTCAAGAAGGAAGGACAAACAATAACAACAACTGACTATTGGTAGAAGAAAAGTATAGTGAACCATCAAAAGACTTCTATAAATGAAATAATGTATATAAAGAAAGCACTTTGAAAATCTAAAAAGGAAAATTATTATTCTTAGTATTTCTGTATATACCTTAAGAAGTAATTGTGTTAATTTAGTACATAAGATTACAACAGTAACATAAAAGATAGAAATACGGTTGATTTCCTAAATGGCAATATTGGGATCTCTAAAATGTAACTAAATGACTAGAATCATTGCTTCATTTCCATTGCATGCATTCTTAAGGTATATACAGAAATACTAAGAATAATAATTTTCCTTTTTAGATTTTCAAAGTGCTTTATATACATTATTTCATTTGAGATAAGACATAGGTGCTAGAAGTCATAAGAGACATTTCACTAATGTTTTTTCTTCTTTCTTTATTAATGTGGATTTCACTTTTGCTTTGAAGAAAGTAAATTTTCAAAAGAAAGAAAGACAGACTGAAAGAAATGTTTTCCTCTATGCATTTATGAATGGAATACAAATAGAATATTTTTTCCTAAATCCACAGAATCTTTAAAATATGTACTATCCTGTATACATTTTCTGTGGATTCAATACACAAGTACACACGTGTTCTTAATCCCAGGATCTCAGACCACTTTCCAAACACTGCCCAACAGATATGATTTGTAGCCACTAATGTGCAAGCCCCACTTCTGCCATTGTCCATTAACTATATCACAGTATTGTAGATGTTAGGTGGTTCCCCTGATGCTGAGCTATTCATTTTCCCAGTTACATGAAAGAATGAGACTGTCAAAGATTGCCGGATATATTTTTAAAATATGGTTAGAAATCTTTGGATTTAGGACCAAATCCTTTCCCTTGACTACAAAGAGTCCTCTGGAGACATCTTTGAGCTTGAACTGGTTCTTTAGCTAATATGCCTTGAATTTCCAAAAACATATTTGGGTTTCTAAGGATCCTAGACTGAGTTCTTTCAAAATTGAAGCAACACATATTTCTTCTACTTGTTATTATACTGAAAAAACAAACAAACAAACAAGCAAATGACTAAATCAAGTCTTAAGATTCTACTTACTTTGGCCAAGAAGAGAATAGTGGTGAGGAACTGCCTTCAGTATCACTGAGAAGAGGGTGCAAAATTCAATGTTATATGCAAAAATCTCTAACAGTACAAAAAACGAAAAAAACAAAATAAAAAGAGTACCATTTTGCCCTACTATCATCACATTAAACTACCATCCCTAAATCTTTGTTCTATTTTACAACCAAACTCAGCACAATAGTAGTGGGCTTGCCCTTTTTACCTTTTGCAATTTGGCTTTTATCCCATCGCTAGAAGGAACTTGTTTACTTTAAAAATCACCAGTGATTCATTTATTGGTAAATCTTGATAGCTTTTTAAAGTCCTCATTCTTCAGAGTGTGATTCTACAAAGTACTTGAACACTTCCTTTCTATTAGTTTCCATTCTTTATAAGTTTCAGGGTTTTGATCTTTCATGGTTGACTTCCCAACTCTTTGAACAAACTTTCTCATTCATTTTTTAAAAAATGTTCATAACCATAATATGCCTTACACCCTAAGGGTATACTTCAGACCTCTGAAATACAATTATAGGATTGTAGGTTAAGAGTTGAAAGGGACAGCTCAGGTCACCTGAATCCAAATATAGTATTCATTCCATTAATATCAATATCATCATTTCTCTTCACTTCTGTCTATACATGTTGGCAATTATATTATTAGATCCATAAGTTCATCACTTTCTCTCTTCCCTTCAAACCTATATATCTAGCCTTCAGTTCTCTGCTGAGCTTTAATTGTGTATTTCCAACTGCTTGTCATACATCTGCATCTGGCAGTCCTGCAAAGATCTTTAGAAAATAATATTATCTTCCCACACACATTTTCCCCTTCCTCTAAATTTTCCTTTTTCTCTCAAGGGCACCGAACCATTCTTCTTGCCACCCATGTTCACAAGCTAGGAATTATCAATATATATGTATGTGTATATGTCCATAAATGTATGTATAGACTGTGGGGACCAATTTTTGTTTTTTTGTTTGTTTGGTTTTTTGGTTTTTGTTTTTTTGTTTTTTAGTGAGGCAATTGGGGTTAAGTGAATTGCCCAGGGTCACACAGCTAGTAAGTGTTAAGTGTCTGAGGCTGGATTTGAACTCAGGTCCTCCTGACTCCAGGGCTGGTGCTCTATCCACTGTGCCATCTAGCTGCCCCAGGGGACCAATTTTTAATTGGGGAGTGCTAGCTAAGTGGCTCGCTGCAATATTGGGGCAAGGAAGGGACTGGAAGCCTCCCTTAAAACAGAGCAGGATTTATTTTAACAAGAATGAACTTAAAAAAACAAAACACAAACAGGATCAGTAGGATCAAGGGAAAGGAAATAAAATGGGGAAAGGGAAATTATACAACTTGAAAAAGCACCACTGTCCAGGAATCAGCTGAGAATACACAGCAGCGCTCCTGTGCCTTCCAGCTTCCAGCTAGAATACAGGAAAAACTCTCTTCTTCCCAGCACACCCCACACAGCCCCCAGCCAATTGGCTGGTCGCTCTGACAGTCACATGACTGCCCTCACTAGGCTTCCAATCATTATAATTTTGCCAGGCCCATGTAGGTGTGGACAAGTGGTGATGAAGTGAGATGCTAGTGCCATGGAAATGGCTACAACCAGTGGGTGGAGCACCATGCAGTTTGTGGAGCCCCAGGGCAATGCATGCTGAGGTTTGTTTTTTTTTTTAATTCTAACCAAAAGATGGGGTCATAAAAACCTCAAATAACAATTAATTCTTTACATTCCCCTCTTTGTTTCATCAAGAAACATGGGGTATTTCCTTGATGGAACAACACACATATGCATGCATGCAAATACATATAGGCATATTAGAATGCCTGGAGAAGGCCCTGGGCGTTTGAGCCACTTAGGGTTAAGTGACTTGCCCAGGGTCATACAACTAGTAAGTGTCAGAGGTGAGATTTGAACTCAAATGCTCCCAATTCAGAGCCAGTGCTCTATTCAATGTGCTGTCTTCTGTGCTATTCACTGTACCACCTAGCTGCCCCAACTTCCTATTGAACTACTCTTTTATTTAGCTTCTTCCCTATTCAATCCACCTTCTAGAAAAGATACAAATTCTTCAAGCACAAATGTTTCCAAGTCACCCCTTTGCTCAAAAATGGGTTCTTTGTTAACTATGAGGCAAAATACAGACACATTTGTCATTGAAATTCTTTCATAAGGGGGCAGCTATGTGATGCAGTGGATAAAGTACCAACCCTGGATTCAGGAGGACCTGAGTTCAAATCGGGCCACTGTCACTTAACACTTAATAGCCATGTGACCCTGGGCAAGTCATTTAACCCTCATTTTACCACAAAAGCAAAACAAACAAATAAAGAAGAAATTCTTTCACAATTCTCCTCTTCCCTAAGTACTCTTTCCTCCTTTCCCCTCTAATCTCTTCTCTCTTTGTCTCCTTCTATCCATATCAGGAATCAAACCTGCCTCTGTGGGTACTTTACCCAAAGGCATGTGTTTTAATTGCTTAAACCTTTCAAGATATCTTGGGGTTTAAGGGCTAGTTATTTTTGTTGTTGTTGTTATTGTTGTTGTTTCTTTGTTTTTACAGAACATGCCTAGACCCCAAATAACTCTAGCTCTCATTGAATGGCCAAAAGTAGGTCCCAGCCCAGGTCTCATTTGGCCATTGTTTGACCTTTGATGGCTCAGGACAGGTATCTCTTTTGGCCAGAAACACTGAGGTTCTTCTTCCCAACCCCCACCCCATTCATTCATTCAATCATTCATCCATCCATCCATTTAGTTAGTTATGTTTTTGTTAATTTATTGATTAATCCATTCATTCCTTTGTTGTTTGTTGTTTATTCATCATTAATTCATTTATTCATTCATTCTTTCCTTTGTCTATCTATCTATCTATCTAATTTGACTAGGTAAAAGAGGATTTTCCTCATTTATTAACTAGGCTTAATCAATGAATGTGCATTGCCTCAGGCAAACTGAGACCTTTGAAAGGCCTTAGCTTAAAAGGCCAAGTTCTCCCACTGCATCAGGGGCCATTACCAGTTATCCTGATATATAACTTACCACTGAACCTGAAATGGGAGCTGATTCAGGGGCTGGCTCATCCAAAAGGTCTCATGTCACATGAACAAACCCAGATGTCTCTAGAGGAGAGAGTGAGGCTGATGAATTTGTACAGCCCTACCTCACTTAAATTGAATTCACTGCAAGTCCTGACATCACCTCCCTATGTCATAGTCCCCTTTGAACAAATGATAAACAAGCTTAACAACTTTCATAGGCTACTTATCCATCTTTCCCCTATAATATACTTTTGAACTAAACTGGTTTACTTGGTCTTCTATACAAAAGTAACATTTCAACAGCCATTTATGCCATTTTGATCCAATGATCCCAGATATCTGAGATGCTATCCCTCTTCATTCCTGCCCCTTAGAACCTGGAGCTCTTATCAATTATCAGTTCAAATGTTTCATGTAACTTGAAATTTTTCTTCTTTCTTTCAGTTGTTAGTGCTCTCTTATTAATTTTATTTTTATGTATATAATTATTATTTATTCATGCTGTTTATAAGGTATTCTCCCTACCCTTCCTCCTTCTTCATTAAAACAAAAAGTTTTTTGAGGTATACAATTTTCATTTCTGTCTTTGTATCCAGATCTCTAAACATAGTATCCAATACATAGTATTCATTTAATAAATGCTTATTGAATTTAATTATCAAACTAGTTGGTGATCTAGAACTTGCGAATAATTTCTTCCCTTTAACAAGTTATTTCTAGGTGTTTCCAAAAATGTCCCCATTTCAACCTAAATAGTAATTAAAAAAAAACCTGTATTGATTCCTGCTATTTTATTATACCAGTCAGTCATTTAGTGACATACTTCCTATCCTCCAGTGAACCTTCTCATAAACACAAAATGATTAAGTAAAATCTATCAGCAAAACTACCATCTCTGACACCATACCAAATATTCTACACTCATATCTTCTCAGCTCTTTCCAAGGTGTTTCATCAATGGTTGTTTTGGACCAAGATTAATAAATGGTATTAAATAGAGTTCACTTACCTTTTAGTATTGTTTTCCTTATCATTATTACAATTTGGAGTCTATTGTTTTCCTGGTTCTGCTTTCTTCACTTTACATAAATTTATTGAATACCTATGTAGGCAGTTTATCCTTTTCAGTTCTAGGATTTCATTTATTTAGATCTCTTATTCAATGTATCATACTAGTTTGTCAGAATATGTCAATTCAAATCTGAATTATTTTTAAAATGAACCAAGAGATGCTTAGCTTATTATTAATCACAATGATGAAGCTATTACTTTCATTATTAATTCACTAACAACTTCTGTAATTATAATGACTTTCCCCCCTGGAATTCCTCTTCTGATCAGAATGTTGTATTTTGTAAATGTTAAGATTAGCAAATTTTAGGTAATAGGACATGTTAGGTTATAGGAAAACTAAAATGAAAATGACATGGGTTTAGGACATATTGAGGAATTCAGAGACTATTAAAGTTTATCTTGGCCAACTAGCTATCAGCATGGACACATCTAAGAAGTCAATTCTATAGCAAGAAAGTCAATTAGGCATGGCTACTATCTGGAGCTGTGCCAGGGAACAGAGATAAATCCAGAAGTCAGGACCACCACCCTTCATTCAACGTTTTCTCAACCCACCCCCAAAAGGAACTTTCCAGTGTCAGATGGTCACCCCATCTATCCTTTATAAAAGCTTGGGCCTTTCTTCTATTCTTGGAAGATAATGCTTATAAGCCATTTCCTTTCCTTGAGCCAAAGTCTTCTACTTCCCTATTGGTCAATTTCCCTAGCACCCAAGTTAAAAAACAAACAAACAAACAAACAAAAATATTTTATTCTAGTTAGACTGTGTTTGAGAGTTGTGATTCTTTACAGAGTAGTACCTAAGAATCCCTGTGACAAAAATAACCAATAGGAAGTTGAATAAATAATACTGGAGTTCAGGAGAGATACTAGAAAGCTATGAGAACCACGTGCCTAAAGTCAATATCTCAAGTAGTTAAAAAGGTCACTAAGTGAAAAAAAGGTTCAGAACAGGGCCTTGGAATGCACCCAAAAAGAGAGGACAGGAAATTTGGAAGGAATTCAGGGTATTCTCTCTCTGTTAATGACAAATATTGTTATAATTCAATTAATATTGAAAACTGTGAAAGATCAATGTACATGTTCAATAATGATCAGGCTTTCTACTCCTATAAGGCTTTAATGACCATTATAATTTTGTATCTTTTCCCTTTCATTTATGTTCATAAACCTCAGTCTGCATGCATGAGCAATAAAACTCATTGAAAGATAAGAAAGGTTTGTGAGCTTTGCTCAGAGACAGCAGCACAGGAAACTAGAAATCACGTTTTTCACCAATCTCAGTAAGAGGAATCTAGTAAAACAAAACAATACAAAAAAAGAAGAAAAAAATTAGCAAATGGAAGAAAGTGGGAACAGGCAGATGGAAGAAAAACAGGTATAAGCTGTGGCAGCAGCCAAGGACTAAGAAGAATCTCTTGAATTTAAAGACCTATAGAAGCTGTGTTTTTCCTTCATCCTTAACTCTCACCATGGCACCTTAAAAATGGAAAAGCCAAATTACTCCCTTTGTGATCATTATATATTAATAACCCAGACATACTTTGAACTACATGAACATTCCTCTGTTTGTGGTGGTATCTGAATAGCCAAACCCTGGAAAACTGTCTGTCCAGGTATATGTCTCTTTCTCTGATTAGGCTTTCATTAAAGAAAGTAACCAGAGAGCTTCAGATCACATTATGGCTCCCTTTTCAGTAAATATCAGGGCCCATACCAATGCCTTATATTTGTTTTTGCTTTGCTATCTAGACTATTAGACCACGATGTCTGCACATTTCCAAGAACAACGATTTCTGGAGTGCTTCAAGAGTCTGTTTGTTCGTTTGTTTGTTTTCTGTCTAGGATGTTTTATGAAGAAATGGGCATTAACACAGTAGGTGGAGTCACTTTCCCTTATAAATTGCTGCAGCAAATACTCAAAAAAGAGACCAGCTGTCCTTAGAGTGTGAATGAGCCTGCTCATCTATGACCCCCAGGGAGGGCAGCTTAGCACCACATCTCCAGAATTCATTGGAGGGGGCTTACAGTAGCCCAAAGGGGTTTGGGCTGGTTCACCAAAGGCCCTGAATCCTGAGACATCAGCCAGTGTCTGGGCACAAGGGAGGGCCCTACAACACTTCATGTCATAGAAGACCATCTGGATTCAATAAAGGCATCCATACTAAAGACAGACTTGAGAAGACAACATGGTCCATTATTATTTTTCCCCTAGAGTGAGTCTCAGCTTTTCACTTTCGGGACTCTTCCTAGGGAAGGGGGTGATCTCATAGCACCAATGTCTGCATCCTTTCTCCTCCTATTCCACAGTCAGGAATACTTTATTCCTGAAATAGCCATTGTTGTCTCTTTGCCTGGGAGGGGCTCCACAACCATTAGGAACTTTGGCTTCTACTGGGGTAGCCCTGGGTGTGCAGGTCCAGAGAATAACACTTAAAGCCCCACAGGTGGTTGTACAGGGATTACATATACATGAAGACACACATGGGGTCTGGATTACATCCCATCACAATCATGTCATCATTTTTTTTTTAACTGCAATGGAATTAAGTGATTTGCCCAGGGTCTACCCAAAGGCATACAAATTGCCTGCAGAACCCTCAGGAGTTTTCTTGGGTTTGACCTGAAAGATGTCTTCTAAGGACTATTCCTTAAATAACTTTGGCCCTCATTGACTGGCCAACAAAAGGTCTCAGCAACAGGCCTCATTTTGTCACTGTTTGGCTCTCAAGGTGGGCCTAAATAGCATTTGTATCTCTTTTGGTCAGAAACCCTGAGGGTTCTTTTTTATCTATTTCTTTCATTGATTAGGTAAAAGACTCCCTTCTTTTCCTCCTTTCTTACCTAGCCTTAACCAAACCTAGCCTCAGGCAAACTGAGACCTGTAAAAAGCCTTAGCTTAAAAAGCCAAAGTCTCCCCTGCATGAGGGCCATCTCCAGTTGTCCTGATATATATTTTGACACTGGACCCAGGTGGCTCAGTAGGAGAGAGTAAGGCTGGTGACTTTGCACAACCTTTCTTCACTTATAACCAATTCATCACTTCCCAGATGTCATGGTCCTCTTGGAGAAAGAAAAGAACAAAAAACAACAATATCTAGTGATAACTGTAAATTGACTGAGAACTGACCTACACCCAGTCCCCCTACCCAGGCAGGTGAATTGTCTGGGACTGACAGCCTGTCAATTCCAGACTCTTTATTGAATCATGGACTTTCTCCCACCTTACTCCCTAGATTTTGTTATTGTGTAAAAGGGTCCACCTACATTAAGTAGTTTCTATTTAGAGTTAAGTAGCATCTATACTTAATCCAGGAGCAATTTTATAGTTTCTTTTGTCAAAGGTTCATTAACATTAAGTAGTTAATTAGTTTTTGTAGGTGACTCTGGAGCAGTTTTTAGGTTCCCTTTTGTTCTGTTACCCCATAAAAATCCTCCATTCCCAACTTTGGGAATTCCTAGCTTCTTGCTTTGGGATACCATGAGCTATAGTACCTCTGCCCCATTAAAGACCTTATTTTCTGCTATACTGATTGTTTCTTTAATTTACAGGTTAACACTAGTAACTGTCTGATGTCAGATTTGAACTCAACTTCTTCTGATGCTGGGCTGGAAATATAGAAAACATAGAAAAATGTCTCCTATCTTCTAGTAGATTTGACTCTGTAGAAAATGAAACTTCTTTCATCCTAGAGAATATCAAGAATTCTACAAATTTGGGTGTTTTTTGTTGTTGTTTTTCTTTCTCTTGAGATTTTAAAGAAAATACATAGTCATGTTGATATTTGAATTTATGTAATCTTATCCTTGGGGAGATAGTACTAGGAGAGGTGACTTCCTTTTCAAATCCATAACTATAAATTTGAAAATAATCCATTCCATTTCATTCAACAAATATTTGTCAAATAACTCAAATGTATATGGTCCTGTTACAACCCTCAAATAGATTATATCTGGTGATATAACATACATATAAGTGAGTAAACAAATACAAAGTATATTCAAAGTAATTTTAAGAGGAATGATGTTAGTAATCGGTGGTCTAAGAGATCCAGATTTGGAAGAAATCTGGTCTAAGAGATCCAGAATTTGTGAAGAAAATGACAACAGACCTGTGCCTTGAAGCAAGCTAGAACTTAGAAGTTAGTATGGTTGGCATTCCATATTTAAGGAGGCACTTTTGTAAAAGCACAAGAATGGAAGATGGAATGCTGTGTGTCATTAGCAGTCCAGTTTAAGTGTAAAAGTATGCCTATGGAGAGGTATACTACGAATTAAACTGGAAACATGAGTGGGAACTAAATTGTAGAAGACATAAAATACCTTGTATACTGTCAAATTGTATCCTGAGGGCGCTACTTTTGAAATGACTACCTATGTTTTATTTTTCTCTTGTATAAGCTGAAGATACAAATCTCCTTAGAAAAATCAGCTGAAGGAATGTAAAATGGGAAAAATATGAATTTGTTATTGTTATTGAATTGTTTAAGTCATTTCCAATTCTTTGTGATCCCATGGGGTTTTCTTGGCAAAGATACTGGAGTGGTTTGCCATTTCGTTTTCCAAATCATTTTATAGATGAGGAACTGAGGCAAACAGAGTTAAGTGACTTGCCCATGTCACAGAGTTAGTAAGTGTCTGAGGCCAGATTTGAACCCATTGTATGATATGATTATGGATTTGAGTCAGATTAAACTCTGAGGATGGGGTCTGGAAGGTACCCAGCCCTGACCCAATATAGTTAGTTTAGAAGTTTATTGCTTGTCAAATTCTCACTGTCTCCTTTAAGTTTAATTGCCAATTATTTCTTTGACTTCCCAACATAGCCGAAGATAAATTTGAACCCTGTCATCCTTATCTTTAGAGACAGGGGCCTGGAGAGGGGAGTCAGTGGGAACTGTGAGATTTGAAACATCTGACTCTCACTCCCCTGTTTCCTTTTCCTTTGGTTTGACCTTGTTCCCCCTCCCCTTTTCCCCCTTGCTCCTGGAACACGTATGCATGTCTCCATACATTGATCACAAGCTGAACACGCACCTTGGATGAGACAGGATTGGATGTTAGATTGTGAGCTCATCCACCCTAGGTGTACGTGGGGACAGTCCTTTTCAAGATTACTATAAAAACCTAGAGGATTGGGCATATCTTTGCAAGACTTCAATGTGTAATTGGGTTTTGCCCGTCCTCATGAGGATGTAATAAATCTGTCTCTGCTTGACTTGGTGGTCTCCTCGAGTTATTTGGGTAAACTGAGGCAGTTTGCTCCATACACCATGAAGATAATTTTTCCTGATTCCAAGTCCAGTGTTCTATCTGACATGGGCCTAAAATAAATCAGAAGTGGTTTTTCCTGTGAGAAACAAAATCAAAGATGTAGCAGGTCCTGGGAAGCTCTTACTATGAAAAATCATTAATCTCCTAGCAGGAAATCAGGAAGCCAAACGTTAACCAGGTGCATCTACTACTTAGGTGGAGCCAGGAGACAGATAATCCCAGAGGTTAGGATTATCATAAGAAAAGTTAGTCTTGACCCACCCCCTAAACCTATAACCTTTGACCCCAGAACTCAGGAAATGTAACACCATTTCCGTACCCCCATCCCTAAACTGTCAGGTCCCATCCCCCCAACCCCTCACACCCATCTATCCTCTATAAAAGCTTTGCCTTTCCTCTGTCTTTTGAGGAAGTGTTTTTGAACTTTTTTTCATCCCCAAGAGGCTGTTTTGTTTTTTTTTTTACTTTTCTCTTGGTCACTTTCCCTTGCACCAAATAAAGATTACTTTAATTCTGATTGAATTGTGTGAAAGAGTATACTTTTAAAATATTTTTAAAAGAAATTTAAAAAGTAGATGAAGAAGAGGATGAAGCAAAACCAAACAATATATTTAAACAATTCTGAAAGCATATGCAATATGTCCACATCCATGGATCTCTCATGGCAGCAATGTAGTGCTGAGATGCCTTCTTATGTATCTTGGGGTGGGTGCATATCTGTGCTCTATAATTTGGGAATATTAATTTTCAATCCTTTTATGAATGTTGTTCTTTCCATTTACCTTATTGTAATTCTTATGCATATATTTTTTCTTAGCTCTGCTTACTTGACTTTACATAATTTCATATATACAATTCCCATGCCTCTATATATTTAACAGGTTTTAATTTCTTAGAGATAGTGATATATAATTATATCCTTGTACCAATATTAATTGCTATAAATATTTGCTGTAGATGGAACTTTTAAAAAAAAATCAATGACCTACTTTGTTTTTGTGCAAAACAAACAAGAATTACCTCAGTAGTCCTCTAGCTTCTTATAGTTTGCTTATAGTTTATTTGAATATGCATCCCACCTATAGGCTACCTGCTCAAGAGTGGCTGCTTGTTCTTCAAGTAAAATAAGGAAATCTGGATAAGTTTTGAAGCCATGAATACTTCATGTTTGGACTAATACTGATGACAATATCTGCCATTTCTAGAGAGTTCAAAGTGGTCAGTTCATGTTTTCCAGAAAGTTTTAATCTTTACTTGTGGTTTTCAGCTTGCCTATCTAGTAAGTGTTCATTTTGGAGGGGAGAAAAAACAAACAAACGTTTTCTGGTACAATACCATTATGTTTGTCTTCTCCATCCATTTCCACCTATTCCAAGGAAGAGAAGAAAAAGGAAGGATAGAGGAAGAAGAGAAATGAGGGATTAAAGAAGAGGAGAGAAAAAGGAAAACACGTAAGCAGTATTTTAGACAGAATATTGACAAAGAGTGTGGCCAAAGGAAGGAAATGAAGATTGTAAGAGAAAAGGAGTTTGTACTACAGAAAAATTCATTTAAGTAAATGGGGAAGATTATCGTGAAAAAGAGAAGAGTTGGGAGGGAGGAGGACAAGGATTTATTAAATTATGTTGCTGTCACTTGGAAGAAGGATTAGCTTTGTTTCCCTTTACTATAGAAAAACTATTAAGAACAAATGTTGGAATCTTCAGTGGAGCAACATGACAATTGTTATAAGGAAAAAAACTTTTTAACCATAAAAAACATCGCAAATTGCAATGAGCTTAAGCATACTTCCGGAGGGAGTGTGTTCATTTTCATTAGTGGTCATCAAAAAAAAAAAAACAATATGTATGACAACTCTGCTGAATATCTTGTACCACAGAATTGTTAAAAACTGCATCAGCAAGTGACTTTGCTTCCCAACAGTCCTGAGTGCATCAGGAAACAAAACGTAATTGGGAAATATTTAACCAAATAAATAAAAATACAAAAGGACATACATAAAGAAAAATTCTGGTTTTCCAAGTCAATATGCAAACTTCAAGAATCCTTGTATACCCAGTGGCCCACAGTTTCTGTTTTAGTTTGATTAGCTCTGTTGCAAAGCATTTTTATTAAATTATGGGTTGGACTTTATGCTCCCTCCAACCACTATGTGATTATACAATTCTTTGAAAGTGTTTTCACTTTAACTTCATTCTTTTTTTTTTCTGCTTGTTTGTGTAGCAGTATCTTCTCATCTTGTCTGCCTTTGTACTTACTACTTTTTTTTTTGAACTCTGGTTATAATTTTATTATTTTGTAAAAATCCTAAATTTAGGATTTTTCCTTAAATGCTAAGAATGCATACTGATCTTTTAAAACTTTTTTTAAATAGGTAGAAAAGAAAAGAGTTGTTGAACAAGATGAAAAGAGAAGACTTCATTTATTTATTTATTAGCAGTTGTACCATATTGTTGTTGAGCAAAGTAATGAGTCTGTCATTATGGGTAAGCAATTTGGGAACATTTATAGTCCTTGGCTTAGAAGCAACTCTAATATTTCTTGTGTGCTCATGTACATGTTGCTTTACAATTAAGCTCCTCATAGACATTTTATACTTTTCCATTCCCTGTTGCCTCAGGTTGTTCCAATTGTCTATCTTGGTACCTGTTTTTGTTTGGAAGGATTGTACAGAAACTAGATATGTAGGCACAAATCAAATGTGTCCACCAATATCTTAATGAAGCTCCTTCAGGAAAGGACCAGGACACTGTGAATCCTTCACAAAAGAACTTTTAAATCATAAAAATTAACATTGTCTTTCAGAGTTTTAACAAATTAGAAATCACTTTCTGCTTAGTCATCCATATAGTCTCACATCTCATGTTCCTAAGTGTGTTCTTCCCCATTGTTTGAGCCTCATGAAAAATTCACAGGTCATAGGGTCAGAGAGAGAGAGAGAGAGACAGACAGACAGACAGACAGACAGAGACAGAGAGACAGAGAGAGATTTATAAATACAGATGAATAAATAAATAAATGAATGACTATAAGCACAGAAGAAATGTATACTCTAAATAGTTCCCAAGCTCTCCTGAACCTGCATATATTCTAACTGACACAAGCATTTTACCTGGTTATGTCACCCTAATACCCTATAAATAACATTTATTAGAATTTCTAAATCCAAATAAACAGCATTCATCTTGCCAAGTACATTATTGTTTGAAGGAAGGTAGCAGTGCATAATTTGTAGAGAGACTTTGGTCTTCATGACTCTGCTAAATAAGGTACTGTTATGTCCCATGCAAGTAATTTATAACCCAGAAACAGCAACCTCATCCTATTGAGAGAAAGACATTTATAGTTTCAAATATACTATTATGACAATTTCTGGGGAGTGTAAGTATGAATAAATGCAATAACTGAAGTTTACATACTCTTTAGTACCACACAGGAGAGCTACAAAGCAAATCATGCAGCATTGGAGTGCCAGGTGAGCCTGGAAATGACTGAGACAGAAACAAATTCACTGCATAAAGTCCACTTGGAAATGTGACATACCATTTATAATAGCCAGCTCCCAAAAGGCATGAGAGGGTCGGGAGTGCGCATGATAGGTTTTGTATACAATGCTTCCTGAAGAAGAGATTACTGCCTCCCTTTCAATTATTCAGTATTTGTGAAATTCATTTCTGGGTCTGGAACCCTGCATTTTTGACTTGTCATGCAACAAATTACATCATATCTCCCTGTACGGTTGATGCTGGCACTTTGGCACAACAAACATACATCATGAAAATGTTTTATTGATTGGATACTGAAGCTGTGGCATACCATTTATGAATGTGTTAGCAGCTGCTGGCATTTTTTAAATGTAAACCTTGCCACCACAGCTTAAATATCTCATTAGAGGCTGTCATTATTAGAAGTATGTGTTTTCATTAAACCAGAGAGGTATACCATTGCCTTTTGAAATTAAAAAAAAATTGTTGATAAAATTGATAACACTAACGAAAAAGGTAAAAGGATAAATCTCAAACTATGACATTGTCTATATTTCTAACATTATACACTGGAAATCGGAAAGATGATGAGTGAACTCACACCCCTATCTATAACAGCAGTAAATTAAATGCATTCTGTCACCCTTGCCTATGGGAAGGCAATAACGACATACCTCACCAGTGCTTTCAGGCAACAGTAAAAAATATTATCAATGTTTTTAAAGTCATGAAGGTAGTTGGAGTTCATCTAATTCAATTTTTAAAATGAGATTACTAGCTATTGTAGTACAATAGAAGGAGCAGTGGCTCAGATGTCACAGGATGTGGGTTCAAATTCTAGCTCTGACACTACCTGTGTGAGCCTTGCACTTGTAGGGACCGATTTTACTTGATAAATTGAAAGGTAACAAAAAAGGAAACTTGGTAAATAACAAATAACAAATAACAAATAAGGAGATTTGATGAGATGACCATTTCAGTCTGTTCTAGCTCCAGAATTATTATACAGTGATTCAGAGAAAAGTATCCATGGAATGGTTTTAATTGCAGAAGTGATGATAGCTGGAGGCAGAGGTGATAGAGTGGCAACTATGGATTCAGATATGACCCCAGTTTGATTCTCACCTCAGACATTCAGCTGTGTGACCCTAGGAACTTTGTCAACCTCAGTCTCCTCCTCAGTAAAATGGGGATAATAAACACGTTAGGTTTGTGGTTAAAATTAAATTAGGTTAACACATTAGTTGTTAATGCAGGTGAAACTTGCACTGATTGGTTCGAAATATTTTATGGGAACCATCTCATGGAGTGTGATCAGAGATGTCAATCTTATTTCTAAATGACTTTGAGGGAACTTAAGAATATTCTTTCAGCTATATCTTCCTCTGGGCTAGAGGGATTGAATTTTGAGATGATAAAGAATCTCCTTATTGACAGCAGTGTCCAGAGACCTATAAAGTCAATGGATGTATAAAGAGGAGTAATTATCCCCTCAGCCCTTTCCTCCTCTTTTCTCTTTTTTTTTCAAGCAATTCTGCCAGGATAGTTTTGAACTCTTTTCCAAAGTGAGATGAAAGGAGGCACAGCATACTTCTATTGCCCCCTTCATAATTTCCATGTGACTGTGAGCAATTAACATCAAAAGCTCATATCCTGCTTAGCCACACCTGAGCTTGCATTTAGGCTGTGTAACGATTGGAATAACGCCACCTGCTGGATACTTACTGTAGAAGAGTTCTGCCCATGAAGGGAAGGTCTTTGAGGGCAAGACCAGGAGTCAGGAAGTGACGCGGACTAGTGGGAGGAGGAAGGAAGAGACGGGCGCTCGGTCTCACGCTCTTCCTTTTGGACTCTGGCGGAGAGCGGAGCTAGAAATGTGCTCTCCCTTTAATAGATAGGAATCTAGGCCTTTCTTTTTCTTTACCAAATTCTTATTCTCCTTAATAAATGCTTAAAAGCCTAACTCTTGCTAAAGCTTATAATTTATTGGCGACCACTCATTAAATAGTTTAGACAGTTTAGCTAGAATTTTAGCCCTTAACATATGGCTGACCACGAAGAGGAAAGCTAAACTTCAGTCTTCTGATCTTCTGGTTGGGTAAGAAATTTCCCCTCCCTCTCCCTTTAACTGCTAAGTACTGGCGTACTGGCTGTGTTTTCCTTTAAATTTTTTCGAATGGACCTTTTAAACTCTCTAATTACCCTATTTTTGATTTTAGTCTGTTTAACCAGACAAATGGGGGATAAGATCGTGTTAATGCTTTGTTTTTGTGGATTTTCTATTTTTCTTTTTATTTTTGTTAAAAGAGCCAGCAACTTACTCACACAAGGAAATATCACTCCCTCTCCCAACCATGCTTTTTCAGAGAAACCTGAAGAGATTCCTGCAGCTTTTCCCAATTCTAACACTAATTGTTGCTCTAATTTTGCATGCCTGGAGGCAATGACCCACCCTCTAGAAGTTTTTAATCCCCTAGCACCTGGAGGTCAAGTGGGGGAAGAGGAATCCAGGCCTGAGTTCAAAATTAAGTCTGATTCTAATTGCTCTGGTCCCTCCCCTCCTCTCCAAACCCCACCCTCTACTCCTCCCATGGCCAAGCCCATTGCTTCCCTGGCCCGGGAAGTCCAAAGATCTAATGCGCATGCTCAACTTTCTCTAACTGCATTTGCAGCTTCAGGCTCACCCCTTCCCCAGCCTGGCTGTGCTTCTGAGACAACTTTAGAAAACCCTTTAAATTCCAGATATGCTCGTTTTGTTCATAATTTTGCTAACCTGCTTTTGTCTTTAATTAGTAATCTTATAAAGCATTGTATGGTGAAAAGGTTGACAGACAATATAGAGGGGTTAAAGAAGAAAAACTTAAGCCGAATAAGAATGACAATCATCAACATAGTTCAAGACTCTGCTTCTTTTGCCATGGAAGGGTATATATTTTACAGAAATGTAGAAGTCAGCAGCAAGGTATTGATATGAGTATTGGGGATATTAGATATCGGAATCAAAAGTGTTCTAAATTCACTCAGATTATTAATAGTATCAGTTCAGAGGTTACATAGGATTTCTATGCTATTACATATAAATTTTGAAATTAATGGTATGGGTTTATTTTCATAGAGATTTTCATGCTTTTGAGATTGTGTCTTATACCTAGTTTCTAAAACAAGGAGAATATTTGTAAAAGCTTTTTATAGTCATGTGATCAAGTTTATATTTTATAATACTCTTATTGATATTAAGTTCATATTCATTTAGATTTCCTTAGTTTGAATTTCATTGTCTTTTATTGTTCCACGTGTATCTTCTTCTATTCATTCATCTATCTAATTTTGAAACATGGTTTTGATTTCATAATACAATGTTAATTCTAGGAGTATTGTGCTCCCATATTCTGAGTTATTTGTTTTTGTTATTTTTTCTCAACTGATTATTTGATCAAACTCTTTAAAGCATTTCCCTGGCAAATTGGTTGCCATGGCAAGTATAAATTGATTCTAGAAGTATTATTTTTGATAAGCATATTCCAAAAAAAAAAAAAAAAGAGGGGAACATTTGTAAAAGTTTTCTTTTTTCAAAAAAAGTTTTCTTTGAGATTCTGTTGTGCTTTAACTTGTATTCAAGTATGTTCAGATTTTTCACAAAAGTAATTGTATACTAAGTAAAAAGAGGTATTATTTGAAATTGTTGCATAATTATATATTGTGTTCTGAGTCAAGATGTATTCACATTTTTTGCAATCCTTTATTATCCTCAATTTTTAAATCCATATGAGACTTGGATTATGGGAACTTATCATTTAAGACATTAATTGCCTTTATTCTGAGTTATCAGATGCCAGTTGGCCAAGATGCCATCCAATCACAAGAGGAATACATGCAAGAGCAGACACTGAACTGTCACATGAGGGGAGACATGCATGAAGTCAAGGTATGGCCGAGGGAACGGCTTTTGACAAATGTTGAGGTTGGATTCTCTTGGTTTAATATTTTATTCTCTTTTCCCCACAATATTGTACAGATGGCTGGAAGTATTCATCCCACCCATCTCACTTCTACACCTGGCTTCTATGCTCCCTCCTATATGCCTGATGCCATGGACATCTCAATCCCATGCATCTGATTAAGTCTGACTCAGTTTCTTCCAATATGTTCGGTGGCATGGACATATATTCCATCCACCTATTTTAAGCCTGGCATACTGCATGGACAGTACATATTGCTCAAGTGTGGGAATGCTCATATCCCATCATTTTTCTGTTCTTTTATGGTAACCCCCATAATTATCTCAGATGTCATGATAAATAACAGTGTTGAATTTGGCCTTGACATCTGTTACCAATTATATTAGGTTTTTTTAATTTCTCATGATGGCATGAGGATAATTAGGCAGATGATGCAAAAAGTGATGAAACAACGATAAAAATTATTTTTAAAAATTAATATGGCAGCAATTGTCTTCTCAATTACCCTCCATAAGGGGGGACTATAGTAATATTATAATTTTAAAGAATGGTTCAATTTTTGTTTTATTATATGTTTCATGTGTAACAACTAAGATTCTGAATTCCCTTAGACATGTTTTTGAGAACTTTCATTGTTTGATTTGATTATTGACAAAGCTATTTTAAAGTTGTGTTAAGCTCAATTTTGTAGGAAATTTTCCTGGCTAATTACCAGCATCCACACCTCAACCCCTGAAAAGACTTCCATTCCACGACTACACCTAGAGGACATCTGAGAAAAGACTTTCAGAGACTTTAAATGAACAGTTTTGATTTGTTGTTTTTGTTGTTTTTTTCTCTTTCTGTTATAATATACACCATCTGTAACATGTATTCTCTGCAGAGGCCCTCCCTTTGCAAGACTAATGTCAAAGCGTCAGTTCATGAGGACAAAAAAAAAAAAATCGCCCCTCTGGACAAAACTTTCCTCTCTTCCTTTTCTATATTGTTGTTCACATATTATTAGTTAGCAATAGTTATTATATTCTTTTTACTGTTCCGTCAAGGAAACATTTTGTTTCTTGAGGAACAACAGGGGGGACTGTAACGATTGGAATAACGCCACCTGCTGGATACTTACTGTAGAAGAGTTCTGCCCATGAAGGGAAGGTCTTTGAGGGCAAGACCAGGAGTCAGGAAGTGACGCGGACTAGTGGGAGGAGGAAGGAAGAGACGGGCACTCGGTCTCACGCTCTTCCTTTTGGACTCTGGCGGAGAGCGGAGCTAGAAATGTGCTCTCCCTTTAATAGATAGGAATCTAGGCCTTTCTTTTTCTTTACCAAATTCTTATTCTCCTTAATAAATGCTTAAAAGCCTAACTCTTGCTAAAGCTTATAATTTATTGGCGACCACTCATTAAATAGTTTAGACAGTTTAGCTAGAATTTTAGCCCTTAACAGCTGCCTTTATGTATTCTTTCCTGATTTGAGGAGAATTAATTAGCTCCTCCAAAATGAATGTTTCCAGACTTAGAAGTGACTTTAGGAGTTGGAAAGACCCAAGGAGTCAGAGATGAATAGGCAGGGTAGAAGTCAGGTAAACTCTTCCAATATTCTTGAAAATGATGGCCTCCAACACAAAGCTTACCCCAAGATGAATTTCCTGACTGGTATGTACCAGTAGTTATTTGAACAGTGCATAGCTAAAGCTAAATGTGAAATGTTTTACTAGCAATATTCTTCTGTTTTACTTATGGTTTAAGTAACCACCTCCCAACCAGCTGTGACAGTAATTAATCTGGTTTTGTTTATTTTGATCAAAGTACATTCTATTGTTGTATTCTGTGTTTTGCTTTATTTTTGTGTATAGGAATACAGAACTTTTTTTTTCCTCCACTACTTGATTCACAATATCCCTTGAGTACATTTTTTATTACTCCTATTTTGTGGAAAATCCATCTGTCAAACATAACCTAAGCCATAAGTAAAACATTCCTGAAGGGCTATGGTTGTTGTTGTTTTTCATTCATACTCAAAGAGGACCATGGCATTAGGGGTGATGCCATGACTTAAACTGAATGGGAGTTAAGTGAAGCAGAGCTGTGCAAGGTCAACAACCTCACTTCCTCCTCCATAGCCATCTGGTCCAGTGGCAAGATATATATCAGGATGATTGGAGATAGCCCTGGATGTTTAAGACAATTGGGGTTAAAAGACTTGCCCACAGTGACACAGCAAGTATCTGAGGAGAGATTTGAACTCAGGTCCTCTGGATTCCAGGACCAGTGCTCTATTATCTGTGCCACTAGGCTGTCCCAAGGAGCTAGTGTAGGAGTCTAATGAAGTTGAATGTGAAACTACTAATCCCTTGTCATTATATATCAGACTTCCCCAATATTGAATCCAATCCAACAATCCAACTTGTATGGATGAATATAGAACATATAGAACATAAAGTAACACCATAATTCAGTATCTGAAAATCTAGTAACAGTTTCTCCATTCTAGACATTCAAAAACTCCAAAATTCTATATGAGGAAAGATCTTTCAGAAGAATACAAATATAGTATATTCAATAAGACTGTGGCCAGATGGAATATAGACATCAGTCCAGTCCAATTAAGAACCTAGAAACATCAAAACATCGCCATTTATTCTTTCTCATTATCTAACCTCACTTTGTCAATCTTAAGGACACACAGGCTTTTTCTTTAGACCTTTCTCACTATCTAGAAGTAAAATGGCTAATCAGCTAGATTCACTTCACAAATTCTAAGAATCATGTGAATTTGGGAATTTTTCCCAACACGTATGTTGCATTTTATTTTTTTTTAGAGAACTCTATCAATGTATATATATATATATATATGTGTGTGTGTGTGTGTGTGTGTGTGTGTGTGTGTGTGTGTGTGTGTGTGTGTGTATATATATATATATATATTTTTTTTTTGCAGGGCAATGGGGGTTAAGTGACTTGCCCAGGGTCACACAGCTAGTAAGTGTCAAGTGTCTGAGGCCAGATTTGAACTCAGGTACTCCTGAATCCAGGGCCGGTGCTTTATCCACTGCATCACCTAGTTGCCCCCTTATCAATGTATTTTTACTTGGTAAATTGAAATGTAAAATGTGTAGTGAATAAAATGATATCCTAACCTACTCCATACTCAAAGGAGAAAAAGAGAAAATGGTCTTAGTTGCACAAACTTCTAAATTCTGTCTTCTAGCTTAAGAGAACATTCAAGATCCTCATCAATTAGTAAATAAAAAATGCTTATTCCCACCAATTATGTGATGTTGGGGTGGGAAACTGAAAAAAAAAAAGAGAAAGAGTGAGAGGGAAGAGGAGTTTCTTATCTTTTCTAACTACTTTACCTAAAGAGCTGAGGTTGAAGAAAAGTAGCTAAGTCACAATAATGAGTTTAACTGAATGTCTGTAGTGGTTGTAGTACCCCCAACCTCTGTGTGTGTTTCTGTACCTGTGTGTGTTTGCATTTTGATGTCTTTCAATTACTGCCCTGAAAAGGAGAACAGAAGAATAAAGAGAAAACTAGGATCTCACTTTACCCTGTTTGTTATTATTTATTTTTCATCCTTGCATTTTAATTGCATTTCTAGAAAATTAATAAATGGGTATTTATTAAGTTATATGTTGGGTACTGTATTAGGTTATTTGCTTGTTTTTGTTTTTGTTTTTGATCTTCCTAATAACCTAGCAAAGTGTTTTGCATATGGTAAGTACTTAGCACATGTCTCTTGGTTTGAATTACCATTTGATTGTCTAATAAGGTTACTAGACTTAAAGGGATGCTAGAGCTCTGGATAATCCTCTTTCTCTTATTGATCAACAAACCAATCATTCATCAAGTACTCTGTGCCAGGCATTGTTAGTAAACTGCTGTTTTATTGATTCATTCATTCATTAATTCATCCATCCATCTATGATGTAGCTCAGCTCAAATATATATGATTTCCTAAAAATTATATATATATATATACATATATATATAATTGAGGCAGAATTACCTAAGATACCATATTTTTAGGAAATCAGGTAGTCCTATTTATTCATAAAAGTCCTGCACTAATGATCTTTTCATTCTACCTTCAGTCAATCCCTGTAGGTAGATTAATGAGCAGCTGGGATTCTTCAAGACATCAACTAGATCAACTCATGTTCATACCATATTTCAGTAAGAAATTTGTTAATAAAAGAAAAAAAAAGACCTATGGCAATAACATTCCTAAATGCTTATTCAGCAATCTCCTTAGATTTCAAATAGTACAATGGTAAAAGAAAATATTAAATAAAGATTTTTAAAAGCTGACCCTCCATTAAATATCTACCCCTAAATGAACTTCCAAATCAATGCTCAATGACTCAGCTTTCAAATTAGAGTATGTAAGTGTCCCAAATAATATTAATACTGATTACTGCGCCAAGACTTTTGAAACACTGTATTTATGCAGTATGTAAAAAATGTTTATGATATAAATGAACACTGAATTTCACGTTGGAAGAAAACATGCACAAATGCACACAGAAAGATGGGAGCTTGTCACCTAGCTGGAAGATTAAAATTTTGGCCCAGTGACTTCAAAAGGATGTATTAAGGCAGCTGATTATGCATTGAGTAGAGTGTTGCCCCTGGAGTCAGGAAGGCCTGTGCATAAAGCCATCTTCAATTACTTCTTAGCTTTGTACCCTGACAAGTAGAAACTTCTTTACCTCAGGTTCCTCAAATTTAAAATGAAGAAAATAGGGGCAGCTAGGTGGCTCAGTGGATAGAGCACCAGCCCTGGAGTCAGGAGTACCTGAGTTCAAATCTGGCCTCAGACACTTAAGACTTATGAGCTGTGTGACCCTGGGCAAGTCACTTAACCCCCATTGCCCCGCCAAAAAAAAAAAAATGAGGAAAATAATAGCACCTCCCTCTAAGAGTTGTCATGAGGATCAGATGAGATATTTGTTAAAAAAAAATAGCAATTAGCACAGTAGGTACCATATAAATGTTTATTGTCCTTGGCATTACAAAGTAATAGAATCATAATGGGCTATTTCAGAGTGATGGAGAGTGGGAGTGGGGTGGGGAGAACAAAACAAAAACATTGAATCTATAATCAGAGTTACAGGGACTGAGTATGAATTTTTTGTCTGGCACATGTTACCTGTATGTAATCAGGCAAGTCTCCTTTATCAGCCTCAGATATCTCAGGTACAGATTGAACTAAATGATCTCTAAGTTCCCTTTGAGGTCTAAACCTATGCCACGAAATGGTAAAAAGAAAGGGCCATTAATTGCTATTTATATGTGTGTTAAATTTGTATTTCATTCTGGCAACCTGACACAGCATTGGAAATATAATAAAATTTGGACAAATTGCCTTTATGGAGACTGGCTACAATTTGGATATGTTAACTTGGATGCAGTCTCATCTAGAGGAAGGAAGATGAAAAATGACTACTCAATTCCCAGTTGTCCCCCCATTATGATTTTAAGAAAATTACATGTTATTGTCATGATTCTTTAGCAGAAGATTATCGCCTTCAGTTAATCCAGGCTTGTTTCCAGTGATATAAAATAGCCATTCTTCAGTGGTACTCGCAATCGAAATCTATTTTGGGTAAGCTTACCCTGGTGGACTCCTTAGTATTTTATTGGTGATATTTAGCTTTCTGATACTGCTCTTGATGTTTTCACATCCTATCACTGAGCACAACTCTTTCTGAAATCAGCAAAAGCTCCTTGTTCAAATCTCAAACATGAAGCTTCAGCACAGGCTGGAGAAAGTCACCCCTGAGATAGTGGTGCTCTTAAAATAGAAAAGTTATTTTGGCTATTACAGAACTCATTGCAACACATTTCCTATTTCAAGGACAGTAAAGCTATTTTAAAAAGTTTCCACCACAATCCTTCCTTCCAGTATTTCTCTGGCTGTGTTTGAGCTCTTCTGAGTCCCATAGTGGAAGAATTTGGCCCTAGTCACAGTAGTAATGCAAAGCCCCATGAAAATTACCTAGAATGGATTTGAGTTTTGTTTCTGGTCCTCTGGGAGTCAAAATGGTTATGCATTTGAAAAGCATAGCACAAAAGAGGAATTATGTCAACTTATCAAGAAGTAGGCAAAATTAAAGACTTTTAAAAAAACTAAAACAATAAGAAAAATTAAATGATGTCTTTAATGCTCTGTCTAAATCATCATCACTGCCACATCTCTATTTCACATACTTTATATGAATGTACTGATAAATTGAAAACATAAATAATAACCTGTCCATAAATTATGAATAAATATAAGTATAATATTTCTTATTTAGTGTGTAAATATATTTTATTCAAGTATATATGCATGTATGTATACATACATGTCACATAGAGAGAAAGAGACAAATACAGAGTCCAAAGAGTTAAATTTTCTTATAATTTTGTGTATTTAAGAAAATTGAACCATGAACATATTCAGAAATGTCTCAGTCTCAATGAAATGTTACAGTGATGTGTTCTCTTCCATTATATTCATTTTATCAGAGAACATTACAACCAACCTGGACTACTGTGACAGATCTTAGATCAAGCAACAGTATGTTTCTATAATTGTAAATGGAAAAGAATAAATTGCTAATGTATTTATATGAAAAAAGTATTCCTTAAATGGTTGACTCCAAAAAAAAATTTAAAAAAATGCCACTAAGGCATGTGTTAATGACAAAATTAATTTTTATAATTTTTTTCTAAATTAAAATTAAAAAAACTTCTTAATATAATCTTTCAGTTACATGGAAATCAATTTTTAAAGTTCATTTCTTAAAATTTTGAGTTCCTAATTATTTTGCTCTCTTCTACACCTCCCCACTCCTAGAGAAGGCAAGCCATTTGATATACATTATACATGTGCAGTCATACAAAATATATTTCAATATTAGCCATGTTACAAAAGAAAACACAGACCAAAAAATTAATAATTTTTTTTAAAAAGTGTTTTTTAGGGGGCAGCTAGGTGGTGCAGTGGATAGAGCACCAGCCCTGGAGTCAGGAGGACCTGAGTTCAAACCCGACCTCAGACACTTGAAACTAGCTATGTGACCCTGGGCAAGTCACTTAACCCAATTGACTAAAAAAAAAAAAAGGTTGTCAATGTGCATTCAGACTCCATCAGTTATTCATCTGAAAGTGGATACCATTTTTCACTATGTGTTTCAGAATTGTCTTAGATCATTGCATTGGTGAGAATAGCTGTCATTCACAACTGATTATTATACAATATTGCTCTTAATATATACAATATTATCTTGGTTCTACTCATTTCACTTTAAATCAGTTCATATAAATTTCCCAGGTTTTTTGAAACCCATCCTGCTCCTCATTTCTTCTTCTTCTTCTTCTTCTTCTTCTTCTTCTTCTTCTTCTTCTTCTTCTTCTTCTTCTTCTTCTTCTTCTTCTTCTTCTTCTTCTTCTTCTTCTTCTTCTTCTTCTTCTTCTTCTTCTTCTTCTTCTTCTTCTTCTTCTTTTTGCTAAGGCAATTGGAGTTAAGTGACTTGCCCAGGGACGCACAGCTGGTAAGTGTCAAGTGTCTGAGGCCAGATTTGAACTCAGGTCCTCCTGAATCCAGGGCCAGTGCTTTATTCACTGTGCCACCTAACTGTCCCTCATCATTGATTATAGCACAATAGTATTCCATCACAATAATATACAAATTGTTCAGTCATCCCCAAACTGATGGGCATCCTCTCAATTTCCAATTCTTTGGCATCAAAAAATAAAAAAATAAAAAGCCATGGTATAAATAGTTTTTGTACATATAGTTGTTTTTTTTTCTTTTCCTTTTTTTTTTTTAGCTCTTTGGATTGAAGATTTGGTAGTAGCATTTCTACATCAAAGGTTATGTACAGTTTTCTAGCATTTTGGGCATAGTTCCAAATTGTTCCCCTGAATGGTTGGAATACTTCACAATCCAACAACAGTGAATTAGTGTCCCAATTTTTCCACATCCATTTCAACATTTGTAATTTTCCTTTTTAGTCATATTTGCCAATACAATAGGTGTGGGGTGGTATGTCAGAATTGTTTTGATTTGCAATTCTCCAATCAAGAGTGATTTGGAGCTTTTTATCCCCTCACCACTTATGGATAGCTTTGGTTTCTTCTTCTGAAAACTGCCTATTAATATCCTTTGACGATCTGTCAGTAGAGGAATGATTTATATTTTTATAAATTGACTCAGTTCTTTACATATTGGTGAAATTGGGCATTTACCACAGAATTTTGCTATAAAATTTTCCCAATTTTCTGCTTTTCTTTAAGTTTTGGCTGAATTGGTTTTGTTGGTGTAAATTAATTTCTTATAATTTTTTGTAATCAACGTTATTTTTTTCCCCATCTTTTTGCTGTCTGGTCATAAATGTTCCCCTCTTCATATATCTGACAGGTAGGATTTTAGAGGTAGTCTATGTTCCCCTAGTATATTTATAATATCACCCTTGATAGCTCAATCATATAGCCATTTTTGTATGCTGTGTGAGATATCAGTCTATATGTTCTGCCAAACTGCATTTTTTGTAGAGGTATTTTTGTTGTTGTTGTTTTTGTTCAAATAGTGAGTTCTTGTACCAAAAGCTTGGATCTTCAGGTTTATAAAACATTACATTATTATGGTCTGTGTATCTAATTTATTCCATTGATCTACCACTATTTTTCTGTGCCATAACCAAATTGTTTTATGATTACCAATTTCTAATGCAGTTTGAGATCTAGTACTTCTAGGTCTCCTTCCTCCACATTTTTTCCCATCAATTCCCTTGGTGTTATTAACCTTTTTTTCTTACAAATTAAATTTTTTATTATTTTTCTACCTTTATAAATTAATTTTTGTTAGTTTTATAGGTATGGCACTGAATAAATGAATTTTTAAGGTAAAAATATACTTATTATTATATTAGTTTGATTTACTCATGGGGGATTAATAATTCTCTAATTGTTTAGATCTGACTTTATTTGTGTGAAAAATGTTTTATAATTTTGTAGTATAGTTCCTGAATTTGTCTTGACAAGTAGAATCCCAAGTAGTTTATATTATCTATAGTTATTTTAAAAGAAATTTCTTTTTTATCTCTTGCTGCTGGACTTTTCTGGTAATGTGTAGAAATGCTGATTATTTATGTGGGTTTATTTAATATTCTGAAACTTTACTAAAGTTGGTAATTTTTTCAAATAGTTTTTTTTTCAGAGCAATGAGGATAAATTGACTTGCTCAGGGTCACACAGTTAGTAAGTGTCAAGTGTCTGAGGCAGGATTTGAACTCGGGTCCTTCTGAATCCAGGGCCAGTGTTTTATCCACTGCACCACCTAGATGCCCCCCTCAAATAGTTTTTGAACTAATTTTTTAACATTCTCTAAGTATACCATCATATTATCTGCAAAGAGTGATAGTTTTGTTTCTTCATTGCCTATTCTAATTCCTTTCATTTATTTTTCTTTTCCTATTGCTAAAGATAACTATTAAAAAAATAATTGCTAGACTTGAGAAAGCTTATTGATTCATTATATACAAATGTGTGTATGTGTGAAAATTTAACAAAAGTTGTTTAGAATATAAGGATAACAAGTTTGTTTAAATAACCACAACAATGTAATACAGCTATACATCATTTAGATAACCAGGTGTAGCAGACAGAGGACAGATCTCAGAGTTAGGAAGTACTGCTTCACACTTTCTCTAAGACACATTGACTTTGTGACCCTGGGAAAATTATTTAACTTTAAAGTTCCCAGACACCTCTATTAGATTTTAAATTGTAGATAAGTGGCAGGACTGCTTTTGTGGAGATAATTTCCTCACTGGAAGTTCTGTATACTACTGAAGCCTCAGATTAGGAAATTACGTGCATGTATATATGTGGCAACAGAATCTGTATATAAGAATATGCCTATAAATGTCTGTGTGTATCCATGTATATGTGTGCATGTATGTGTATGTAGGTATAGTGTATCTTCATTATGGGAAGCAATTTGGAACTATACACAAAAGTCTATAAAAATTTGCATTGCCTTTGACCCAGTAATACTACCACTGGGTCTGCATTCAAAAAACAAACAAACAAAGAAAAGGGAAAATAACTTATTTTCTGCGGAAATATTTGTAGTACCTCTTTTTCAGGTGGTAAAGAAGTAAAATTTGAAGGAATACCCTTCAATTGTAGAATTGCTGAGTAAGTTGTTGTATAGGATTGTGATAGAAAAGTGTAGTTCCATAATAAATGTTGAGCAGGATGCTCTCAGAAAAACCTGGAAAGACTTACGTGAGCTGATGCAAAGTGAAATGTACTATATACAACATAAGAGCAATATTGTAAGATGATCTGCTGTGAATGACTTAGTTATTTTCAGGAACACAATGATCCAAGACAACTCTGAAGTACTTATGAAAAATGCAATCCATCTCCAAAGAAAGAACTAATGTTTTCTGAATACAGATTGAAGCATAAATTTTTAGTTCCTTTTTCTAAAGTTTTTTTCCCTGTTTTCTTTGACAACCTTTCTAATATGGAATTGTTTTGCATAACATAACATAACATGCATAACATAACAAATTTCTTGCATTCTTAAGGGGCTGTGGGGAGGGAGGGAGGAAGAGAATTTGCAACACAGTTTTTTTTACATGACATTAAAATTATTTTTATATGTAATTTGGGAAAAATTAAAATCTCAATAAGTGGAAAACAAAAGAAATGATGCACAGAATGATTTCAGAAAAGCCCAGGAAGACATATACGAACTGATGTAAAGAGAAGTAACAGAATCAGGAGAGCATTGGACACAGTAGAAGTAATATTCTATGATTAATTGTAAATACCTTGGTTATTCTATCAATATAATAATCCAAGATAATTCTGAAGGATTTGGGATAAAAAATGTTATCTGTCCCCAGAGAAATAACTGATAGAGGCTGAATGTAGGTTGAAGCATATTTTTTCACTTTTTTTCTTTCTTTGTTTTTTTTTTTGCAACATGATTAATATTAAAATAATTTTACATGATTTCTCATGTATAAGTGATACCACATTTCTTGCCTTCTCAAGGTGTGAGAGGGAGAACGTTTTCTACTCTAAATTATTCTTAAATGAATGTTTAAAATAACTAATAAATCTTCAAATAGAAACTTGGAATAAAAAAACTAAAATAAATTCCTTCTTTTGGTTTTATTTTTTTTTACTATAATAAAGGGATGAGATTTTTATACTGTCCCAACATGATTCAAACCCATTGAATTTTGTTCCATTCAATATATCTTGAAGAGGGAAGGAAATAAAAAATAGGAGATAGGCAAACAAACAGATATGTAATCCTCAAGGAATTCATATTTTTCTTGTAGTTTTACAACTGATTGTCTATATTTTAAACATTAGGCATTCATTTCTACTGTATAAATTCCCAAGGTTCATTGAAGTAAAATTTTAAAAACAACATCATTTCTATGAAAAGGTGGATTTTTTCATGTGTATGAACTCAATTACTCAAATAGTACTATCCAATATAGTACTATCAGATGTTTAAGAGCCTATAATCCCATCCCAGGAAGTAATCCTCATCCCAATCCTTTTTTTTATGTATTTATGTATTTATTTATTTTTAATGTATGAGGTATTTTATTTTTTCCGTTACATGTAAAGATAGTTCTCAACTTTTGTTTATACATGCTTTACAATTTCAGATTTTTCTCCCTCCTTCCCCTCCCTCCCCCCTCCCCTAGACAGCAGGTAATCTGATATAGGTTATATTATATATCTCTATACATATACATATACATATATATATATATATATACACACACACACACATATATATATATACACACACACACATATATATATATACACATAATAACATTAATCCTATTTCTGCATTAATCCTGTTACAAGAGAAAGAATCAGAGCAGTGATGCAAAACCTCAAAATAGAAAAAAAAAAAACAGCACCCTGTGTAATTTAAGATTCTAAATGTGGATTCTAATGTGTTCCCCCAGTTTGGGGGAAACTGACTAAAAATCACTGATAAAACGAGTTTAGGGTTTTAAGGGTTTATTGGAAAATAGAAAGAAAAAGATTGAGAACAGAATTCTAACAGTCTGGCATTCCTATCTTTCCTCAAATCTCCTGTGAAGTCCTCTGCCGCCACCACCATCAAGTCCGGAAGCCAAAAGGGCCTGCGCTCCCTGCGCAGGCTCCCTTTCCTCCTTCCTGTCTCCTCCCAGACCATAGGAGGCTCCTCCAGTTGATTGGCTGGTAGACTTGATAGACAGCACCCATGAGCAAGCGTCATTTCCTGACGCCAAGGAAAAGCCACAATGCCTCTGAGGCATTTTCCTCATGGTGGAGCTCTCCACAGCAAGTCTCCAGTAGGTGGCGTCATTCCAATCATTACAGTCCCCCCTGTTGTTCCTCAAGAAACAAAATGTTTCCTTGACGGAACACTGAAAAACTGGATTCTCTTCTTTAACTGTTTGAATTGCTGTATTTTTACTAAACCTTAGCATAGCATTGTCAATGATCAAATTAATAAATTCCATTACATTCCTTCCTTTATATGGTTAGACTTGTAATAGAGGGTTGAGGTAGTTATGCAATGTGTAACACTTTTTACCACCATGTGTCTGGATCAAAGCCAAATTTAGTATGTGTTCATGACACCTGAAAATGTTATGGAAAGGTTATCATACCATATCTCATGGTTCCAAGACAGCCAGTGATTGTGCTAGGCCACAGGTGAGTTCAACTGAGTGAGATAAAAAGATAATTAAGTTCAGTTAAATTAGGTTAAATTAGGAGGGAGAGAGGATGAATACTGGACTGTGCCTAGTAATTGTGCTCTACATAGTCACCATCATAAGCAAACCATGGACTTACATATACCTGTCTCTCCTTTTGTTGCACATATATTCTCTACAGGGCCTGCATCAGAGTTCACAGCAAATTAGTCTCTGAAATGATAAGTTTCCATACTTCCAAAATCTCATTAATTTCACCAAAGACAGTATGATGGTAAAAATGCGTGCTATGCTGCATAACTGAGAATATATTAGTGATATATACAATAATTCCAAACCATACCCAGAGTATGATGACATATAAATAATAAACGAATGTAAATAGCTGATTACATTAGACATTATCACATAATCTTCTTTTAGCTAGTAAACCACATCATCTTATACATGAATTCTCTAGTATAACAGTAGCAGATACTTAAAGTGGTGATTAATTTTTCAAAAAGAAATAAGATTTCAATATTCAATGTTTTCAGTGAGGTATCAAGCAATAGGGTTCAATAACCCTTTCTGGTCTTTTTTAGTTAAACAGAACAACATAAAAGAGAAAGGAGAAAAAATAAATAAATAAAACAAAACTCATTAGAACTCATGGTTCTCTCAAAAAGAAAGAGTAAAAAAAAAAGAATTCTGGTAGCTTCTGAGGCCCGATAGCCTCACCCACAGCATATACTTAAAATGTCTTTGAATAATCACTTAGTTTATAAAATTTAGTTTTAAAGAAAAGCAAAAGAAACAAAAGTCAAGAAACAAAGCAAAACCAAAAATAAAAATAAAAAACAAAAGATTCGCTAAGCACCCTTTTGTGCTTTTAAAGAACTTAAAGGTGTGGTGAATTCCAGGTTTTTTTAGTGCCTTTCAAAAGTCAAAACAAAAGAATTTTTAAAAAATAGTTGAGGTGGGCCAGAAAACTAGGCCATGTGCTTCAGTGCTTTTGCCTGTAGAAGGAAATGCTTGTTAAATTATAAGGTATTTAAGCTGCTAGAGTTTGGGGTATGCCACATTGTTTTAACTGGTTCCCCAATTCTCTGCAAGCCAAAGTGGCAGGGGTTTCTGAATTGTCATTGATCTTTCTAATGCTGTCATAATGTTCTTTATGGTAGAAAATGTGGAGTTCTCTAGCATCAGGTTTGTCTGTGCCACTGATTTTCAATAAAGGCTGATTTAATTGATGAACCACAACATTCAGCTGATGCTGCTTAGCAAATGCTACAATTGTATCATTTCCTCCCCACTTTCCAAATTTCTTTAATTCATCAACATATTCTTCAAAAGGGGAGTCATTTACTATAAAAGACTCAAACTCTTGTCTATGGTTAATCATATAAGAAGCAGCTTCTTGTCTGTGTCTGAGATGATTTCTACAGTGACCTTTTAGCTGGTCTGCTAAAGCCCTAAAAAGGCAATTTCCGTCTCCTGATACTTTACGAAGACTGAGTCCCAAAGCATTTAACTGATCAGTGGGATTATCAAATGGGAACTGCCTATTTCCTCTGAACTCTCTTTGCTCTTTAACAGTTGCTATCGTTAGGGTTTTTAGCTTTTTAGCATCTACCTCAGGTCTATCTGAAATCTCTTCACCTATGAATGGTGCAGGCTTTATATGAGAGCAATGAATCCATGAGTCTTTTTCACCAATTTTAATGGCAGTAGGAGTTGTCAATAATACCTGAAAAGGTCCTTCCCAGGCAGGTTGGGTTCCACTGGTTCTCTGAAAATTCTTTACATATATTTTATCTCCTGGGTTGAAGTTATGCAATGAAAAGTCTAATGGGCCTGCCTGGACCACAGCTCCTGCCTCATGGAGTTCACGTAGCCTGGTCTGTAATTCCTGTATATAGGAGGCAACAGAAGTATCACCTCCCACCAGTGATGTATAAACTGGGGAAAAAGTTTTAGCTTGGATAGGAAGGTGACCAAAAAGCATTTCATAAGGAGATATATGAAGTTCTCCCCTTGGTCTACTTCGTAGATAGAATAATGCCAATGGTAGAACATCAGGCCATTTCAAATGGGTTTCAGTACATAATTTGCCAATCATGCTCTTAAGCTCTTTATTCATACGTTCAACTTGGCCTGAACTTTGTGGATGGTAGGGCGTGTGGAATTTTGGAGTCACTCCCAAGAAAGAGTAGATTTGGGATAAAATCGAATCAGTGAAATGTGTGCCTTTGTCAGAATCGATGCGGGCTGGTGGGCCAAAACGAGGTACTATCTCTTTAAGAAGAATTTTGGCAACAAAGGCAGCTGTGGCTCGGGGGCTGGGAAAGGCCTCCACCCACCGAGTGAGCTGATCAACTATAACAAGGCAAAATTTATAATGTCCTGCTTTTGGCATAGTAATATAATCAATTTGTAAGTGCTCAAAAGGTGTATATGCTAGAGGACGCCCTCCATAAGCTTTGGCCTTAAAAGCATACTGATTATAAGACTGACATGTGGAACAGCCCGAGCAGATTCGAGATGCTGTATTAGTTACACCTGGTGCTATCCAGGTTCTCTTAATAGAGTCTACAATGCCTTGTGTACCAAAATGGCCTTTTCTGTGAACAGAGAGGCATACCTGGTGGTAGAATTTCCGGGGAAGAAATGGCTTACCTTCCGGAGACACCCAGATGCCATTGATCTGTTTCGCCTTAAATTTCTTTTTCCACTTTTCTACTTCAGAATCGTCATAGGTTAGGTTGGAAGGAATATCCTCAGAAGGTGAAAGGTTAAATACATGTTCAGGAGCTTCTAATGCAGCAAGCTTGGCTGCAGAATCGGCTCGTGCATTTCCCTTTGAAACAGGATCACTATTCCCTGTGTGGGCAGGGCAATGTACAACAGCTAGGGAAGAAGGCAGTTTCAGGGCATCTAAGAGGTCCTTGATAAGGTCCCCATTGGCAATAGCCTTGCCCGAGGATGTTAGAAAGCCTCGTTGACGCCAAATCATACCAATAAAGTGGCATATGCCAAAGCCATATTTCGAGTCAGTAAAAATAGTGGCACTCTTACCTTTGGCTATATTACAGGCCTGTGTAAGAGCCACAAGTTCAGCAGCCTGTGCACTAAAATGGCAAGGCAGAGAAGCTGCCCAGAGGGTGTCATAATCAGAAACTACAGCAGCTCCAGTAAAACGGGTTCCCTCTCTCATAAATGAGGAACCATCTGTATAGAGGACAAGATCAGGATTTTCTAAAGGTGTATCAAAAAGATCATCACGGGGTTTTTCAGCCATATCAACTAAAGAAGCACAGTCATGCAACGGTTCCCCCGAGAATGGTAAATTAGGGAGTAGTGTTGCTGGATTAAGAACTGTGCAGCGTTTTAAAGTGATATTCTCATTACCTAACAGGGTTATTTCATACTTAGCCAGCCTTTGATCTGAAAAGGCTTGTGTCCTGTGACGTAGTAAGAGAGCCTCCACTTCATGAGGGCATTGCACAGTTAGAGGGTTACCTAGGACCAAATCAGAGGCTTTTTCTACCAAAAGGGCTGTGGCCGCCACTGCTCTAAGGCAAGGTGGCACTCCAGCCGCTACAGGGTCCAGCTGAATTGAATAGTAGGCTATAGGGCGTTGGTTAGGCCCCAGTGACTGAGTCAGGACTCCAGAAGCCACCCCCCTTTGTTCATGCACAAAGAGAGTGAAAGGCTTACTATAATCTGGTAGTCCCAGGGCAGGTGCTGATAACAAGGCCCGTTTTAATTCTTTTATGGCTGAGAGATGCTGGGGATCCAACTGTAAAATGTCTGGAACAGAACTTTTTGTAAGAGCTATGAGGGGTTTAGTAATTTCACCAAAAGAGGGTATCCATTGTCTACAGTACCCAACTGCTCCCAGAATGGCTCTCAACTGCCTCTTAGTAGTGGGGGCAGAGAGTTGTTGAATGGCCTGGACTCGCTTAGAAGAGACAGAGCGAGTTCCAGCAGCCAAAATAAATCCTAAATATTCTACCTGGGGCAAACACCATTGTACCTTTGTCTTGGAAACCTTGTGTCCTCTCTTGTGCAACTCCAGCAGTAAGTGACGGCTATCTTCCTGACAAATTTCAGCATTAGGAGAGGCCAAAAGTAAGTCATCAACATATTGTACTAGTGTGGAGGCTTTAAAGGTAATAGAGGCCAGATCCTGCTGTAAAATTTGGGAAAATAATGTGGGACTGTCTACAAATCCCTGTGGGAGTCTAGTCCAGGTCCACTGTCTATTTTTCCAGGTAAAAGCAAATAAATATTGGAAGTCCTCATGTACTGGTATGGAGAAAAAGGCAGAGCAGAGGTCTACCACTGTGAAACATGTAGATTCATAGGGAATGGAAGAAAGTATGGTAGAAGGGGAAGCCAATATAGCATGTCTAGGGATAACATAATTATTAATTGCTCTAAGATCTTGCACAAAACGATAAACAGGTTTACCATCTGGCCCAGGCTTGGGTTTTTTAACTGGCAAAATGGGAGTATTGCATGGAGAGTGATGACATGGAATAATAATACCCTGGCTTTTCAAAGCCTCAATTATAGGGGTGATCCCTTCTATTGCTTCCCTACACAATGGATACTGTGGAATGGAGGGGGGTGGTCCCCCCTTAACTTTAAAGGTAACAGGTATGGCAGACTTAAGGAGCCCCACCTCATTAGGGGATGAGGCCCATAAAGACTCAGGAATGTCAGAGGGGATTTTGGATACCTCCCCTGCTGTTCCTTGAGCTTCTGTAAGTAAAATTGGTAATAAATGAACAGTATCCTCTGGCAATTGTAGGGAGACACCCCCATCTGGAGCACAAGATATGGTTGCTCTAAGCTTACAAAGGAGATCACGACCTAATAAATTTACAGGGGCATCAGGCATGAGTAAAAATGAATGTTCTACTGTTAAGGGCCCCATAGATACCATGCGAGGATTCAATTTTGCCACTCTCTGGCTCTTTCCTGAGACTCCTACTACATTTAAAAATCCTACAGGTCTACACCCAGCATCTGGTTTGCTTATTAATACTGATTTAGAAGCTCCTGTGTCTAGTAAACAGTCATAATACGTGTCCCCTACTTTGAGGGTCACATGAGGTTCATTACTCTGGGGAGGTGAATGAACTGGCACAAGCGCATTCAAAAAATCCAGATCTGGGAATATGTTGCTTTCATTATCTTTGTTCCATTCCTCCCCTTCCTCTTGTCAATCCTGTGCTCCCCTTTGAGGGAGTCCATGGTTACCCTGATTCTGGTTCTGTCCTTCTGTTCCTCCCTGATAGGGTGTACGGTTATCCTGATACTGTCTCTTTGTATCCCCCTGAAAAGATTTATATCCATTTTGATTCTGCCTGTAATAAGGGTTATAATTACTCCGGTTGTTTCCTTTCTGATAGAAGTTTCCAAAATTATTTCGATTTCCCCCAAAGAATTCCTCAAGGCTCTCGGTCATTGTCCTCTTAAGGTCTTGTTTTCTAGTTCTACATTCCCTCAAGAAGTGTCCTTGTTTTTTGCAGTACTCACAAAATTTAGGGGGTTGATAACGATTTTCAATTTTCCAGTTTCTCTGCCCTGTTGTTTCCTGTACTGGAGCTAAAATGTCCTGTCTGTTCCTTTCTTCTCTCTCATTTCCTTCGTAAATATATGTTGCTATTTCTTTAAGTCTGTCAGGACTCAAACTATTCCACCCAGGACATTGCTTTTTAAAATATTTCCGAATTTCTGGTAATGACTGGTTTACAAAATGAGAGCAGATAATATGGGCATCTCTACTGTCTAATGGGTCTAGTCTAGCATATTGCCTGGCATACTTACACAGCCTGTCATAAAATCTATTAGGTCTCTCATCAGGTCCCTGAACTATATCTATAAATTTTTGCCAGTTATCAGTCTTTCTAATACAGGATTCCATTGCCTTCAGCAATGTTTCCCTTGCATCTTTCAACATATCAAAATGCTCAGGGTTATTGGGGTCCCAGTCAGGGTCTTGAATAGGCCACCCAATATCAACCTTTCCCGTGGCTTCCAGGCTGTTTGCTGCAGCTACTATATCTGCTCTTTCTCCTGGGGACAATATTATTTCCATAAGGTCAGTAACATCATTCCAAGTGGGCTGATATGCTCTAAAAATTGCTCTAAACTGCCTGATAACTGCTGTGGGATCTTCATCAAATTTAGGAGTGCTTTGTCCCCATAAAGCCAAATCCTTGGGTGTAAAAGGTGTGTATTGTCTGAGCTTACGTATAGTACCTTTTTGACCATGGGTGAGGATCTCTTGAAGGGGAAAAATTTTTACTTTCTCTGTCTCCTCTACAGGGAAATCATTTCTTTCTTTCTTTATTTGTTTGTTTGGCATGGAGGAAGTAGAGGGTGAGGGAATAAGAGTTGGGTCATTTGGAATTTCAGTCTGAATGGCCTTGGATTTAGTTGTTCTGTTGGGCATTTCGGTTAGGCAGGCCATGTCTGTCTGCCAGTCTATCGTTTCAGTTTGGGTGGCAGACTCAGATGTAAACTGGGGCCTGGATTTTCCTCGTTTTATATTTTTAGTATGATAATTTTCACTTGCTCTGGCCCAGATTTTCCAATAACGTAAATGTTCAGGTGGACATCTACTTAGGGTTCTTTGCAAATGCCTCAATGTTTGGGGATCAAATGACCCATATTTGGGCCATTCTTCCTGTAATTCCTCATGCCACATAAAACACAGTCTGATAAGCTCTCCTCTGGTCATGGTTGTATTTAGTCTAAGTTTTCCCTCATTCCAATCCATAAGTAGCTTTCCTAATGGGGAATCCCAGGGAATCATCTTTATTCTAACATTATCTAGGACATGCCAAATTCTCCATACCACACCAAAAAGCCCCACAAAACCACAAAGAGTAATAAAAATATATTCAAGTTCAAGCTGGCCAACATCTTTGATTAGTGAAGGTAAAGCTAGAAAAGGGGTACTTAGGGTGTTTAAAAGATCCATTTGAAATTTAAAATAGCCTATACTTGGTAGTTCTTTCCAATTTAAGGGGACAAGGGAGGGGAAATCTTACCCAATCAGAAGATCAGAAGATGAACGTTCGGTTTTCCTCTTCGTGGTCAGCCAAACTGTGTAATTTAAGATTCTAAATGTGGATTCTAATGTGTTCCCCCAGTTTGGGGGAAACTGACTAAAAATCACTGATAAAACGAGTTTAGGGTTTTAAGGGTTTATTGGAAAATAGAAAGAAAAAGATTGAGAACAGAATTCTAACAGTCTGGCATTCCTATCTTTCCTCAAATCTCCTGTGAAGTCCTCTGCCACCACCACCATCAAGTCCGGAAGCCAAAAGGGCCTGAGCTCCCTGCGCAGGCTCCCTTTCCTCCTTCCTGTCTCCTCCCAGACCATAGGAGGCTCCTCCAGTTGATTGGCTGGTAGACTTGATAGACAGCACCCATGAGCAAGCGTCATTTCCTGACGCCAAGGAAAAGCCACAATGCCTCTGAGGCATTTTCCTCATGGTGGAGCTCTCCACAGCAAGTCTCCAGTAGGTGGCGTCATTCCAATCATTACAACCCAAAACAAAAGAAATAATATGGTTCAATCGGCATCTATACTCCACAGTTCTTTCTTTCTTTTTTTTTCTTGGATTTGGAGATCCTCTTCTATCATGAGTTCCCTGGAACTCTTCTGTACCATTGCATTGGTGAGAAGAATATAGTCCATCACAGTAGGTCAACACTCAATGTTGATGATACTGTTTACATCCCAATCCTTTTAAGAGGTACTTGTTGTTCAGCCTTTGAGGGAAAACCCATATATCAAAAATCCTTAAAAGATTTGGATACAAAAATCAAGGCATAAAATATATATATATATATATATATATATATATATATATATATATATATATAATGGATGATGTTAAATATTTGAAAGCTTGTTAAATATTGAAAGAGGGGAAAACATCTGTTTTTCAAAGCTTAAAATGGAAGAACTATGATGAATAGGTAGGAATTAAGAGGGGGGGACATTCATATTTTCATTTTTAGGAAGACCTAACCTAACCATCAGAGTTATCCAAAATCAGAATTGCCTTCACTGAATTCCTGTTGCTTGAGATGTTCAAACCTGACTTACCATTTATGTGACTCATATAGGAGCGAATCATTAATCTCTGGGGGAAGCAAGGTGTTAAATTGGATGTCCTTCAACATCCTGACTATTCTTCTATGTTTGTATTATATTACTTCTAATAATAGGAGACCTGTTACCTTATTAGAAAGTTTATGTCATTTTTCTTGGTATATGTAGGGAGGTCCCATATGTTTCAAGGGCTATTTTCCACATGTAACATGACAGTGTGGCTGTGTAACTTTAAAAAGGTGTCAGAATAGAACTCTCTAGCCTCTTTTCTCCCCACCCTTCTACAAGGGGGCACTTCCATAATTCCTATCAGAACAGGAACTAGGAAGTTGGGACCAGAGACCACCATTCTGCTCTCTATAGAAACAAAGGGTACCAGGCTATAATTAGGTTTAATTATTAAGAGATAAGAGGAATCTAAGCTTTATGTCCAAAACTTGACCTCTTTCTCACCAAATACCACTTCCATAATGAATATATATAATACTTAGCCAAGAATCTCATTTATTCAAATTGGTAGCAAAGTATAAGTTAGAGAAAGTATAACTGAGAATATATTCTACATGATACAGAATGAAAAAGCTCTCCCATTGAGAATGTATTCAAACAAGTAAGTGTCCCATATCTCAACAAAGGGATAATTACCCCATATCTGTAGTGTAACAAGCTGTTAATAGAAAAATAATGGATACTGCCAAATCTTCTTACATCAGTTTATTCACAGTCTTTTCCAGGAACCTGGAATGAGTTTGGCATTTTGCATCTTCTCTCTTAAATTTGGAAGTCAAAAGTGAAGTGCCTGATGTCTGAAGAGACTCAAAGAAAACTGAAGAGAATGACACTCAATATTATATTTGCTAGCTTTTCCCCATCTCTCACAAAGGCCCATGCCTTTGATTGATCTTCATTGATAATTGACATTGATCTTTAATAATAAGGAGAGAGTCTCATACCAATAGGGTTTGAGAATGTTGTTACACATATCTCTAGTACTGTTATTTATTTTAAGGCTACGTATACTTTGCTTTAATTTAACCCCATTGTTTCTCATGTGCCCTGAAACAGTATAGAAGAAACCTAATTTTGATTCCAAATGGTAATTATTCAGATATTTTAAATTAGAAATTATAAATCTTGATAAGGAAAGGACCATGTCTTATTAAAAAAAAAAAAAAAACATTTCTATTTATAGTTTTGAATTCCAAATTATGTTACTCCTTCCTTCCCTCCCCCTTGCCCAGGTGGTAAGCAATCAGACATGGGTTATACATGTACAATCATGTAAAGCATTACCATATTAGTCATTTTGTATAAGAATACTTGAATAAAAGAAAAAAATGAAAGAAAGTGAAAAATAACATTAAGTCTGTGTTCCATCAATACCATTTCCTTCTTTGGAGGTGGATAATGTGCTTCATCATTAATCCGTTTGAGATTCTCTTTGGTCAACAGATGCTGACAATAGTTAAGTCATTCACAGTTCTTCATCAAACAACACTGCTGTCACTGTACACAATGTTCTTCTGGTTCTGCTCATTTCACTATACATCAGTTCCTACAATTCTTTCCAGGCCTTTCTGAAATCATCCTGTTTGCCATTTCTTAGAGCACAATTATATTACATTACCACCATACATAACAGCTTGTTTAGCTGTTCCCCAATTGATGGGCATTCCTTTGATTTCCAACTCTTAGCCACCACAAAAACAAATGCTACACATATTTTTTTTACATATAGGTTTTTTTTTTCTCTTTTGGGGGATGTCTTTTAGATAGAAAACCTAGCAGAGGTATTGATGGATGAAAGGATATGTACAGTTATACAGTCTTTGGGGCACAATTCCAAATTGCTCTCCAGAATGGTTAGATCAACTCACAACTCCACCAACAGTGGATTAGCATACCAGTTTTCCCCAAAACCCCCCAGCATTCAATATTTTTCCTTTTTTTTATATTTACCACTCTGATAGATGTGAGGTGATACCTTAGAGTTGTTTTAATTTGCATCTCTCTGATCAATAATAATCTAGAGCACTTTTATATGACTATAGATAGCTTTGATTTATTTGTCTGAAAACTACCTCGTCATATCCTTTGAACATTTATCAATTGGGAAATGATGTGTATTTCTGTTTGTTTTTTTGCAAGGCAACAGGGGTTGACTGCCCCCAATGATTTGTATTTTTATAAATTTTACTCAGTTCTCTCTATATATTTTTTACTATTTTCTCTATATATTTATTTATATCTCTTTACCAGAGATAATTGTTTAAAAATTGTTTCCCAGTTTTCTACTTCCCTTATAATTTTATTTACATTTGTTTTGTTTGTGCAAAATTTTTCTAATTTTATATAATCAAAATTATTCATTTTACATTTTGTATTTCTCTCTATATCTTCTTTGTTCCTAAATTCTTAATCTGTCCATAAATTTGAGAGATAAACTATTCCTTGCTCTCTTAATTTGCTTATGGGATCACCCTTTATATGTAAATCATGTACCCATTTTGATTTTGTTTCAGTATATTATGTGAGATGTTGGTCAATGCCTGGTTTCTGGCATACTGTTTACAGTTTTCCCAGCAACATGTCTTATTTAGATTTTGTATATTGTGAATAAGAGACTGCTTTCATATAATATATATAATTGGTTATCTTAGAGCAAGGAAGAGTGGAGGTTAAACATAACATCTGATACTTGAGAGTTGTGTGACTATGTGTAAATCATTTAACATCTCAATGTTTTAATTTCCCAATCTGCAAAATGAGAATGATAATGCCTGAACTATAATATATTACTCATAGCCTGTGATGAAACTAAAAGAAATAGTGTCCTAAAATGCTTTGTAGTCTTCAACGTGCTATGCATATGTGAGCTAGTATCTTATCCAATGCTTACCTATAAAATACTGATTAAAAAAGCACAGTAGAATCATTAACAGAAGTCATAAAGATATAATGAGTCAGATTTACTTAGTTTTAAGATCACTACATTTTTTTAATTTAGAATTTAATTTTCCCCAATTACATGTAAATACAATTTTTAACATTCATTTTTAAAATTTGTGTTTGAAATTCTCTTCCTTACTCCCTCCCCACCCCCACCCCCACCCCCTTTAAGAAGGCAAGCAATTCACTATGTTATGCATGTCTAGTCATGCAAAGCATTTACATATCAGTCAGGTTGTGAAAAAAAACAGGCAAAGAATACTCAAGAAAAATAAACTTTAAAACGTATACTTTAATATATATTCAGACACCATCAGTTCTTTCTCCAAAGATGGATCACATTTTTCATCATAAGAGTAAGGTTCACTCACTCCCCAGCATCTCCCCCATCTTCCTTTCCACTTTATAATCTTTTTCTTGTCTCTTTTATGTGAGATGCTTTACCCCATTCCACCTCTCCCTTTCCCTTTCTCCCAGTTCACTCCTCTCACCCCTTAATTGTATGTTTTTTAACCCTTGGGGGGCAGCTAGGTGCCGCAGTGGATAAAGCACCAGCCTTGAATTCAGGAGGACCTAAGTTCAAATCCAGCCTCAGACACTTGACACTTACTAGCTGTGTGACCCTGGGCAAGTCACTTAACCCTCATTGCCCCACCAAAAAAAAATAATAAATAATAAATAAATAATATCAACCCTTCATATTCAACTCACACCTGTGTCCTCTGTCTAAATATACTCCATTCAGCTGCCTAATAATGAGAAAGTTCTTATGAGTTAGAAGTAACATCTTCCCATGTAGGAATATATACAGTTTTACCTTTTAATATCCCGTATGATTTCTTTTTCTTGTTTGCCTTTTTATGCTTCCCTTGACTCTTATATTTGAAAGTGAAATTTTCTATGCAGCTCAGATCTTTTCATTAAGTATGCCTGAAAGCCCTATGTGAGTCCCCATTTCCCTCCCTGAAGAATTATACTCAGTTTTGTTGGGTAGGTGATTCTTTGTTTAATCCTAGTTCATTTGCCGTTTGGAATTTCATATACCCTACAGTCCTTTAAGGTAGAAGCTGCTAAATCTTGTGTTATGCTGACTGTGGTTCCACAATACTTGAATTGTTTCTTTCTGGCTGTTTGAAATATTTTTTACTTTACCGGGGAGTTCTGGAATTTGGCTATAATATTCCTGGGAGTTTTTATTTTGGGATATTTTTCAGGAGGTGATCAGAAGAAAAGCAAACATATCTAACTAGGTCACAATTAAGAGTCTAGTATAAAATACATCATGGGATTCCCAAAGGGAATAAAACATATAGAAATGGCACTAATTGTATCTGATAAAGCAGAATTCATAATAGAAAACAATGAAAAAGACAGGTATGTGCATTGTTTATTGATCAAAGAAAAGAATGATAAATATGTAATTGTTCTTAATTTATTCAACAAAATTTCCCAATTCACCCTATACACAAACATATACATATATAGATACATGTATATACATACATATACATATATATATTTATTTATTTATTGGTGGGGCAATGAGGATTAAGTGACTTGCCTAGGATCACAATTATAAATGAAAAAGAAACTGGAAGATTAAATGATATAATAATACAAAACAAAAAAAAATGGCTTGTCACTATGCCTGATACACCATAAGTACTATATAAATGCTTATCTTTTTCACCTTCTCTTTCTGACACTATCATCACCCTCATATAAGCCCTCATCACCAGAAGCCTGAAGTATTTTGATAGGCTCCTGGTTGGTCACATTAACACAACACAAATCTCTCCCTCTCCAGTCCATCTTTACTCAGTTAAAGTGATTTTCCTAAAGAAAAGTTCTGAGACAATCCCCTTCACTCCATTTCTATCCCTTGAGTGATTAAATAGAAAATCCTATAGTTGACATTGAAATTTCCTCACTACCTTTCTCCTCTCCACTTTATGGTTGCCTTAGTTCACCATTTATTCAGTGACCCAAAGACACTGATCCCCTTCCATGTTTCTTGAATAAGATAGCCTATCCAGTGACAGCTAGGTGGCACAGTGGATAGAGTACCAGCCCTGGAGTCAGGAGGACCTGAGTTCAAATCCGGCCCCAGACACTTGACACTAGCTGTGTTACCCTGTGCAAGTCACTTAACCCTCATTGCCCCACAAAAAACAAAAGCAAAAAACAAAAATAATAAGATAGCCTATCACCTGACTCTGGCCATTTTCACTGCTATTGCTCCATACATGGAATGATATCTCTTCTCATTTCTGTCTGAATACTTTCCTGTTTTCCTTTAAGTCCCAGCTTAAATCCAACCTTATTCAAGAAGTCGTTCCTAAATCCCTTTAATTCTAGTGCTCTCCCTCTGTTGATTTTTTCAAAATGTATCCTGTACATAGTTGATTGCACATAGTTGCTTGCTTGTTGTCTCCCCCCATAAAAGTGTGAAGCAGATGGCAGAGACTCTTGCCTTTCTTTGTATCCTTAGTACTTAGCCTATGACTGGCATATAGTAGGAATTTAATACATGTTTATTGACTGACTGAATGATAACTTGACAATTTCTTCCTTCCAATGATATAGATTACAATCCATGCATGGTACTTATTCTGTGCATCTCTTATCTTGTAATCTCCCATACATTCACCATGGGAGATCATCCAACTAATGGGCTGGAAACCTCCCTTCTTTTCTTCAAAATTATAAAGATATACATAAAATACTGTGAGTATCCATCTATCAGTTGTTGCCTTTGTTTGCTAGTTGGACAACCTATATTCTTTTTCTTTCATGCATATCATTAATAACATCTTCTATTCTTGTTTTTTTCTTTTAAGACCCTTGGTTGCTATCTTGCTACCTGCTCAAACCCATAATAACATAAGCCTGTCAATGCCCTTTAAGTGATATTAATTTTGAATTAATTGCAAGGTTTTATAGTCTATGTCTTGCTGCTATAGATCAATACCAATAAAATCTTGGTTTTAAAGTAATATATGGGAAGTTTCCCTGGGGTCATTAAAAGAGCACTATAATTTCCCAAAGCAATTCTTACTCTCTTTTTCATGTTTAATTCTGGTCTCAATTCATTATTCATTTGTATTTTGTCTTCCAGTAATACATATGATAAACACATTCACAATTCATATGTGTATATATGTATGCATGTTATAAATACACAACATAGATCCAGTGCCATGCCTAGCACATAGTCACATAGTTAGTGATTAATAAATGATAAATCTTTTTCAATATACATTTTTATTCTGGATTCAAATGAAGAAAAATTAAAATTATTTAGGGGAGCTCTTACTTTTCACTTATGACAGAATAATATTGTTACAATCCATTCAATTAAGTATTAATTTACATGTGTCATATAACTATAATTGTCATATCAATTGATTTTCTTATTGAGTATATAAAATGAAAGCTCTTGTGGAACAACAAAAATGATATTTAATATAATCTCACTCTCCTAGGAGGCATCAAGCAATAAAATAAAATGAAAATAGAGCAAAAAAAAAAGAAATAGCAACATTTAACTAAAACAAAGATAAGCATTTGATGACTATCAAAACTGGTGACAAATTCATCAGTTAATAATAGGTTGTCCATTTCCAAAATCTAGGTCTATTCTGTTTTGTAATTGTTGAGTTTGAAATGCATCTAGAATATCAAGTAAAGATGACCATTAGGTAGTTGTTGATATAGGGATGAAACTTAGGTAAAATATGTAGGATTTGATATATACCTAAATATAGATGCTTTCTTAACCTTGTGTGCTTCACTTTTGTCTGACTGAAGAAACTTATCAGGGACATTTTGGGTAGTATTTCTCTCAGGATGATTTGTAGAGCTGAATGCCATAAGAGTGTCAAAAGTCCTCAAGGTCTTTAAAAACTTTATACATTGGGGCAGCTAGGTGGTGAAGTAGATAGAGCACTGGCCCTGGAGTCAGGAGGACCTGAGTTCAAATCTGATCTCAGACACTTGACACTTACTAGCTGTGTGACCCTGGACAAGTCACTTAACCCCAATTGCCTCACAAAAAAACAAAACGAAACAAACAAAAAAACTTTATACATTCCAGATTTTTCCAAGAATTTCATGTAAAATGTGACTTCTTTTGAAGAATTTATGTTACTTCTGTTGTTTTTTTCAATTCTTCCTTTTGTTGTTGACTTCTTAAATCCTAGAAAATGTATATTTATGGCTTGTTTCTCAACATCATGTGAGGTTGATTGTGAATTAGTCCCAATCCCTCGGAAATGCCAAGATGGTTGAGAGAAGATACTGGAACAAAAAACAAGACAAGCAAGCATATAAAAACTTATTCAATATAGTTTTAGTGCCACATATTGAACATGTTTTGTCAGTTCCCTAGCACTGGTATCCCCTTTTATATTGGTGCCCTTGAATCTATTTATGCACCTTTGTCCCATTTGAAGACCATTGTCCTCAATAAATATATGGAAGTAAAATAGGAGTGACTAATTTTAATTTAGTCAATCAAGTTTGGTTAGAAATAATTCAAATTAGTTATTAACAAAGACTTTTCTGGCACAAGCATATTTACTAGATGTTTGCATAAGAAAATATCTAAATGCTTTAAAATGAAGCATTCTACCTTGTCTATCTACGTCATGGCTCAAAGGGATACAATGTGGAGGTTGGTGTGAAGAAAAGAACTATGAGACAGAGAAGCAGAGCAAATAAAAGGAAAGGTGATGTGTGTATGCATGTACATATACATATACATAATACACACATACATATTTGTAAATATGTGTAAATATCCATGTGTATGTGTATGCACACACATAAATGTGTGCACAAATATGCTATATAGATGCATCATATATGCATGCACATATACACACATACAGGTTATAAGAAGTAAGAACTTCATGGCAAAAAAGCTTTAGAGACAAGATCTTCTTTTTCATTCCATCACAGACTCTGTGTGTTGGCTGATCTTTCTGCTTTACCATAATTTCAACTTCCCACCTGAGAATTTTCTCACAAACACCCAGTCTTATAGAATGATTTTAAGGAAATTTATTTTTTTTAATTTAAGAGAGATATAAATTTCTCGTGGACATCATTCATGCCCTTTAATATTTTCCATTGTAATAGCAATGGGCAAAACTGAGATAATTCCTCAACATATCATTCCTTCTTCTAACTAATTCCCATTTTTTAGATAATAAAACTTTTTACATTATATTCAGTTCTTGATATGTAGACAAAGAAAGCTATTGATAAATTATAAACCATTCAGGGCAATAAGGATGGGCATGGAAGGGGACAGCTAGGTGGTACAGTTAATAGAGCACCAGCCCCGGAGTCAGGAGTACCTGAGTTCAAATCCGGCCTCAGACACTTGACACTTACTAGCTGTGTGATCTTGGGCAAGTCACTTAACCCCAATTGACTCACTAAAATAAATAAATAAATAAATATTTTTTTAAAAGGATGGGCATGCAAGGAGGAAACCAATAAAGATAGTGAAGACCCTTTATTCCATGACATAAGAGATTTGGCAGAATTAACTAGATTATGCTTAAATTCTGAAAGAAAAGACGTGAGATGGGAGATTGGCATGGAAATGGTTGAATTAAAATGAAACTGAGGATGTCCATGCATGTTCTACATTATGTGCCTTCATTGGCTAGGCCCTCAATTACACAAGTATTGGAAGGGTTGCCATGTAAAAGAATAATTAAATTTCTTTCATTTGGGTACAGGGGCTAAACTAGGAGCAATGAGCAGAAATTGCACAAAAGATCAATTGGGTCTTTATGTGAGGCCAAGCTTCCCAATGATTAGTATTATCCCATTTTGAAATGGATTGCTTCATAACGAAAAGTGTTCTCCTACTTCCATATTCCTGGATAAGCTTTAATAGGTTATGTTGTAATGAATACTCTTCTTCTAGTTTAGGTTGGACTGAATCACCATTGACTACTCTTACAACATTAAAAATCTGTGTTTCTGTAATTCTGTCTTCAATAGGTCCAATGATCATGTGAGATATTCACTGAACTAATGCCAAACTCTCATTACAAGTATTCTAGCTTGAAATAATACTTTAGAAAATACTTTAGTTTGAAAACTGATTTTGTGTCTATATCATTTTGAGTAGATAATGGGATCAGAGAATTCAACTGGAAATCATCTCTGGCTTGTGATACTAGCTTGTCTCTGAGTATCTCAGCATCTCAAAGGGCTTAAGGTGTGTGATAAAATACTTTTTAAAAATTATAAAACAATCAATTTTGATTTTATTACTTTAAAAATAATATTCTGTATGTCACTTTTAAAAGAGGTTTCATGAAATTAAATGATCTTTGCAAAAATATTTGGAAATCATCAGTATACAATGTTTTCATTATAGCTTATGCTTTGGAGAGAATTATTGGCGAATATCAAACTCATTTTCTTCAAGCTGATACTCATGACAACGTTTTATTTTCCTGCTATACCAAAGGCTTTTTGGTTGACAGGCTCTCATAATTTCTTCCACTTACATTTTATACTATTGCAGTTGGTCTGGCCATCAGGAGGGTCAAACTGTTCTTCAGCAATGTTATTACCAGCTGTGGAGTTGCTTTTTTGTATTACAGCCTAGTATGAAAATGCTTTACCAAATATAAAAGATATATTGTCTTTCCCATGCCCATCCTTGTAGAACTTCTAAGCAATGATAGTGTCTTGTTTTGAATGCATGAATAATATGCAGGTGGTCTTTGTGCATTGATTAGAAATAGAGTTGGAATTGATCATAATTCCTACTTTAACATTTAGAAGTTAGGATTCATATTGTTCATGGACAATGTGCATCATTAAATATTTAGGACTGATGCATCATGTCAGTCTTACCTGTAGGAAATAAACACATTTAAGAATAAATATAAAAGAGTTGGAAGAGGAGTTATTAGAAACTTATCAAAATTATACTTGATTATTTTACCTAATAATTGACAAAAAGCCTTTTGTCAATTTTTGTCCTCAGCCACTTCAGCCTTTCTAATTATGAATCAGAAAATTAGTACTTAAGATTTTGTTCTTCCCTTTTTTTGTTAACTCCTCTTGTTGGTCTCATTTTCCCAAACCTGTATATGGGTGCTCCTCCATGTTCTGTCCTCTTCTCCCTACATTGTCTTTGACAACTTCAACCATCACTTTCATGAACATCATATATTCAGAGTTCCAATGACACTCAGTGACGTCTTTCATTTTAAAGATAGATATTGGCAGCTGAGAAGTATCTTTATCCAATGTAAAATAGGGATTTAGAACCTACGTCAGTATTGTAATTGAGGGACTCTGTTGCAAGTCATTTGCAATGTACTGATGATGACTCCTAAAACTATATATTTAGTCTATCCTCTTGTTCTAAGCACTAGTCTCATTGTTCTTGTTTATTGCTAGGATGGGGGGTGGCAAAGCAATATAATGGAAAGAGCATTGCTTTTGGAGTCACAGGGCCATCATTCAATCCCTATCTTTCCTAATTTGTCACTAAATCTCTATCAACCCTAATTTCTTCAACTGTAGAATGACACATTTGAAATCAAGAGTATGGTGAGGCTCAATTGTGATAATAAAGCACATTGCAAACTTTTCAGTGCTATATAAATGCCAGTTATTTCTATCATCACCAGTACCATCATCATCATCATTAGTCAGTCACCAGGCCTCCCCAATCTTTTGATGACTTAATTATTTGGCCTTCTATTGCATTTTTGCTGAAATCAATAAGTCTTTATAAAACAATAAAATGATTTGATAGCACATGTTTAATGGTGTGAGGGAGGACATACTTTTAAATTCACTCCGCATTCATTTACTCTTTCTAAAATCTAGATAATACACAAAACAATTCACCAAGTCCTGATTTATAATCTTTACCAATGTCTTAAGTATAAATATTCACACCAAAAATTTAATAATGGGTACCTAGTCAGTTAACACTGGTTCCAATTCCCTCTGTCATGCACCTCAGGTTTAAATAAATAATCTCCTTAAATTCTAGACCTCATTATCTAAAACTGGATATTCTGCTGCAATGTTAATCTCAATATACACAAAATAAAATTGATCTTTTTCTGTCCTTCCACAGACACACTTACTTCTCCCCATTGCTTTTGGTGGAGCCACCATTTTGCCAATCACTCAAGTGATTCTTTTGTTTTTATTTCATCTCCACATCCAAGCAGTTGTCAAATTTGTTTTATTTCAATGCCTCTCTCATCTGTCTTCTTCTTGCCATAGCCATAGCCATAGGCCAGGAATTCATCACATCTTGCCTGGTCTTTTATGATAAACTTCTAACTAGCCTTTTTGGATCTGAAATCTCTTATGTTTGGTCCATTTTGAACACTGTTGTGAAATTCATAGTCATATTAGCTAGGTCTATCAAGTCACTCTTCTACTATAAATCCTTCAAGGATTCCCAATGATTTTTTCTTCCCAATACTGCTCTAGGAAGAAATTGATTTGATATTTCTCCACTTAAAGAGCTGTTAAATGGAGTATGATATTCTATGACTCAGTATTTCACAAAATGCAGTCCAGGGATTTCTGGAAATACTCAAGACCCTTTCTAGAGAGCCATGAAAATTGTCAAACTATTTTCATAACATTATTAAGATGTTTTATTTTCTAATATAGTAAATATTGATTTTCTGATAGAGTAAATATTGATATAAGTCATATAAACATAAGTTGGGGGAGGTCAATGATTTTTGTTTGTTTTGTTTTTTGGTGAGGCAATTGGGGTTAAGTGACTTGCCCAGCGTCACACACCTAGTAAGTGTTAAGTGTCTGAGGCCACATTTGAACTCAGGTCCTCCTAAATCCAGGACTGGTGCTCTATCCACTGCACCACCTAGCTGCCCCAAGGTCAATGATTTTTAAGGATGTAAAGGGATCCTGAGATCAAAAAGTTTGAGAATTACTATCCTAAGTGATGAAATACTGGCTATGCTCAGATAGCAGCCCCTGATGTGAACACTCATACACACACACACACACACACACACCCTTTCATGATAGGCCCATCCAATGATATACTTCTACAGTTTCTTTTTTTGTCACAGCAGAAAATTCAATAAGCTATCCCTCTATCCAAATTATTGATAAAATTTTGAATATAACCTAGCCAAGGATAGCAACTTATCAAATATCACTAGAAATGCCCTTCTAGCTCATGATTTCCTAAATTTTCTCAGTATCCTTAGTGTGTCAGTATGTTTTTCATGATGACTTTGGCAAAAAACAAAACAACAACAAAAAAACTAAACAAAACAAACAAAAAAACTCTTAAAAGATCAGTTTATTAAGGAGTTATGTTTCTACGTTTTCTGAAGTACCTGGCCTATCATTTTGAAAACCTATGAATCTCACTTAGAAGTATTCCCTTTTTCGGGGCAGCTAGATGGAGCAGTAGATAGAGCACTGACCCTGGAGTCAGGAGTACCTGAGTTAAAATCTGACCTCACACACTTAACACTTCCTAGCTCTGTGACCCTGGGCAAGTCACTTAACCCCAATTGCCTCACTTAAAAAAAAAAAGTATTCCCTTTTTCAATAGTCCTTGGGTTTTCCCATTCCAGTATTTAACTCTGATAAAAGCCCGGTGATACCATGAATTTATTTTTCCTTCCTTCCTTCCTCCCTTCTTATCTATCTATCTATCTATCTATCTATCTATCTATCTATCTATCTATTATCTATGTTTATCCTGAAGAAAAGAAAACTGAGAAAAAGGGGAAGGAGACAGGATTGGATTAGAATAAACATACATATGAAACAGTGAATATTGCAGAAAGAATGAAATGGAGAAATTTTTTTCAATATTTATTTAATTTATGGAGACTAATTTCATTTTCAATGTTGATATAGTCATGGAAGAAAAATAGAATGCCATAGATTTTTAATCTATATTTACATAGAGTTATAGCACATATCTAAATATGTATCTTTATCTTCTACTATGTAGTTTGTACAATATAAATATTGGTAAAATTTGATAATTTATATATGCCAGCATTTGGTACTATATATGGAATTCCCCACACACATGAATGCATAATGCATACTATAAATATATAGATGAAGATTGACATGATCTTTTCTAGTTTCATGTCTTAAATTAGGGGAAAATGTTATTTTCTTTTCATTCTTTAGAAAATGTTTGTAGATTACTTCTTCAGAATGTCTTTATCTCTTAAGGCCTAAGCAGCTTTGATTGGTTGGGTTCTTTCAAAATTAATTTAATTTAGAAGACATTCTCGGTAAAAATTAAATGAGATAAAGGAGAAATTGTCAATGTTAACTTGCTTCTGGAAGACTTTAAGTATCATTTTTAATAGTTAAAACAATCTAATATAGCTTCCTCTGCTGATGTGTTAAATAAAAGTCACCAAATGCCTCAGTTATGTGACCGTGAAGGTAAAAATACATTGATGAAGTCACAATCAGACTATGAAATACAATGAAAATGATAATATAAGCTGTTTCAAATGTGGTATATAATAAAGATGTTACTGCTTTGGTAATGTTCCTGGTGTCTGGAAAGGAGCTAAAAAAGCATTATAACATAATGCTTCCATCTTCTGAAATTATTTAGCAGAAAGAGCATTTGGGTAGATGATAATGAAAGAATGGGAATAGGAAGAGATCAGATGAAATCATAAAGCAAAAGTGACAAATGTCAAACTGACAAGACATTTATTTAGCAAAAGCCACAATGCAAAAAATGTCTTATATTACTAAATATGCCTCTTTTGCTCCAACATTTATCTCTCCAGAGCATTAGCTTGTTACTCCAAAACAGTCTAGTAATACAACTCAAGGGTAACTATACCTTAGGCTGGAAATCTTTCATGGCAAATCAAATGACTGGATCAGAAGGAGTGATAGGTGTGTGATCAAATTATGTAATAACAACTTTTCTTCTCTGTTAGTCAGTCTAGTCTTTCTGAAAGTTGCTTAATAAGAGATGAGCCTGGCTTTGTCTCTGACCTGTATGTGAAAAATCAATTACTGCACTTATTATGCAAACTGTATTGTTTCATAATATGTTCTATCCCATTTGAGAGACTCATGTCCTCTGATTTCCAAAAATAAAGTGCAAATAAATACTTTAATAAAGAAGTTCAGAAGCCAAGATAAGAACAAAATTATTTTAAAGGTCAAAAGAAAAGAGGGATATGGTTGAGATATGTACTACTATACAATACAATACATCATTCTCCTATTTATAAAGTCAAATGAACCAGGAAACATGCAGGTAACATTTAGCAATATCAAATTTGCTCATGATGCACAACGATTCTTCAGTCTTGAGAAATAGCCTGGCAGCAAGCTATTATCCATATATGTGTTTACTGAGATATTTTGCCACATTGTTTCATCACTAACGCTTTCAGTATGATTACCTTACAAATGTTACTACAAGATAGAGTTTATGGAAATCAGTCAATATCACAATAAACAAAAATAATAGTGAATCTCATAGCCCATGTGTTTGTGCCTCAAGAAGTATTTTAAGGGTGTTATAACATTGCACACTTTGTATCAAACCAACACAGATCTGGTGATCTTTGGTAAGCAGCCCTACAGAATCCAAACACTTTTACTTTTGTCACTCAAAAACTATATTTCAGTTCTTCCAAAATGGTGATTGGGAAAGAGTAGGTAACATATGGACCTTCTTCCAATCTGAACTGGTTCAAGAAGGGAAGAATAAACATACACACATAGTTAGGTAAAAAAAAAATGTATGTTACCCGACATGGAAGTAGAAAAGAGAAGGCTTAAGAAAAAAGGAGGGAAGAGATGAAAGGTGGGTGAGTATATTAAGGGAGACAGTAGTCAGATACAAAACATGCACTTGAGAAGAAAATAGGGCAAATTCTTCTTTTTTATGTTATTTTTCTTTGGTGGGGCAATGGGGGTTAAGTTACTTGCCCAGGGTAACACAGCTAGTGTCAAGTGTCTGAGGCCAGATTTGAACTCAGGTACTCCTGAATCCAGGGCTGGTGCTTTATCCACTGTGCCACCTAGCTGCCCCCAAGGACAAATTCTTAAAGTAAAAGTTAATGAGTTACAGAAGTAAGCAGACAGTAAAATTATAATAGTAGGTAGGGGACTTCAATTATTATTCACACATAGACAAATCCAACCATAAAATAAACCAGAAAGGAAAGAAAAAGCTGAATTTATTTATTTATTTGAAGCCACAGAACATTAGTTTGTATCCTAAAGTTTTAATTCAATTACAGAAGGCAGTTATTTTATCCACCTACGTAATAGTTCGTTACATATTGAATATAAAAAATATAATAGCAGGCTATTGATTTGTTCTAAGGTGATTTCTAATCTCAACTCTTTGAAAAAGAAGAGAATGAGATGAAAAATAATGATAATAAGCATGGGAAATTAGTTTGGCAAAGATGCTGATAGCTATTTTTCCTTTGGTTACTTTTGGGTTCTTGGCAGGGGGGATTTAATTTGAATGATTTGTTCTCTAGGAATAGTTTGCCCACAATTTCTCTAATGTATCAATATTAAGAAGTTATCTTCTCACTTTTTCAGAACGATCTTACTTAGAAAAGATATCCATATTTCGAAGAAAAAAAAACCCTCCTAAATTCAGTTGATCAATTCATTCATGATACAAACACTCAGTTTTACTTGTATGTTATACAGATTTAATTATGTAATTGTTACTTGAGTGAATCAATCCATTGTTATATTACCATTACTAGATGCCTGCAACCACACTGATCAGAATCTAGGGGACAAAATATATTCTTCTGTAGAGTTATAAAATGAATTTGAACAACTATGCTCTAATTTTTTTATTCAGGTCTATTTTAAGGCAGAGAAATAGAATACACTGTTTCAGGGAATTATTTCTGAATATTTTCTTTTCTTCACCTCTCTTTCATCATTTATTTTTCATATTTTACAGCTATATATCTAAAATCAGTTAATACCCACAACAGGAACCCATGTTTGAAACCGTTGATTTTTTCTTTCTTAATTCCTAAATATAATTATCAGATCCTCATATTTTTAATTCTACAAATATTTAACACCTGTCTGTGCCCTACATTTCTATTACTATCCACAGATATTAATGAAGCTTTCTGAAAGATCTTATTCAGTCCATTTTCCTTATAGGTAATCATGTTCATTTTCCAAGCTTTAGCCCAAATAATCTTCGCTATACAGTTCCCTGCTACATGCTAATATATTCAAATGGATCAGTGTTCTCATTGATGTTTACCCTACTAAATAAAGGTCATGTGAACTTTAGCAAATTACAACTAGCACAGTAGATAAAATACTGGGTTTAAAGTAATAAAGATCTGAGTTCAAATCCTAACTGACAATTTCTAGTTTTATTAGTGTGGAAAAATCACAATCACTTTCAGCCTTATTTTTCTCATCTCTAAAATAAGGAGTTTAACTGGATACCCTCTAACATGACTTCCATCTTATAATCTATAAGTTTCAATTTCCATGAGTTTCAATTTCCTCTTCAGTAAAGTATGGATAATAATATTTTCATGAACCTTATATCCAGGTTATTTTGAGGAACATGCTTTACAAAGATCTCTAAAGTCTATGTCCTTTTATCATTGTCATCAATCATGTTCATATTTATGATCAGTGTCATGTTCATTATTTCCATCATAGTAATCATCATCAAATATTCATGAACACCCTCCTTAACTTCTAAGCCCTCTTCATGTCCAAGCGTATCAACTTTCTGTCCACATGTCTTGTGGTTGGCAGAGCCAAGATGGCAGAGAGAAGCCAGGAAGTTGCCTGAGCTCTCCCAAATTTCCCTCAGAAACAAGACTCTAAACATATCCTGAAACTACAGAACCTACAAAAAGACAGAGAGACACAATGTTCCAACTTGATATAATTTAGAAGACTTCAGGAAATTCTGTTTAACTTGGGAAGTGCAGTGCATCACAGTGCAGAGGGGTTCTGGGCAAGTCAGTAGGAGGCTCTTGGCCACAGCATGGATCAGCAGGTAAGGACCCTTGGTCTGGCTCAGCAGGCTGATGGCACAGCAGGTCAGTTGTAAGACCCACTAGCCCTGGCTGAGAGAACAAACTGCCAGCTAGAGAACCATCCACAGGACAGGCATGACTAGGTCAAACCATTCCAGCCTAGGAAGCAAGCCTAGTGTGGTAAGGAATCCAAAAGCCACAGAGACCACAGAGCAGAAAGCCAGTGACCAGGCCCCTATCTTCCAGCACAAAAAAGCTTTCAACTGTGGCTCCTGTGGCCCAGGAGCTGACCTCAACTCCACAAGTCAATAAATAGGCTACAATATGAGTTAGAAACAGAAAAGGGCCCTTACAATTGAAAGCTTCTTGGATGACAGAGAAGACCAAAACACAAACTCAGATAAGGACAATACTGTCAAAATGCATACACGTGAAGCTTCAAGGGGGAAGATGAATTGGTCTCAACCAAAAAACCTTCTTGGAACACCTTATAAAGTATTTTTAAAATCAAATAAAAGAGGTAGGAGAAAAATGAGAAAAGAAATGAGTGTTGAACAAGAAAATTATGAAAAAAGAGTCAACAGCTTGGAAAAGGAAGCACAAAAATTGACTGAAGAAAACAATTGGTCAAATAGGAAAGGAGGTGCAATAGCCTGTTGAAGAATATAATGTCTTAAAATTAGAATTGGGCAAATGGAAGCTAATGACTCCATGAGACACAAAGAGTCAAACAGAATCAAAAGAATGAAAAAAAAAATAGAAGAAAATATGAAATACTTCATTCGGAAAGACAGACCCAGGAAACAGTTCTAGGAGAGATAATTTAAGAATTATTGGACTACCTGAAAGCCATGATCATACTTCTTATGTTCTATCCAAACTAAAACCTTTCCCATGCCCCAATAATGTTCCATGTTTTCCTATATCCCTGATTTTTGCCCATATTCAGTTATACAGTAATACCTCTTACTCAACTGCATCCTTTTATCTCATTCATATATTAAGTATCATATTTAATCCTCTTTCCTCCATGAATCTATCTGGGAAACCTTTTGTCATACATCGTTCTTTTTTCAGACTGGCCAATAATATTTGGTTATACCCTTTTATGCTCTTAAGAATTTTAAAAACTTATTTATATATTTGTTGTACCCTGTCTCCTAACAATAGATTATGAGTTTGCAGAGGGCAGGTATTAGTTGGACTTTTTATAGTGTGTTCAACAGTTCATAATGGATATTTAGATATAAATGAATCATAACGATGATGAAATCCTACTCTGTTAGAAGAGGAATTGGCAAGTGAGGTTTTTCCAGCCAATTAATTAACCAACAAGCTTTTATTAACTATCTATTATGTGCCAAGTATTGAGGTAAGTGCTGAGGGTACAGAGAAACGTTTTTGTTTCATATTTATCTATTTATCATTTTAGTTATATAAAACATTTCCATATTTGTCATATTGTGAAAAAACAGACAAAAAACTCAAGAAAAATAAATGAAGTAAAGAAAATATTCTTTATTCTGTATTTAGACACCATCAGTTCTTTCTCTGGGGATGGATAGCAGTTTTCATCATAAGTCCTTCAGATGTCTTTGATGACTGTATTGCTAAGGTTAGTTGTTACTCATAGCTGATCAGCATATCAGTGCTTCTCCCCACCTGGGTACCTCCGCCCAGTACCACAATCTAGATGTGCACATGGGCAAAGCAACTGAGTCCTGCCTCAGTGCCAGCAAAGAGATCCCTGTAATCCACTGCCCCACCAGCCATTTGATGCCTACCCCCACCCCACAGTCCATGGGCCAAGAGTTTCAGAATCATTGGCTGCTGCTACTACTAGATCAGTGATTCCCAAAGTCTGTTCCTGGTTCAGTCTGTGCTGGCACAGTCAGTGCTGGACTATGTGCCACTCTCACCTGGGCACAACAGACTCTATTCCCCCACATTCCACTCCTACCCCCACTGACCATCTAAGCTGTCCCTGGATGGAAAACCAACCCACACTGTCAGTTTGTGGGCTCTGCTACTTCAGGAATTATTCCAAATCATCATTCAAAGGTTTTTAGAAGGGTTTTAAAGAGAGCTCAGGCAAATTGTTGCCTGTCCTCCACCATATTGACTCTGTCTCCCACTAAGTGATTAATTTTAAAGAAAATGATCTTAGTTGGTGATCAAAAATTCAAAAGTTGACTTCTTGGAGCCAAGATGGTAAAGTAAATCACCATAACTATCCCATATTCACTTCCAAACAAACATAAAAGAATTACCCTAAACAAATCCTGGGACAGCAGAACCATCAAAAATATGGGGTTAAATAATTTTTTAGCCCAAAAAACTTAGAAGATAGGTAAAAAAAAGTCTGTCTCACTCAGAGGGTAATGTAGTCCAGGACGGGAAGAGTACCAACAAGCCAGTAGTAAGCCCCACCTTAGTAAACCAGTGGGGGATCCTGAGTCCCATTGTTTCTGATAAAGGCCTCATTTCTAAAATAGATAGGGAACTGAATGAAATATATAATAATACAGGTCAATCCCAATTGAAAAAAATGGTCAAAGGATATGTACAGGGAGTTTATAGATGAAGAAATTAAAGCTATATATAGTCAAAAAAAAAAAAAACTGTTCTCAATCAGTGATTAGAGCAATGAAAATTAAAACTATTCTGAAGTACCACCTCAGACCTATCAGATTGGCTATTAATATGACAAAAAAAGGGAAGTAATAAGTGTTGGAGAAGATGTAGAAAAACTGGAACACTAATGCTTTGCTGGTAAAGTTGTGAACTGATCCAAACATTTTGGAGAACAATTTGTAACAATGCCCAAAGGACTATGGGGCTGTGAATACCCTTTGACCCAGTAATACCACTACTAGGTCTATATCACAAAGAGATCATTTAAAAAAGGGAATAGGATCCACATGCACAAAAATATTTATACCTCCTCTTTTTCTGGTGGCAAAGAATTGGAAACTGAGGGGATGCCCATCAAATGGGAAATGGATAAACAAGTTGTGGCACATGAATATAATGGAATACTATTGTGTGCTGTAAAAAATGATGAACAGGCAGATTTCAGGAAAATCTGGAAAGAATTAAGGGGACTGATGAAGTGAGCAGAACCAGGACAAAATCGTACACAGTAACAGCAAAATTCTGTGATGATCAGCTGTGATAGATTTAGCTTTTCTCAAAAATACAATGATCCAAAACAATTCCAAAGGACTCATGTTGGAAAATGCTCTCTACATGCAGAAAAAGATCTATGGAATCTGAAGCAGATTGAACCATACTATTACTTTTGTTTTTTGTTTTTTTCTTTCTTGAACATTTTCCCCTTTTGTTCTGATTCTTATTTTAAAACATGACTAATGTGTAAATATGTTTAATATAATTGTACTTATATAACCCATATCAAGTTGCTTGCCATCTTCAGGAGAGGGGAGGAAAGAGATAGTATAAAAATTTGGAACTCAAAATCTTATAAAAATTAATGTTGAGGGGGTAGCTAGGTGGCATAGTGGATAAAGCTCTGGCCCTGGATTTAGGAGGACCTGAGTTTAAATCAGGCCTCAGACACTTAGCACTTACTAGCTGTGCGACCCTGGGCAAGTCACTTAATCCTCAATGCCTGACCAAAAAAAATTAATGTTGAAAACAATATTTACATGTAACTGGAAAAAAAATACTATTAAGATTTTTTTTAGAAGAAAGCTTACCAACCTCATTCTCTCCTCCAGAGCCATCTGGGTCCAGTTCCATCAGGATGACAGGACATGGTCCTGGATATTTAAGGCAATTAGGGTTAAGTGACTTGCCCAGGGTCACATGACGAGTAAGTGTTTGAGATCAGACACTTTATCCACTCTGCCACTTAGCTGCCCCATAATAAAATGTAAAATATCTCATTAGAAAAATAATTGGCTTCAAACATAGATCCAGGAGAAACAATGCCAGAATCACTGGACTACCTGAAAGCCATAATCAAAGGGAGGACATGATAGCATCTTTCAAGAAATTATCAAGGAAAACTTTCCTGATATCCTGGAACCAGAGGACAAAATAGGCATTGAAAGAATACACTGATTACCTCAGGAAAGAGATCTCAAAATAAAATAAAATAATAAAATCTCCAAAGAACATTATAGCCAAATTAGAGAACTAATAAGTCAAGGAAAAAAATACTACAAGTGGCAAGAAAGAAATAATTTGAATATTAGGAAGCCAGAATCAGGATTACTCAGGAATTAGCAGCTACTGCATTAAAGGATTGGAGGACATGGCCCATGAAATTCTGAAAGGCAAAGGAGCCAGGACTACAACAAAGCATCACCTACCCAGTGAAATTAAGCATAATATTTCAAGGGGAAAAAATGGTCATGCAATGAAATGAAAGGGAAGGATTCCAAGCTTTCATAAAGAAATAAGAATATATATATATATATATATATTATATACATATACATATATATATATATATATATATATATATATATATATATATCCAATAGAAGCAAGACAAGAATAAAAATAGGAAAAAAGGGTAAAGCAAACATGAGGGATTCAATAGAGTTGAACTGTTTATGTTCCTACATGGGAAGATGATGCTTGTAATTCTTTTTTTTTCAAATTTATTTTTTTTCCAAATAAATATTTTATTATTTTCCAGTTACATTTAGAAATAGTTTTCAACATTTGTTTTTATAATTTTTCTCCCTCTCTTCCCTCCCTCCCCTCTCCCCAAGACAGCAAGTAATTTTATAAAGGTTATATATGTAAAATCACATTAAACATATTTCTGCATTAGTCATGTTATGAGAGAAGACACAGAGCAAAAAGGAAAAACTTCAAAAAAGAAAAACAACAACAACAAAACAGTACATCTGTATCTGGATTCCACAGTTCTTTTTTTTTCTGGATTTGGAAAGCATTTTCCATCATGAGTTCTTTGGAGCTATCTTTGACCATGATGCTTGTAATTCTTAAAAATTATTATACCATTGATAGTAGAGCTAGATAGAATATGCATAGACAGAGGGTATGGGTATAAAATGAATTTCAATCAATGACAAAAAAATTAAAGGATGAGAAAGAAGATTATACTGGATGCAGAAGAAGGTGAGAGGTAGAATGGGGTAGATTATTTCACATGAAGATGTGTGAAAAACCTATTATAATGAAGGGGATATGGGATAGTGGATGATGGGCATCACTTGAACCTTACTCTGATCAATGTTGGCTCAAGGATGGAATAATATACACAACTATATATATATATATATATATATATATATAAGATGGAAATCTATCTTATCTCACAGGAAATTAAGAGGGGAGAGGATTAAATGGAGAGAGGTGTGACAGAAGAGAAGACAGACAAGGAGTTAGACAAAATTGAGACACTTTTGAGGAGGGAAAAGGTTAAAGAAGAAAGAGGACAAAGAGGAGGAAAAATAGTATGGAGAGAAATACACAGTAATCATGACTGTGAATATGAATGGGATGAAATCTCCCATAAAATGGATGCAGATAGCGGAATGGATCAAAAACCAGAATCTTACAATATGTTGTTTACGAGAAACCCACTTGAGCAAAGTAAAGGTAAAAGGCTGGAGAAGAATCTATTATGCTTCAACTAAGGTAAAAACAAAATAGGTCTAGCAATACTTACATAAAAGCAAAAGCAAAAATAGATCTAATTAGATTAGGAAGGAAACTATGTTTTGCTGTGTGAGAAATAATTATTAATAATCAGTATCTTGGGGACCCAGAGATCATCTCTCTTTCTTAGTTATTTCTCCCCCAAACACACACTCCAGAAATTTCTCCTTGAGAGACTTCATCAAATCTTATCTATGTCGAAGCCACTCAGACCACTAAACCACACCTAGATGAGTGGATTTTGCTCTGACCAGGTTGAGTGGGGATTCTTGCATTCCTTTCTCTGATGTCATCCCTGGACTTCATTTTAATATAATCTACCTCAAAATCATGTCAACCAATTAGATTTGAATAATGCTAACCAATTAGATTTGATTTGCTATGGAATGGACCTCATAGATTTAGTCAAGTATATAACCTGAGATCCTACGACCATTACAGATCTTTATTCTGATGGCCATAGGCTTAATTTTATTAATAACCCACTAGCTGTATTAATAAAACTATTAAATTATCCTGATACCATGTCCGTCATATTTTAATAGTCATGGCTGAAAGAGACCACAGAGAATGAAGCAATATCCATAATAAACATTTATGCACTAAGTGGTATAGGATACAAACAGTTAAAGTAGAATATAAGTTAGTTAGAGGTTCATGACCAAACAAGAGATAGAAAGCACTCCAAAAGGTAAAACAGATGATTTTGATTATATTGGGGTTTTTTGTTGTTGTTGTTGTTGGCAGGGCAATGAGGCTTAAGTGACTTGCCCAGGGTCACATAGCTACTAAGTGTTAAGTGTCTGAGGCCAGATTTGAACTCAGGACCTCTTGAATCCAGAACTGGTGTTTATTCACTGCACCACCTAGCTGCCCCTGATTTTGATTATATTGTTAAAAAACTTTTGCACAAACAAAATGAATGCAATTAAGATTAGAAGGAAAGCAAAAGGCTGGGAAATGATCTTTCCAGAAAGTGTCTCTGATAAAGACCTAATTTCTCAAGTATATACAAAACTGAGGCAAATTTATAAGAATACAAGCCATTCTTATCATGTCCTTCTCATATCAAAAGCTATGAATATGAAGTTTTAAAATGAAGAAAGTAAAGCTTTCTATAGGCAAATGAAGGAGTACTCTAAATCCCATTTGATCAGAGAAAAACAACTCTGAGTTACCACCTCACACCTATCAGATTGGCTAATATAAGGGACAAAAAATGAAAATGATAAATGTTGGAGAGGATGTGGGAAAATTGGGACACTAATGCACTGATGGTGGAGTTGGGAACTGATCCAACCATTCTGGAGAGCAATTTAGGACTATGTCCAAAGGGCAAGGCAATTGTGCTTACGTTTTGATCCAACAATACCACTCTATATCCCAAAGAGATTATAAAAAGGGGGAAAAGATCTACATGTGCAAAAAATATGTACAGCAGCCCTTTTTGGGTGACAAAATAATGGAAATCATGGAGATGCCCATCACTTTGGGGAATGGTTGAACAAGCTGTGGTATATGAATATAAAGGAATTTTATTGTCGTAAGAAATGATGACCAGGCAGATTTCAGAAAAAAAAAAAAAAAAACACATGGAAAGACTTGTACAAACTGATGCAAAAGGAAATGAGCAGGGGGGCAGCTAGGTGGCACAGTTGATAGAGCACTGGCCCTGGATTCAGGAGGACCTGAGTTCAAACCCAGCCTCAGATACTTGACACTTACTAGCTGTGTGACCCTGGGCAAGTCACTTAACCCCAATTGCCTCACCAAAAAAAAAAAAAATGAGCAGAAGCAGGAAAATGCTATCCTTATCCAGATAAAGAACTGATGGAATCTGAATGAAGATCAAAGCATTTTTTTAAACTTTATTGTTTTCCACGATTTTTTTCTTTTGATCTGTTTTTGTTGTTGTTGTTGTTTTACAAACATGACTGATATGGAAATATGTTTTACATGATAGCACATGAATAGACTATATCAAATTGCCTACCATTTTAGGAAGGGGGAGGGAGAAAAATTACTCAAAATCTTGTAAAAATGAATGCTAAAAATGATCTTTCACATGTAATTGGGAAAAATAACAAAATACTATTAAAAATGAAATTTTCAAGTTGTAAAATGCAAAGTCTTATCTAGTTTCATTTGTTGACCTACTAGTAGTCAGTGATTAATATACAACTTAGTTATCAAGGGGGCAGCTAGGTGGTGCAGTGGATAAAGCACGGGCCTTAGATTCAGGAGGACCTGAGTTCAAATCCATCCTTAGACCTTGACATTTACTAGCTGTGTGATCCTGGGCAAGTCACTTGACACTCCTTGTCCCCCACACAAAAAAAAAACAAACAAACAAAAAACAAAAAAACCCACAACAAAAAAACCCAACTTATTTATCAAACATAAGATGATCTGAAGTATAAACAAAAGACATATTGTTTCCTTTTTTAGATATTTTTTATCCACAATTTTCTATAAACATTTATTTTTCACATTTAAAAATAGCAATAGTGAAATCTCAGCACTAATCATGTCTACATGTATGATTAATGTAAAAAAAATCAATGAAATGTGCTCAAATCTTGCCACATAATCTATAGAAATCTTTGCTTATCATAAACTGAAATTAGCTCTGTCATTTTCTCTTTGGAATATAGAAGGTTTTTTTTTTTTCTTTTCTTTTTTTTTTGCACTCTTGTTACAAACCTCTAATTTCAATGATTTAGAAAGTTACCTGATGGAGAAACTTCATCTATCCATATGCATCAGCACTTTTTTGCTGCCTTATAGTATTAGAACTTTGTCTGGAACACTGAGAGTTTAATACTGCATGAATTTGCATGTCATCCTTGCGCAAGGGCCATGTTAATCTTCTCTGTATTGTTCCAATTTTGGTGTACATGCTGCCAAAATGAGCATGACACTGAGAATTTAAGTGGCTTGAATGACAAACCAGTATGTGTCAGAGGCAGGATATGAACCTACATCTTTCTAGGTTCAAGGCCAGCTCTCCATCCATTCTGCCACACTAATTTATTTTAGTAAATACATATATAAGGTCAAAGTTCAAGCTAAAAAGATCATTTAAATAATTAATTTGAAAAATATAAAGGTAGGGGCAGCTAGCTGGCACAGTGGATAGAGCACCGGCCCTGCAGTCAGGAGGACTTGAGTTCAAATCTGGCCTCAGACACTTAACCCTTTCTAGCTGTGTGACCCTAGGCAAGTCACTTAACCCCAATTGCCTCACCAAAAAAAAAAAGAAAGAAAGAAAAGAAAAGAAACAGAAAAAAAAAGAAAAATATAAAGGTAGTGAGGTCCAGAAAAATACTTCAAAAGTATCAACTATTCACAATAATAGTTTCTGCTTTGTATTTTTATCTCTTTCATGAATCAGCAATGATAGTGGCAAATGCATTATTTTTGTTCAGTGTATTACCTGGAACATAAAAAAAATGAATTATATATATATATTGAGATTCTCATCACAAATGAAGCCAGGATATATGCAGATATAGCTACTAAACGAGCAGATGGGTCACAGATTCTCTTTAGAATGATAAATAAAATTTAGCAGAAATGCTTCATCATATGCCCAAAGACAACTAGAAAAATATTTCATGAGACATTTTGTCATCTTGTTGTAGTGTTTATGATGAATATAATGCACATACAGGACAAAAAGGAGATGGTTAAAGTTTATGCACTAAAGATCTCTTGAAAGACTATGAAAAGGCAAAAACCATTACATGAACAATGTGATGAGATTCTCCCACCAAAGTCAGCATACATCTTGATGTTCCTTGTCTTTAATGCTAAGGTAGTCCCAGCAGAACAAGGTAAAATATATGTGAGGAAATATGGATTAATATAAGTGAAAAAAGGCAAAGTCCTACTTGGAAAACTAACGTTTCTACATCATTTTTGTAGGATTCATAAGGAGGATTGGAGAGCACTAGTTATGGTGAATACCTAATACATTTTTTTTGTTGTTTTTGTTTTTGTTTTTAGTAAGGCAATTGGGGTTAAGTGACTTGCCCAGAGTCACACAGCTAGTAAGTGTTAAGTGTCTGAGGCCGGATTTGAACTCAGGTACTCCTGAATCCAGGGCCAGTGCTCTATCCACTGGGCCATCTAGCTGCCCTGTACATTTTCAAATTCTGTGATTTATCTTATCAGAAATGCAGTGGTTTAAGCACCTTCCCTGGATTCAGGAGTACTTGAGTTCAAATCTGACCTCAGACACTTGAAGCTTACTAGTTGTGTGAGCCTGGGCAAGTCACTTAACCCCCATTGCCTGAAAAAGAAAAAGAAATGCAAGCATAAATTATTAGATAAAGTATCATAGCATCAGATATTTTTGTTTGTGTGAAGTCAAATTTAGCACAGAAACCAAACAGAAACAAAAATTTAATAAGTTGTTACTATGTTCCAAGTGCTAGGCTAAGTGCTGATACAAATATAGAAAAAAAGAAAGGTAATAAAGGATTTTACATTCTAATGACTGAACACAATAAACAAGAGAGCTGGGAGGGCAGAGAGTGAACTGAAAATACCCAGCTGAGGGCAAAGTTTTCAAAGTCCAGAGAAAGTCAGTTTAGTTGCTGGGAGGCAAAGGAAAAATGGGCCCACCTGTGCCCTTCTACAAAATGGTGGTGAGTGGTACCTGGAAGTGTTAAGCTGCTCCAGGTTCTGAAAATCTCAGGTATAGAGAGCTTGTTCCAGAGTGAGATAGCATTAGACAGGGTATGAATGTTAAATCCAGAGAAAGTTAAGAACATGGTTGGGAGGGAAAAACTAAAGAAGGGGCAAATATGAAAAGAAGGTACCATATGCAATTATAACATCCACAACCTGTATAATTTAAACAAAATATTGCCTGTAGAGAATGGGGAATTACATGGTAAAAATATTGATTCTATCAACAATTTTAGAGGAATTTCAACTACTTCAAAGTAGTTATAATGAAAAGGCTGAAAGACTCTAAAACCAGAGACCAAACAACAGATTTCTGTGTCTAGTAGAGTGTCATTGGAGTCAAGGGTAACCCCAATTTTAAATATATGTTTATTGGCAAAACATGGAAAAGAAATGGTACTGCCTCAGAAAATAATCAAAAGCAATTTAACAGAAAACAAAAGCCTGTCGAGCGATTAGCATGAGCTCTAACTGAACCTGATTTTCCCAAGACAATTTATTTATAAAACTGGATGTAGTACAACAAAAAGATCTAAAACAAAGCAGCTCTTCAAGTATTTCTATAGTTAAATGTTCCTATCAGTATGAATGGTGGAAACACCAAATCTGGACTCAGTATAACATATGAAAGTGTCTATGACACTTAATATGACTTTAGGAAAAACTGTACCCACTTCTTGAAGTTAATCTTCATTCTTCCAGCACTTATTATCATTTCAGTCTCTCTAGAATCCTGTCTCTTACTCCTCAAATAATTGAAATCTTAATGTTCTGACTGAGCTTTTCTTATTTAGGTGACGTTGAGATGCAGAGGTGACTTCTTTTTGCTTTTTCTCATTGCCTCTGTTCTAACTGAAACTGAAACTAAACTGAGAACATGACAGATTTACCTCCTTTTGTTCTTCACCTGACCTCGTGTCCCAATCCTGATTATGTTTGGAATGAATTATTTAGTGATTGTCCTGTCTTTGAAACATGATGAACTGTTTATTTTCAATATGAATATGGTAATTACTGTCAAAATACTCACACCATTTATTTCAAGGTGTTTTGATATTAGATTTTATGAACACATGTTAAAGTAGGTATTTTAATAACTTTCTATCTTTGTAACAATGAGATGTAAGGATATTTGCTGTCCTTGGCTGTTTGGGGTAAAATAGATCTTTAAAAGAGGAAATATTGGATGAGTTTTAACATATGAAAAATATAAATGACATAAACAAAGAAAATATATGAGCAACTGTAAATTAAATAGTTACTACATACAAGTCGCATATATAGGCACATTTCTTTGTTTTCTTTTTGTTGAATTAAAGATCAAGGAGGCCTGAGTTCAAGTTCCATCTCTGAGTTATTACACATATATGAGTCTGGATCTCATAGCCTGTCTGTGACTTCTCAGTATCCATAAAGCAATATTCTATGATTATAAATTTTGAATAGTCATTAATCTGCATAGATAGAAGACAGTTTCTTAACTAGATATTCCCTAATATATGACATGCTATATCATAGTTTGTGTGTACACACATGCACATAGTAGACACACATGTGTATATATGTATATATAGTATGTATATTTCTTTATATATACACATGTGTATAAACACATATGATAGATTTCAAAGGATCAATTAATTTAGTTTAGGAGAAAAGTCTCATCTTCATTTTTACAAACCTCCAACCTCTTTTATGAGCCTATGTATTTTATTTTAATTTTTTAAAAAACATCATTCTGAGAAATCCATAGGTTTCACCACAATTGGCAAAGGGTTCTGTTCATTTTATACATGAACAAACTGAGGCTTGAGCTCATCCTATGAAAATCATGCCACCAGGTTCTCTTTTCCTTCCAAAATAATATCCAACTCTGTTTTAGTAATCTAGTGCTTGATAAACTCAAAGATCAAAGCTTTGGGGAAAAGAACTCACTATTTAACAAAACTTGCTTGAAAAACTGGAAAGAAGTTTAGCAGAAGCTAGGCTAGACTAACAATTCACACTGTATACCAAAATAAGACCAAAATAGGTACAATATTTAGACATGAAAGGTGATACATATAAGGGTATAATACATAGATATGAAAGGTAAGTAACTTAGGAGAGCAGGAGAAATTTTTCCTGTCAAATCTCTGGATAGGGCAAGAATGTATAACAAAGCAAAAGATAGAGAGAATAATGAGATGTAAAATGGGTAATTCTGATTATATGAAATTGAAAAGGTTTTGTACAAACTAAACCAATGTGGCCAAAATTAGAAAGCAGAAAAATGGGAAATAAATTTTATGGCAAATTTCAATAATAAAGGCCTAATTATTCAAATATATAGGGAACTGAGTCAATTTTATAATAAAAAAAGGAACCATTTCTCAATTAATAAATGGTCAAGGTATATGAACAAGGAGTTTTCAGAAGAGGAAATCAAAGGCTCTGAATCACTACTGAATAGAGAAATGCAAACTAAAACAACTCTGAGGTATATCTCATACCTATCAGATTGATAGAAAAGGAAAATAACAAATACTGGAGAGGATATGGAAAAGCAGAGACACTAATGCATTGTTGATGAGGTTGTGAACTGATCTAACCCTTCTGGAAAACAATTTGTAACTTGGCACAAAGTGCTAAATCATAACATTCAATTTAACCAAGCAATATTACTACTAGGTTTGTATCCCAGAGATCAAAGAAAAAGGAAAAGGACTTATATGTACAAAAAAATGTTGCTTTTTATGAGAGGAAATAATTGGAAGGTGAGGATAAGACTACTAATTGGGTGAAGGCTAAAAAAGTTATGATATATGATTGTTTTGGTTTGTTTTCCATTTTATACTGCTTGTTTTATTAAGTTTATAAGGAATTCAACAAGTTAGTTTCTAAACTATCCCTCTTGTCTGCATTTCCTTCTGAACTTCATTATGCTTTCTTCTGTGCATTTTTTAAGATGATTCGATCATCCTCTTTTTTTTTAGTATTACTATATATGAGCCCCTGACTCTGTCCCCCTCCCACCCCTAATTCAAATAAAAAAGGGGGGGGGTGGAAGAATTTAACAAGTAAATGTAGTTAAGCAAAAGAATCCACAATGTCCATGTTCAAAAAGATGTGATTTTTCTACACTTTGTGTTTACCACCCCTGTCAGGAGGTAGATAACATATTTTATTTATAAGTCCTCTGAAGACATGACTGTTCATTGCATTCATTATAGTCCTGAAATATTTTAAACTTGTTTCTTTTTACAATGTTGTTGACATGGTACATATTTTTGATGGAATACTATTGTACTAGGAGAAATGATGAGCAGATGGTTTCAGCAAAAACCTGGGAAGGTCTACATGAATTCATGCAAAGTCAGGTGAGACATAACCAGGAGATCTTATATACAATAATAGAAATATTATAATGATGATCAACTGATCATCAACTGAGAATGATTCAAGACGATTCCAAAGGATTCATGATAGAAAATGCCTCCAGAGAATGAACTGGTGAACCGTGAATACAAACTGAAGTTATAATATTTTTCACTTCTTTTTTGTTTTTTGCAAATTAGCTAATGGGGAAATTTGTTTTTAATTAGTTCACATGTATAATTGATATATTATGTGTATTCTCAATAGGTGTGGTAGGGGTGAAAGGAAGAGAGAGAATTTGGAACTCAAAATTAAAAAAAAAAGTTTTTAAAAAATGAACGTAGTGATATGTGGCCCTTTGGAGGTAGAATAAGAAGACCTGTATTCAATATCCATTGTTGCTATAACTTTTGAGTCGTTTCAGTCATATCCGACTCTCTGTGATCCCATTTGGGGTTTTCTTGTAAAAGATACTGAAGTGGTTTGTCATTTACCATTTCAAGTCCTATACCTCAGTCAAATTACTAAACACCCTAAGTTTGTTAATTTACCTGTAAAATGAATACAAGGCTTATACTCCTTAGCTTGTAAGATTATTGTAAGAAAAATGCTTTTTAAAATTTCACAAATTTTGTGTGAATTTATTAGTAATAGTATGATCAACCCTGCCTTTAAGAGGGGGAGGTGGGATTAATTAGTTTGTCAACAATAATTTATTAAGTACTTACCTTGTATTGGCATATACTATGTGTTAGGAATTGTGCTAAGCACTCTGGATACACAGACAAGAAAACAGAAAATATTGTCCCTGCTCACAAAAAGCCAATATTTTAATGGAGCAGATTTGAAAATATATAGGTACAAAGTATATATATATTAGCTGAAAGTTCATCTGAGAGGTGTGATAATTCGAGTGATGCCACTTGCTGGAGAGTTACTGTAGGAAAGCTCCACCATGAGGAGAAGGCGTCTAAGGGCAAGCCATGTGGCTTGGAAGGTCAGTTCCTTGGCGTCAGGAAGTGATGTTTGCTTGTGGGTACTGTCTATCAAAGCTACCAGCCAATTAGCTTGGAGCTGTGTGTGCATGTGGATGGGATGTTTCCGGTTTTCACAGGAGGCTTCTGGGAGGAAGAAGGGACAAGGATCTCTCTCTTTCATCAGGACCTTGTGGAGAGTGGAGCTAGAAATGTTGGCTCCCTGAAATAGATAGACGTAGGCTTCTAGTCCTCTTTCTCTCTCTTTACCAAATTCTTATGCTCTTTAATAAATGCTTAAAAGTCTAAATTCTTGCTAAAGCTAATTTATTGGTGACCACTCATTAGATTTTTAGACAGTATAGCTAGATAGCAACTTTACAGAGTAGAGTACATGCCATTGGGTGTATGGTGAAAGGTGGTGGGATTTGAGCTGACTGACATTGGTATAAATAACTATTCTACAAAGGTAATCTGGTAGTTTACAGCAGTCAAATAAGAGGCCTGCTAAGCGGAGTTGAGGGCCAAGTTGAAGCTGAACAGTTTATTTTAGTAAAATTTCCCTATTTTAATATCTAAGAATTGTGGGAAATGTTAACATAATTATGCTGCCTGTCACTATGTGACTCAATGAAAATGTTGACAGCCCCATCACACTATCCCCTCTATAATTATTACCAATGCTGATAATGGTAATGTAAACCTATAGTCTATAACTATTTTCCTTTTACTAAAATGACTTAGTTTAGTGACTCTCCTGGGACAACTGTGCTCACAAAGAGGATATTCTAGGGAACCTATATAATTAGAGTCTAATAGAGGCAGTGGATAATATTAGCCAGCACCCAGACTGTCTCTTTGACACTGCCAAGGGTATACTTGGTATATAATAATAGAAAGCACCTTCCTTGGAGGAATTTTAAAAATACAGTTGCTCTAGGAATAGTAATAGGGTATTGTGAGTGAGATTTTCCTCACCCCTTAGATATAAATGATATAACTATGGTAATAATAAACATATAGACTACAAATTGTGATTTAACATATTTAGGTATTCTTTATGGAGCAAATAAGGCAAATATTAGTAGTGCTTATAAAGTGCTATATTGTAGACTGGTCTAGAAAATAGCCAACTAATGGAACTATATACCACCACCCCTAGTAGCTTGTTTTTACATGAGCTTGTCTTTTCTTTGGACTCTATTTCAGATATGCATCACTTTGGCTGTGTTTTAGTGGTCTAAAAACAGTAGTGTATAAATACTTTTTAGCTGGGTGGGTATAAAAACCCAGGGGACCTGTGACTCGGGGTCTTTGAGTCCTAGACCTGAGACCTGCTTTATTGTGAGATAGGATTTCTCTCAATAAACCTGTTACATATGGCTTAAAGAATTTGAATTTTCTTTGTCTGACTCTGTGACTTAGAAATTGTTGCAACAGCATCCAATTCAGAAAGGATTTATTAAGTGTTTTCTATGCATAAGACATTGTGGTAGGTCCTGCAGACTGCTGACATACCTTTATGGCTCTATCATTTTATTGCCATTGGTACTACCACTATGAATATGGGTTCTGAAGCATTCACACTTCTTCATACTACATTACTGCCAACCATGTCCTCCCAGAAATCCTCCACAGGGTGTACCTGTATGATTTCTTTGTAACCAGCTTTCTATATTTATGAAAAGCACTTTATGAGCTCAAACTCCTAAATTTATAGCAGGGGCTGTGCTGTTGTTATTTTGTTTTGTTTTCTTTCTGGCCCCCAGTGCCTAGGAAAATAACTTAATCAAGGTTTGTTTATTGATTGATTTATTCTAGAGTGAGTCCAAGTCTTTGACACTGTTAATCATAGATTAAATTGAATATGGGACCAGAGATTTGCATATAAGGATTATTACAGTTTGTCACTGTTAATTCTAGATTAGCCAAGTTACATTTCCAGGTTGATCTGGACAATACTTTAAAAGTAATCAAAAATTATATTAACATGTAAACACAAAATAACATGTTATCATTTTATTTTCCCTCCCATTAATAATTGTTGATGTAGATATTTAATTGAATTTATAACTTGGTGCTTTTCTCTATATATTTAGACACAGGATACCAATGGAGTACATGGGCAATGGGTACATGGGCAATGTGTATAGAAAAAGACAAGTTAAAGAACATTTGCTTCACTTCTATGCTACACTTATATCCTGACCCCTCTCTTATCATTCTAAAGTCTCCAAAGCTCAGTAATGCTTTCTTTGAAAATCATGTTTCTTAAGAAGACTTATAGTAAATTCAACATAAGTCCCAAACAGAAAGAGGGAAGGATAGATTTTGTTTTGCATGTTTTGTACTTGCCTATGTTGTCATGCTATCTGTATTCAAGGCATTATTCAAGCACATAAATAGAGATCAGATACAGAGGTCTCAACTGCCTCAGGTGTTCTGTTCCTGGTTGTAAAAAAGAATTTCTTGAGTTTGAAGAGCAACAACAGGGAGTTGAGAGCTTGCATCAGATTGTAAAGTCATTTTAATTTGCCCCTGAGGAGTTTGTGGTTTTGCTTATCAGGAAGTTTACATGTGGGTGGCTAGAGGCTCTTCTTTCAGGTTACAACCTCAGCTTTATCTTATCTTGCATAGGTACTCAATTGAGTTGCTACATTTCAACTCTGCACTTTAAAAACAGGACATTTTAAGTATTGTGTTAACTCTTTAGGGTCTCAGGTTATTTGAAAGAGGTAATTTACTTCAAATATCCCTTTCCTTAATCATTTATTAAATTCCTGGTAGCTTCAAAACCCTAATATAATCCCTGGGGTAGTTTCAACTTTCTAAAATAATTTTCTAGTGTACATATATAATACTCTAAATTGTAACAATCTATCTTGGTTCCTAATTGCCTTATTCGTTTTAAGTTCCTTGAAAGCAAGGGCCCTGTCTTATCTAAACTGTGTATCACCTCACTGCCTAGCATTGTAATTAAGAGCTTAAATATTTTGTGGGAATACATGTGTATTCCAGGTGCTATTGCCTTGGATCTAAACATTACAATTAAGTTTCCTTTTATTATTTAAGTTCAACTTGTACTTTCAATTTATTCTTTTTTATTGGTTAATTGGACTTGTTATTTCATCAGACTAGAGGCTCCCAGGAAAGCTCTCCTACTTAATGCCTGCTATACAACCTGTAATTTTAAAAATTTGCCTGAGAAATCAATTAACCAAAAAACATTTTAAGTAGTACTTCCTAGGTGCCTGGTACTATGCTAAATGCTGAAGATACAAAGATACAAAAAAAAAAATGTCCCTGGTCTCAGGAAGCACTCATTCTAACTGGAAAGACATCCTGTAAATTGTTATCTATATGAAAGATACTTACAGAATAGATAGAAGGTAATTTCCTGGAGAAGAACATCTTGGATTGTCTCCCTGAAGAGAATATCATTTGATCTGAATCAGTCTTTAAGCATTTATTAAGTACCTACTGTGTTCCATACACTGAGTAAAGTGCTAGGGATATAAAGACCTGCAAAAAAGCAGTCCCTGATCTCAAGGAGCTCATAATCTAATAATGGAAAGAAGCAACACACATATAGACAAACAATCTATATGTAGGATAAATAAGAAATAAAAAGGGAAGGGAAGGCATTAAAATTAAGGAGGGGTTCGAAAAGACTTCCGGTAGAAGATAGGATTTTATTTGGGACTTGTAGGAAGCTAAGGAAGCCAGGAAGCAAAGATAAGCAGGGAAAACATTCCGGGCATGGGGAAAAAACTGAGAAAATACTTAGATCTGAGAGGTGCAAGATAATGTTCATGAACAACAAGGAGGCCAGTGTTACTGGATCAAAGAACATGTGGCAGGTATAAAGTATTTTTGTAGTTGTTTGTCTTTGGATTTGTTTCATTTATTTATTTGTTTGTTTATTTGCTTGCTTATTGATTTATTTATTTTCTCATTTATTTATTGATTTATTGATTTGTTTATTTATTGATTTGTTTGTTATTTATTTGTCCATTCATTCATTCATTCATTTATTTATTTTAACTTAGTTTTTCCACATCTTACATATATTGTAACATTGATTTTTAAAACTTTATGTTTGTGTATTGATCAACTGTGATAGACTAGATTCTTCTCACCAATCCAATGGTACAAGAAAGTTCCAAAGGACTCATGATGGAAAAGGCTATCCAATACAGAAAAAAAGAAAGGAAAAAGAAACTGTGAAATATGGATGCTGATTGGACCATACTATCTCTTTTGTTTTGGGTGCTATTGTTTTTCTTTTCTGAGGTTTTTCCTTCTTGTTCTGATTCTTCTTGTATAACATGACTAATGCAAAAATATGTTTAATGTTATATATCAGATTACCTGCTGTCTAGGGGAGGACTGCAGGGAGGGGAGGGAGGGAAAAAAATTTGAAATTGGAAATCTTATCTAAACAAAGGTTGAAAACTTAAATAAATAAATACATTTTTTAAAAAGTTTAATATGTAATGATAAAAAAGAAAACAAAAAAAACCCTTTATGTTCCAAATTCTCTTCCTTCCTCTCTATCCCACCATAAGAATTCAAGCAATTCAATATAAGTTATATATGTGCAGTCATGTAAAACATAGCGACAAAAAACTTTAGAAAAAGGAACTAAGAAAAACAAAAAAATATGCTTCAATCTGTATTCAGATACCATCAGTTCTTTCTCTGTAGATGGATAACATTTTTCATAAGTCCTTTGGAGTTGTCTTGGATCATTGTATTGATGAAAATAACTAAGTCATTCACAGCAGATCATCTTAAAATACTGTTGTTATTTGTATACAGTGCATTTCACTTTGCATGAGCTCGTGTAAGTCTTTCCAGGATTTTCTGATAACATCCTGCTCATTTTTTAAAAAATAGTAAACTACATTTATATAGCACTTTAAAGGGAGATTTCCTTACAAAACACCCATGAGGTTGGTTATTGCACAGCAATAATAATTAACATTTATTGAGTACCTTATACCTGACAAAATTTTTTCTTCACAACAGCCCATCACCATCATCACCATCATCACCATCTTCTTCTTCTTCTTCTTCTTCTTCTTCTTCTTCTTCTTCTTCTTCTTCTTCTTCTTCTTCTTCTTCTTCTTCTTCTTCTTCTTCCTCATCCTCATCTTACATTGTTCTTCCCTCTGCTTCCAATTTTTCCCCAGTTACTATTGCTAATTGTGTTTCCTTCTATCCTATTTGCTCCCCATGATATTTACTCTATTCAGTTGTGATTAACAGGTATTGTCATCTAAAAACCTACTAATAGAAAATATGTACAATAAAGGTAAATTACTACTTGGGGGATTTAATAAAATAACTTTTCTTTTTAATGAAGCAACTAAAAAGTCCTTTTTGTTAAAAGCATTGATGAATATAGCTCTCTGCCTTAGTAAATAGAGTGAACATAATTTACCTTCTTTCATGAATTCAAAATGCTATATTGCTCAGTTATTATTTTGAACAGAAATTATAATATAGTTTTCTAGATATAAAACATAGGAGTAAGTGATTTAAATCTGTATTGACTTTAGAAAATGTCATGGAACCAGATACATGTGTGCATATCTTCATATGTTCATGTGCTCATTTGATTCCCTGATAAGAGTGTTTTGAAATTTGCCTTTATTCAAATAGAGTATAAAAATATTCTGGTGAATTAGTATTCTGTTGATTTAGGTTCTAATTAGTTCCAAGTTCAGTGCTCTAAAGAGTATGCTTTCCATGTGCCCAATTACCTTTCAAAGACTGAAACATGTCTAATTAACCAAAATTATTGGATTTATTCTACAGATAGAGTTAACAACTTGAAATATGGCAATAGCAGATTAAAATGGGTATTGGACCACAGATTCATACATCAGGATGTTTTCAGTTTGTCTTTTATATACAGCTTAGTCATCATTTTTCTGTTATGAAAATTTGGGTTGACTCAGAACAGTGAAAGTTTTGATGGTCTCTCAAGAAATAAATCAGTATACAAATATAGAAAATAAGGATAATTGTATTATTTTTATTTTCCCTATAATTAATAGCTGCTGAAATATACAGTTATTTAATTAAATTTACAGTGTTTTCTTGCTAATCCAGTAAATAGAATAACATTGCTGTTTTGCATCGGTTAGCTATTGTGCTAACTTGATGATTTACTACATATACCTACAGAATGGGAAAAGTAGAAATTAAGTTCTATTCCCAAATGAAATGACTAAAATTAATTATTCCATTTTCATAAAGCAAAAAGGTGATTCTAAAAACAAAATGAAGCTTCTATCTATAGAAATTCTATGATGTTCTGAAAATGGATAGATTTCCGCTTCTGTCAGAAGGAAGAGCAGAGTCAGCTTTAAGTTTTTTTTTTTTTAATGAGTCGATCAGCCTCTTGATATTTGTGATAAATTGAGCAATTATTTTCTCCAACCTCAAAGGAAAAATTAGATAAAATGGGTGTTTCATCTGGTTTTAAGTTAATAACAAGCTAAATTATCAAATGTCTTCTGATTTCTATTACAGACCATGTATGTCTTACACAAATTTGATGCTTGCATTTAAGAGATTTACAAGTTATTAAAAATCCAGATCTATGTTTTAAAAAATTGCATGACAGATCTTTGATGGCAGCTATCTTTAAAATAGGATATAATCTGCAGATATCTATGGACATATGTTTTAACTCTACATTTATTTGCAAATGTGTTGAATATGTATATGTATATATCTAATTTATATTTGCATAGCTGTGTGCAGGTATCTTTAAAATTATGTGTTCAATCCAATAAACTATACAGAGATTACAGTTTACATGCTATTGCATTATATAAAAATGTGAAATATGAAAACATATGGATTTTAATCAAACAGACCTGTATAAAAAGTAGAATGAATTTGTTTTGGAAAATAAAGAAATATCCCATATTGTTCAGCTTTAAGAACAAGTAGGTTGTAACCACTTTTCACGTATGTTTTAGAAGATATTTCATTCATTCATCATTCATTCATTCACTCATTCATTCCTAAATTCATTTATTAATTTCTTTGTTTATTTATGCATTTGCTTGTATGTTTTTTATTTATAGGATTTGAAATGGTTGGCCTCTGAAATCCTTCCAACTCTGAGATCCTCTGATCTTTGTAATGTGGAAGAAAGCCATTGACACTGCATTTTGCTAACGGCTGTCAGAGGCACATTTATTATTATATAAGCAATTTGCTTGGAGAGATTCTGGCCAAGTGTTCCCCCTACTAATCAGAAAATTCTATGCCTAAAGAAATTTCCAACTCATATTTACAAGAATTGTAAAGCAAAAGATGAAGAAATACTGCAGAAGTGAAAGGACAAAAGTACACAGTTTTCCATTATGGATTTTAGTTCTTGGCCAAAGGGAACAATGCTAATGTAGACAAACCTTTGGGGAAGATCTGACTTCTTCAAAAACTAAGGTCATTCCTTACTTTGGTCTGATCAACCACTTCTCTAGGAGACTAAGAACATTTTATCTTGATTTGGTCTGCAATTCAGAGGAGAAAATGCTAGAAAACATGGGTTGTTAATACTAATTCTGAAATTTTACAACAAAAATTAGTGCTATTGGCTTTCACAGTCTGAAAATGTTTAGAAAAGAGACATATTGAATCTCTTTCTCACCATGTGTGCTATTCTCAATTCTTCTTTTTCCCTACTGGAACTCAAGTTACTCTGGATTTGTTTCACAAGATGTTATCATACTGAATTCCATTTAAAGAATAGTTCTAGAAAATCCTTGAAACATGGCTACAGGGTTCATTAATAATCCCCTGAAGTTTCTAAAAGGTAATGTTATGGACCTGGGTACCTCATTTGAATGACCCTAGGTACTCCAGAACTTTTGTGAGGTAAATCAAAAGAACCTTCTCCTTGAGAAACTAAACCAAAGAACAGACACCCCTAAAGAGATAAGCTTCACCAGATCAGGACTGAGTTAGCTCCAGGACCACCACCCTTCATTCCAGTCTCCCCCAGCCCTAGGGGAGATAAGATTAGGTGTGCTTGTTGCCTTTGTGGCATGAGGAAGACAGAGATGGCTTGAGAGATCCAAAGCTGATTGGTTGAGGGTGGTCTCCTGCTGATGTCATACTCCACAGGCTCTGAGAACAACACCCCACTCAGGGCCAGCCAGGCATGATCTTGATTTTATCAATCTTTTTTTTGTTTTGTTTTGTTTTGTTTTGTTTTTTTGGTGAGGCAATTGGGGTTAAGTGACTTGCCCAGGGTCACACAGCTAGTAAATGTTAAGTGACTAAGGCCGGATTTGAACTCAGGTACTCCTGACTCCAGGGCCGGTGCTCCATCCACTGTGCCACCTAGCTGCCCCTGATTTTATCAATCTTAAGTAGGTTCTCAGTCAGTTTTTCAGTCTCACCCAATTCAATCAATTCCAAATCAATCTTCAGGTGGGGTCCCTGGGCATCTGCCAAATTCCATTATTTTACCACAGGAAGATATAACTTCTAAAAGTTATCATTCAGGGGCAGATAGGTGGTGCAGTGGATAGAGCATCAGCCCTGAACTCAGGAGGAACTGAGTTCAAATCCGGACTCAGACACTTGACACTTACTAGCTGTGTGACCCTGGGTAAGTCACTTAACCCCAATTGCCTCCCCCCAAAATAAAAGTTAGCATTCAAAAATTAAAAACTCGTGTACCTAATATGCAAATGTATTATCCTTCTCATTCTAGTTGTCCTTTATATATCACCTTCCCCATTTTATAATGTAAATTACTCTAGGTAAGGGACTTTCTTCTTTGTTGATTTTTGTAACTCTTATTACTTGGCCCAGTGGTCTGCATATAGCAAGTGGTTAACAAATTTTTCTCCTATTCCTTCTTGCATTTTTGTGATACCCCAAATCTCATTAATGTATCTGGCCTCTTTCAGCTTATATTATAGTGTAACTCAATAACATCACTCAAACCTATCAATAACACTCAACTATCAATAACAGCACTCCACCCTATAAAACAAAAAAGTTTAAAAAAGAAAACCAGCTCTCCTATAAATGTCACGCTCTCTTCATCAGCACCACATACATTAACATGCCACTGTAGAAGTGATGCTATCTCCAAATTGAAAAGAACAAAAACAATGCTTTTTATTATAGGGTAAGTTAACTTTTCATTACTTTCCTGAGTTAGCTTTTCCTGTGAGGATTTTTTTCTTTCTTTTTTTTTTGGGGGGGGAAGGTATTTGGGTAATAGGGTAATGGTTGAAATATTGTGTACCCAGAAATATTAGAAATAGAGATTAAATATAACTAAAGAAACATGAGCTAAAGTCAGTTATAATTATTTTAAAATGCTACCCACTGCTGCTCTTTTGTATAATCCATTCAGAGATGGCTATGAAAATTAGGTTCAACAAACCAATTATATGACAGCAGAGCTTCTAAACTCTAGCTTATTTTTACTTTGATATAACCACCCACTAACCAACTGAAAAATTGAAAAAAATTTGTTCCAGTATTTACCTCCTTACCCCAACACCTGCTCCCCCTCTAAAAATAAAATACATTACCAACAGCAACAACAACAACAAAACCAGAAAGAAAAACTAATAAATCTAGTTTAGAAAGTTGTAGAGATGAATTAAGAGAAAAATCAAATATTTGGCATTTAAATAAAAGTACAGATTCAACAGATACCTTCCCTTATATCCTATGTAATTTTGAACTTTCAATTAAAAGAAAAATTTGAGGAAGCATATAAATCTGTAAATAGCACCCTTGTGCCACTGAAAGTGGATATATATGTTAACAATTTCTAATTAATTAAGTTCAATACAAAGTATGTGAATGTAGGCACAGGGTCCACTTTAGGAAAAAAAAAATTTTTACCCAGTTTGCATATTTTTTGTTACTCTAAATCTGGACTTTTTCAATTCAAATCTCTTGGCCTCTTTCCCAAAGAAATCTGCATTCTGCCTTGTTTAGTTTGACCTGAATTAAACCCTGAATTTAACCTTCCTCTATTGCATAAGTGGTCTGGTCTTCCTGAATTACACATCACTTCTGAACCAACCTCTTTTCTTGCCATTTCACCTCTCCTACTATTTCTGATGTCTGATTCCTCTTTAGTATTTTCGGTATCACCTGGAGAAAGCAGAGAACACTTGATCTAATAGTGAGGCTGTAGACATTAATGTAAATGAACAACATGATACAGTCAAATCTATACATAGGGTAATTAGCACAGGATTCATATTTGAAAATCTTGGAACTATTTTTTTTCTAAAAAAAAAATATATATATATATATATATATATGTATATATGTAATGCTTAATATTATCCTTGAAATGAAAGTAATATTTCACCTACAAAGATTCAGCTATTCAATACTTTCACTTGTTCAGAACACAGCTTAGATTCGGTAAATAGAAAAAGCCTCTAGGAATTATAATATTCACAAAGTATATGCCTACTCTAATGCACATATACTTCTCTCATAGTTTATCTCTTCAAGCTCTTATTCCTCACAGTTCCAACATTGCGGGGCAATGGGGGTTAAGTGACTTGCCCAGGGTCACATGGCTAGTAAGTGTCAAGTGTCTGAGGCCGGATTTGAACTCAGGTACTCCTGAATCCAGGGCCGGTGCTTTATCCACTGTGCCACCTAGCCGCCCCCAAAGAAGAATTATTTTAATACCATATATTATGTTATATTAATTATATTATAATATTTATACAACGGCAAGAATTAGAGATAGATTATATATCATATCTATATAATATATAATATATCTATATCTATATCTATCTATCTATCCATCTGTCTATGTGGAATACAAGACAATGATTCTCAATTAAATATAGGAGTATACAAGGACACTCAATGGATGTATGATATTTCTTGAGTACAAGGTTACTAAGTTCATTTGTTTCAATATGTTATAATCCTAATTTATTCTACTGATTGACCTGTCTTTTTAAACAATTACCTTTTTTTTAATGATTGCTATTTTGTATTATTGGTATCTGATATTGCTAAAATCTCTTCCCAAACATGTTTTCTCCTCATTTCCTTTTAATTTTTTTATTATTTTTCTTCCAGAAGAATTTTATCTTTTTTCCTACTTCTATAATGTAGTCCTTTGGTGGTTTGATTGGTAGGGTATTGAATGAGTAAATTCGTATAGGCAGTATAATTTTATTTATTATATTGTCTCAGTCAATGAATTAGGAATGGACATTCATCTAATTATTTAGATCTTCATTGTCTTAAAAATATTTTTTCAATATTTATATTATTTCTTTGTATATTTTTGTAGGCAGACTCCTCTACATTTATATATGCTGTGGTTCTTTTAATTGAAATCTCATCAACAGTTTCTAATGGGATTTAGCTGGCAATATACAGAAAAGCTGATTATTTCTAGGATTTATGTTATAGCCTACAATTTTGCTGACCTTACTTTTATTTTTTTTTAATGTTTTTCCAAGATGTAAACATGTTTAAACATTTAAAAAAAAAAATTTGTGTTTGAAATTCCCTCCCTATTGCTGCTCCCTTCAGAGCTACCTTTGGGTGTCTGCAAGCTCTTAGTCCTTCTGAGATAGTATGATTTTAGGGGAGGTATGGTCAATGCCCTCTTCTCCTGTGTTCTGGTCTGTGAACTAACACAAATACTCTTTTCCACCCTGAAATTTTGGCCAGTGTCCATGCTCCTTCTAATGTTCCTCTTCTCTTTGAGACTGCAACCTGCAACCATGTATGGATAATGCAAGAGTCCTGACTCCAGTGCCAACTGTGAGTGAGATTTTCCCCACCCCTTAGATTTAAGTTATTTAACTATGGTAATAATCAGTATATTAACTAAAATTGTGATTTAATATATTTAGATATTCTTTTCTAGTAGATTAAGTCAACAATAATAGATTAAGTAAGGTAGATGTTAGTAAGGCTATCCACATATTACATTGAAATGGTTCTGCAAAGTCCACAATTTTAAAAGAATAGTAACTACAGAGCTAGATAGACCAATCAGGAAGAGTCACCTACTGAGTAGGTAGAACCACATAATAAACCACATACTTCAGTTGTGACAGCCTCACATTGCTTATGCTTTGTGTTTTTTTTTTTACAAGATATGCACAAATATATATATATATATCACTTTGAGTGTATTTGCCTTGCAGAAATGCCCCAATTGCCCCATTTTGATTATATTGTGTGTCTAAAATAGTACGGTATGGATAATTTACAGTCCTGTTGGGGTATAAAAGCAGTCAAGTGACACTACTTGGGGTCTCAGACCAGCTTTATTGTGAGACAGGTACCCTTTTCTTAATAAACCTATTTTCTATGGCTTGGAGACTTAGCTGCTTCTTTTCCTTCATTAGACTTAGAAATTTTCCTGACACAACACAGGTTCCTGCAAACTCCCTCTGATCTCCATACTGTCTGTGGGCCAAGAGCTCTGGAAGCAGCAGCTGCTGATGATTCAGTTTCCCCTGATGCCTGCTGCTGGTTTTTTGGCAAAGCTTGATCTGGTGATGCCTTCCATGAACTTGATCTACTCTTTTCTCCTGCTCAGTGACAAATTTCCTACAAAACTTTTAATTTGTCTTGTGCTAGAAAATTGTTTCACTCCATCTTTTTTTGTTGGTTCTATAACTCCAGAATACATTTTGAACCATAATATTAAGGGGAATTGGAGGGGAATTATGGAGGACTCAGGTGAATACCTGCTTTTACTCTGCTATCTTGGCTTCCTGTGTACCCACATTCCTGTTTCTATTAATTTTAATTAAATCTTTGGGGTTTTCTGGGTATACTTTCATATCATTTACAAAAGATGTTATTTTTTTCCCTCAGAACTATCTCAAACACTAGTAGTGGCGGAGAGTACCCTTACTCTATCTTTATTTTGATTAAAATTTCTCTAGTTTATCCTCATTATATGTTATGTTGATTTTATAGCTTAAATATTATGTTATGTAAAGATTTATTTATATCTTCCTAATGTTATTGTAACAGAAATGGGAGTTGCATTTGTCAAAGAGCTTCCTCCCCCCTATATCTATTGATATAAGTGTACATAATTTTGTTCTTGTTATCTTATCTAGGATGATGGCAGCTTTCATAATATTGAACCAAACCTTCAATCTTGATTTCAATCTAACCTGGCCACAGTGTAAGTCATATTGATAGATATGTCCCATTACATTTTTATTAATATTCTATTTAAAAGTTTGCATTAATATTCAATAGAGACATTAGTCTATAGTTTTCTTTTTAGTATTGCTTTGTTTTTAAGTATGAAGACCAAGATATTAGTATCATAGAAGGAATTTGGTAATTTCCTTTTTCTTATTTTTACAAACTACTTATGGCTTGTTCAATTACTTTTTCAGAAATTGGTTTTCTTATATAGTTTTAATGGACTATCATTCATATTCTCAAATAGATGATTTATGCAACTTAAAAATTACAAAATTCACTTGAAGAAACAATAAAGCTAGAACATCAAGGGTCATGTTTAAGGTAGGATTAAAATGGGAATGGCACAGAAGTCAAACCATATTATAAATATAAAATATCCTACCTTCTAAAGGAATTCTTTCCTTATTCTTCTTTACTATAATTTCCTTCTGTTGATTAGCTTGTTTGTACATAGTTATTTGCATGTTGTATACCTAAGTAGATTATGAGCTCCTTAAGAACAGAGACTTTCACCTTGCTTTGCATCCCTAGAATTTAAAATAGTACCAGGCCTACAGGGAATCATTAGTAATTTTATGTATTGATTTAAAAAATAAGATTGGTTAAAAATTGGGAAGAAGATCAGTGGAACAGAGTAGAAAAATAAAAATCAGAAATAATAGAATTCAACAAACCAGTACAAGCGTACCTTATTTTATTGGGCTTCATATTATTGTGATTCCCAGATACTATTTTTTCTTACAGATTGAACGCTTGTGACAAGCCTGTTTTGAACAAATAAATTGGTACCATTTTTCTACCATCATGTGTTCACATCGTTTCTCTGTATCATATTTTGGTAATTCTTAGAATATTTGAAAAAATTGTCATTATTATTATTATTATATCTGTTATGGTGATCTGAGATCATTGATCTTTGATGTAACTATTTTAATTTTAATTATTTGGGGGGTCCCAAAAACCATATCCATATAAGACAACAAACTTAACCTATACACACACAAACACACACACACATGTATTTAAGCAAATACAAAAACATTTACAGAATCCTTATCTTCTTTGATCTGTATGAGGTAATCTATGCAGTTTACTACCATGCTTTCTCCAGCCATCACAATACTACACACAATGTAAAACTAACCCATTAAGCCTCCCCAAATTCTGCTTTTATTTATATGATTCCTTGTAGTCTTCCTGCCAGTCAAAAAATGGATCAAGGTGTTAAATGTTCTCACTAGATAAGTTCATTCCTGTTAGCTCTTTGGGAGTGGCTAATTGTAGAAAAGAATGCTGGCTAATTTAGCCACTAGAGTTTTTCCCCCATTAGTTCTATTAGTTTATGTTTCTGATGTTATTGTTTCTAATTTGATTAAGCTAATGACTTCTCAAAGATCTTGCTGTCCCTACATATACTTGACAAATGGAAAGCTATATCAATTTATATTAGTAACATGCTAAGGTGTTCTATGCTAAGGTATTTACCTCCAGTTCTAGAACCCTGATAAAATGAAATGTGCCACTCTTCATGGAAGAGGTGTGTCATTCTACATCTCAGTGGCCCCACTCATCATCCCTGCATACATGGGTTCTAATTTTATATACTGAGAGTTTTATTAAGGGAATGTATATAATCCAGGACAATTATTAGAGAAATTAAAAAATAATGAAAGAATTTAAGCGTCTGAGAAAAAACACTCCAGGGAAAGATGAGAAAGATGTCCTAAGAATCTTATTTTTAGACATGTAATTTGCATATGACTATCAATGCAATACCCATTAAACTGACAAGTTCATGAGAGTAGGATCTTTATTTTGTTGTTTTGCTCAGGATTTAACAATGTGCCTGGGACTAAATAGGTAACTAACTTTAAATGTCCCTTTGAGGAGAATAACTGAGAAACCCTTGCCCAATAGAAATAAGGCTATGGGATGGCTATGGGGGAAAATGTGTATTGTCTAGTTATAGTGTACATTCTTCCAATGTGAGTTTATCATTGAGAAGAAACAAACCTGATTTGGGCAGATAGGATAAAGTTAGCTGAGTTGAACCCAGGTTAGAGCTCATAAAAGTGATCATATCTGGGAGTATACCCATAGGTAAAAGCCAACTTAGGGTTGAAACAATGGACTTGACCTGGAGAAGTTCTATGTATCTCATGTTTCTGTCTTGTTTCCTCTTATTTTCTCATTCTTTTATCTATTCATTCTCCCTCAGACATGATTTATTTTCTGTCTTTTTTGGTAGCTTTAAATGTTTCTCAAATGAGAAGCTATATGTAGGGATTTTCTAACATTCTGTCCCCAACTTTATACTCTTCTCCCTCTCCCCTTTAATCATACCAACCATCCCAACTTTTTCTATAGTACTATCTCTATATATATGGCTACCTGAATTATATCTCCAGTTATTGGCTTCTATTTTAAATTCTAGACCCATAATTTCAAAGAGTGTGTTAATCATCTCCACCTCCAAAGTTCTTCAGTCTTACTTACTGTATTAACTGTAGGCCATTTTATTACTACTATTTAAAAACCCAAACCAGACATCTTTTAGTGTTATTTAAAAATGCAACCAAACCAGATCCAGATACCCAACCTGGGGTACTTGTGAAAAGCCTAAACCTATCCAACCCCCCACCTATCCAGCCAGGGAAGCTGCGGAGAAGGTTGGGAAGGGTACAGGGACTCAGAGATGGTTGTATATCTCACAGCTATGTCAGGAGGTTGGAGGCAAAGGAGTGTTCCACAAAGACCAGTAGATGGGGGAGGTTCTTAGGCCTGCCCAAGTCCTAGTCCTCCTGCTCTTCCCACCTCTAAGGTGTTCTAGTTCTTCTCCATCCCTCTCCTTTTCCTCCTTCCTCTCTTTCCCTTTATGCCTCCTCCTTCTGCTCTTTCTCCTTCCTTCTACTTTCCCTCATCCCTCTGCCTTGTCTTCCTCCTCTTCTTCCCTCCCCATCCTCCTCCCTCTTTTCTCTCCTTTCCTTCCCCCTTATTATCTTACTCCCTCATGTTAAACATTAAATCTCCTCATCCTATAGAATAAGAGAAAAAAGAAAGCTTATCATTTAAACTATGCGATTATTATTATGTAACAGAACCACCATTATTCTTATTATTCCTGATCAAAATTTTGTATTCCCATTCCCCTCAATCAACAATTCCTTACTAGTTCACCTCTATAATTTATCTAATCTTGTGCTGGTGGCATTGCCATTTGATTGGTCTCCTCAATCTAACACATAAAGCTCTCCTCCAATTCATTCTAAATGAATGCTACCAGATTGGTCTTACTAAAATATAGACCTGTTCATGTTAGTCCTTTGACTGAAAGTTTTCAGTGTTTTCTCATCACTTACACCATAAAATCCAAATTCTTAGACCTAGCAGTCATAGCCCTCAATGAATTTGCTCCAACATATCTTGGTAATCTTGTTTCACTACCCAACTAATATATTTTATGTTTCAAATGAGGCATCAAATGTCATTAACATACTTCACAGTATTCTAGGCTTTTCCTCAAATAATTTTCTCTTTCTAAAAGAGACTTGGAACATTTTATCCTGTTAAATATTTTGCAAATTCTTCCATGTCCACCCCAACTCAAAAGTTAACTCCTAAATCCTTCCTTAATTTCTATAGCCAAAAAGTATCTACTTCTGAATTCCTATAAATCTTTTATTTATGCATCTGCTCTTACTAGGTATCATGATCTTCCCTGTATTATGTTTCTGTGCCTTATCCCCTACTAGATTATAGTCTTTTTGGGCAAAGACTGTGTTTTATTCATCTCTATCACATCAAAAAGGAGATGCAGCAGGTAGAATTCTGTGCCTGTAGTCAGGAAGATATGAGTAAATATACAGCCTCAGTCATTTGCTAATTGTGGAAACCTGGGAAATTAGCCTTTCTTTTGTCTATTGCACGTAGATAGGACAGTGGATAGAGCACTGGTCCTGAAGTTGGGAGCATCTGAGTTCAAATCTGGCCTCAGACACTAGCTGTGTAACCCTGGGTAAGTCACTTAACCCCAATTGCCCTAAAAACCATCCAGGGCCATCTTCAGTCATACTGAAATATATCTTGCCACTGGACCCAGATGGCTCTGGAAAAGAGAATACGGTTGGTGACTTTGCACAGTCCTCCTTCACTTGAATCCAATTCAGGGCAAGTCATGGCATCACCACAAAGTCATGGTCCTCTTTGAGAATGAAGGACTAACAACAACTCAGTTCCTTTATGTATAAAATTGGGATAATAATTAACACCTAGCACCCAGGGATGTTATGAGGTTTAAATGAAATAATATTTGTAAAGTACTTCACACAGTACCTAGTTTATAGTAGGTACTTAATAAATGCTTATTCCCTTTTCCTTCTTGTAGTAGTAGTAGTAGTAGTAGAAGAAGAAGAAGAAATAGAAGTAATAATCTAATTTACATAGCACTTAAAATTTTCCAAAAGTATTTTGTCATTTTATCCTTCCAAAAATAATTCTGAGAATAAGACACAATTATCATTCATCTCTCTACATCACAGATCTGCAAACTGAGGTGGAGGGAGGTTAAGTGAATTGACAAGGTTCATTTAACTAGTCGGAGTCTGAGGCTAAATTTGAATTAAGATATTCTTGACTCTAAATCCTGGACTCCATCCACTGGACACCTGTTATTACAATTATTAATGTTTTGTACATAGTAATTAAGAAATATTTTTAAAAAATAGAAAATTTAAATGTTTTAAGGCCTGAAGGCCCAATTTACTCAATTCTTTGAAAAAACAAACAAACAAGCTATCCTAAATATTTCAGTCCCCAAAACTTCAGAATAACAGAGGATTTGATCCATCTCTTCAATGAAAACTTGAAAGATTAATAACTCACTCAATGGACTCAAAATAGTTCCCAGAGTTCAGATAAGATTGGGTGAAGCCTCTTAGGTTTGTGCTATTCAAATCTTGAACAGTTTGTCATTTATCTGGGTGTATTCCAGGAATGATACACAGAGGGATATGATTTCCTCTGAGTCAACAAATCATTTGCATAATTTTCATAGATTATGCTTTCTTCTTCCTTCTTTCTTTTTTTTTTCACTTCTGTTTGGTCTCCTTCATCTGAGTACTGAATTTCTGTATTATACTTGATGACATGTCATTCACTATTGCAAATGAAGTGTCAGTTTGTGTGACTTTTGCCAAGCAGATGGCTTTCATGTTTACTTAAGAGTACAGACAGAGGAGACAGAGATGAACACATCACCCAGATGCTGTACCACGTGACCCATGGTTTAATCAGTTTCTCAAATGGAAGGCAGCATTTTCATTCTGAAGAGGTTTCAAGTTCTAAGTACTTCACCTGTTTCCGCTCTTATTTTCTTTTTCCCTCCCTAATTCTGCTTTAGTTACATTATGCAAATGGGGACCAGGATCATTTTTAAATTAACATTTATGTAGAGAAAAATTAAATGTGAAATTAGGTACTGGTGCTAAGCAGATGTGATCACAGAAAAATATATCTCTGCGTGCTCATTTTAAAAGCAAGGTAGTGGGAAGAAGGAAGGTAGTAAACAGATGCATGCTGATATTTCGATCACATTCCCTGTTGATTTGACTGAAATAAGATTTAATTATTGAATAAATTATTATAGGCCATGTACATTTAGCTAAAAGAAATCCACAGTACTGCTGTCTAAATATAAGTTGATGACTTTTCAAAGCCTCCATATAAGACTGAGAGATATCTCCCAAACCCTTTTTTATCCCATCAGTGGCTCTAGCAGTTTACCTTTAAATAGTGACAACCCACAAGCCCAAAATATAATTTAAAAGCATTTCCCTCAAGGAGGTTACAATACTGAAAGATCTAAATAGTGACAATGTGGATGCTTAAGTTTAATTCAATGTTATACTATGTATGTACTTCATCCAAATTGAATAGTCAATTACCTAATTATCTAAACCTTTATAAATGAATTTTCATGCCAAAATTCCCCACAGCAGAGATGGCCTTTAAGAGTTTGGGAGACAGAATATATTTGGCTGGGAAGCCATCAGATATTTGTAAAGCTTCACTGAAAGGGAATCATGACAACACATGACTTGAGGTAACAGGACTGCCTGTTATAATCATCCCCATTAGTTGTGTGGCATCAAAAGCTGACAGATTCCAGTTATGTTTGAGTATGAAAAGGATAAAAATGGAAGCCCAACAAGGTTGTTACTATATGTTCTATTCTCTCTTTTGTGACATTTGTCACTCTATTCCTCAGGGAACATGAGTTTAGGGGAACAAAGTGTTACTGTTTCTATACATACATGCTGTCATGATTAATCCTTTGGGGAAACTGAGGGGGTTGTACAGATCAATACTTGCACAAATAACCAAATGACAGTCCATTGAAAGAGTTCATAGAATGTTTAGATTGTAATACTATAGATGTAGAGTTGAAGGAAAGTGAGAGACCCTCTAGTCCAACTCCTTCATTTCACGGATGAAAACATTATGGTCCAGGAAAGTTAATTGAATTTCCTATATTCACATAGGTGGTAAGAGTGGTAGAGTCAGTACCTATTTCTTAAATAAGGATTCTTATTGATGTGTATCAAATGTACAAAGAACACTTAATTTTAGTATTACTTTTTATAATAATCAAAGAAGGCACTTTTCTGATATCTTTTATAGAAACAAATTTTTTGATACATAATAAAGGAAGAGACAATTCAGAGAAATATTACTACAGATAGATATGTTTAATGAAGATTGATGCAAATACTTTTTTTAAAAAATTAATACATTTGTATTGATATATTTGGGGTTTTTTTACATTATCATGGCTTCTCACAGTACTCTTCTCTCTTCTTCTCAGAGACACATCAAATATTACAACTATTATCTTTTTGAAGAAGAAACAGGAGGAAATTGAAAAAAGAAGAAAAATCAGAAAAAGGAGGAGGAGGAGAAGGAAAAAAAATCAGTTAAACTTTTCAGTAAATTGAAAAAGTCCAGAATTATATTTGATCTATAACATTTGTGGATTCCTCATCTCTGTAAAGGACTGGATAGGAAATGTCCTTACATGTCTTTTTTTCTGTGCCACATTTGTTCTTTATAATTTTGCCATATTAACTTTTGATTTGTATGCATCATTATTCTTTCCATTTTCAATGTTGTAGTGATTGTGTACACACACAAACACACATGCACGCTCACATTTTTTTCTTGACCCAGCTAACTTTATTTTGCATTAGTTACTATATTTCCATGCTTGTCTATCACTTTAATTATTTCTTCCATCATGACAATATTCCATTACATTCATGTGCCATAATCATTTCCCAACCAATGGGAATCTACTTTGTTTCTAATCATTTGCTATCATGAAAAATGCTGCTATAAATATGTTGGTGCATATTAGTGGCTTCCTTTTTTTTCAGTGGAATCTTTGAGACATAAGTTATGTAATGTAATCACTGGATCAAAAGATGTGGACATTTTATTTATTTTTATAATTCCAAATGCTTTTCTAAAGAATTCTACCAGTTCACTGCTATACCAACAATGCACTACTATGCCTATCTTACCTCTTGGAATCCTTGCCAATTGTCACGGAATGAGATGAAACCTCATTGATTTGCATTTTTCTTATCATTAGTGACTTGGAGCATTCTTTCATGTAGTTGATAGTTTTCATTTCTTTGAAATTGATTTGTTCATATCACTTACCTATTGAGAAACAGCTTGTAGTGTTAGATGGGAATATAGATACATACAGATATAGATAGGTTGATTTTTATAACCATTTTGCTTATTAGTGCATTTTGTTTTTACTAGGCTTATGGTTTCATGATATCAAGCTCATCTGTTTCATATTAAAATATACATATATTACTTTTTTGGCTTGACTACAGCTAACATCTGACTGAGCTCTAAGTGCTCCACAGCCACCTTCATGGCAATTAGTATAAATTATTCTCATCTAGCTATTCTTCTGGGGGAAGTCTTCATGTGATTAAGGTAGACATCCCCTATATCACCAACAAGTTTGAGGCCTGTTGCTTACCCTCAACCTGGTTTGAAAACTATATTGATAATGACATGAGCACATCACCCACAATAAAACCTAGAAAAAATAAAGTTGTAGACAAAAAAATTGTTCAAAATAATCAACTTCGGACTGAGAAATGTGTTTAAATATAGATAATTGATATTGGTATTTAAATGATCATTATCCTTCAGTGTGGAAAAGGAGTCCTTCCAGTTTTAACTTTGTTGGAATAAACTAACCATTAAAATGTTTTCTTTTCTGATTTTTAAAAATTTATTTCAGGGGCAGCTAGGTGGCGCAGTCAATAGAGCACTGGCTGTGGAGTCAGGAGTACCTGAGTTCAAATCCGGCCTCAGACACTTAACACTTACTAGCTGTGTGACCCTGGGCAAGTCACTTAACCCCAATTGCCTCACTAAAAAAAAATATATATATATATATATATATATATTTCAAGCTGATATAGCCTCCTGGGAATTAGTATTACTTCCTGTGTTGAGTAATTTACAAATCCAAGAGTAGCCAATATTGTCATTTCATACTGGTGGTTGTAATTTTTTTAACATATCCAACAATAATTTAAGTCATACTTATATGGTAATTTAAAGTTTTGTTTTTTTTATAATTATCTTTATTTTGCCATTGAGGAAAGTGAAAATAAAATGTTAATTGGAATTCACAGGATCACAAAGCTGGTTCTGAGGCAAGATTTGAACCTAGGATTTCATAACTAAAAGATATTTTCAAAGTTCTTTCAATGCCTTCCTTTTTCAAATGAGGAAATTGAGACTTGAAAAGGCAAAGTGATTTCTTCCAAGCCATATAGCTTGAATGTGACATAGCCAGTATTAGGAACACAGTCATCTAACTCCTAGACTAGTTACTGCCATTTCCATTATGCCATATCTTTTTCTCAGTCTGGTTGATGGGAATCATTTCATGGAAACCTAGTGATCCATGTCCCTCCCTCCACGATCTGACAAGTGAGTTCTTACCCTTGAACAGATAAAAGCCAGACTTTTGATCATAGATAAATATCCTGAAGCACAATACTAGATTTCAGCCACCTAAAAAATCCCAACACTATGTCATGATCAAGCTAATTCAGGGTTTCATATAACTTCACACAATCAAATTTGGAAGAAACCTAAATTGAACTTCTAGTTTAATCTATAATTGACAGCATAATTCTTTGACAGCATAAGTGATGGATTGCCATTCAGACTTTGCTTAGAAATCTTAAGTGAGGGAGAATCATCTATTTATAACATTAAAAAGACAGGAAACAAGGTAGCCTAGAGGTCATCTAGGGTTCATTTTATAGATTAGGAAACTGAAGCCCAGAAATTTGGTGTCTTGTATAAGGTGACATGAATAACAAGTAGTAGAACTGGCATTTGAACTAGATCTTCTGACTCTAAATTCAGTAGTCTTTCAACTGTCATAAGATACCTTTCAATCCATTGACTCTTGGGGCAACTCTACATGTATGTGATGAAGAAGTTTTCTTTTTATCAAGCTTTATTTTTAAATAAATCATATGTGGTTCAACTTAAAGCTTGATGTTGTATTTGTAATAACCAAGTGTATAGACAGAACTTTTAAAAAATTTCTAATAATTTCAAATTTTCTCCCACCCTTTTGGCCCTATAATAGCCATGGAGAAGGCATGCAATATGATTATACCTGCATATCATGCAAAACATTTCCATATTAGTCATATCACAAAAAATAAGAAAAATAAAGTGAGAACATTATACTTCAATTTGCACTTAGAAGTCATCAATTCTCTCTCTGTCAGTGATTAGCATTTTTCATCCTGAGTCCTTTGGGATTATTTTATATCATTGAATTGGTCAGAACAGCTGACTCATTCATGATTGATGATCTATACAATATTGATATTATTGTGTATAATGATTTTCTGGCTTTGCTTATTTCACTTCACATCAGGTTTTTTTTTTTTTTTTGTTGTTGTTGTTTTGTTTTGTTTTGGTGAGGGGCAATAGGAGTTAAGTGACTTGCCCAGGGTCACACAGCTAGTAAGTTTCAAGTGTCTGATGCCAGATTTAAACTCAGGTCCTCTTGAATCCAGGGACGGTGTTTTATCCAATGTGCCACCTAGCTGCCCCATTTCTCATTAGTTTCTGAAAGACCCCACTCAAAATATCTTATAACACAATATGTACTCCATAACAATCATTACAACTTGTTCAGTCATTCAACAGTTGATGATCCATTCAATTTCCAATTCTTTGCTACCACAAAAAGAGTTGGTATAAATATTTTTATACAAATTGGTTATTTTCCTTTTTCTATGATCTCTTTGGAATACACACTTAGTAGTAGCATTATTGGGTCAAACGGTATGCACAATTTTATAGCCTTTTGTGTATAGCTCCAAATTGTTCTCCAGAATTGTTGGGGCCAGATATCAACTCCCCTAGCATTTCATTATGTACCTATTTTCCCTCAGCCACTGAAGCATTTTCCATTTCTGAGTAATGTTAACTAGTATCTTATAGATACTTTAATTTATCTTTCTCTAATAATTAGTGATTTAGAGCATTTTTAATGATTATAGACAGCTTTGATTTCTTCTTCTGGAAACTGCCTGTCCATTTCCTTTCATCATTTATGATTTGGGGAATGGCTCTTATTTTTGTAAATTTGACTCAGTTCCCTATATGTTTTAAGAAATCATGCCTTTATTACAAAAACATGCTTTTTATATTACTTCATTGTCTATGGTACTTTCAACAAAATGTACTTTCCCTGATTAACTCTTTTAATTACTTTTTTGTTTTGTTTTACTTCTGACCACTTTCTCTTAACATTCCAGTCCCCTTTCTCTTATTCCTTTCCCTTCCTATTTGCTTTTGCTTTATCTGAGATGGTACATTCTCCTATATTTCCCACCCCCACCCTTTTATTTTTGGTAAGGCAATTGGGCTTAAGTGACTTGCCCAGGGTCACACAGCTAGTTAGTGTCAAGTGTCTGAGGCTGGATTTGAACTCAGGTCCTCCTGACTCCAGGGCCGGTGCTCTATCCACTGTGCCACCTAGCTGCCCCCCCCCCCTTCTTAATTCTATGTATGTATTGCTGTTTCAAGTGTGTTTGTCTTATAAATAACAGATTGTTGGGTTCTAGTTTCTAAGCAATATTGTTATCTGCTTTCATTTTATTGGTGAGCTCATCCTCTTCACATTTATGATCACTGTGTATCACTATCTATCCTATTTTTTTTTCTGTTTATCTTTCTCTCTGTGTTTTTAACATGTTCCTCCTCAAAAATCTATTTTTACTTCTGACCACTTTCTCTTAACATTCCAATCCCCTTTGTCTTATTCCTTTCCCTTCCTATTTCTCTTTCGGGTAAGATAGATTACTATATCCAACCCTGTGTGTGTGTATACACATACATCCATTTATACAGATATATACATATATGTGTGTTTCTGTATATTCTTCACTCTTTGAATTAATTCTGATGAAAATTAGGTCCCTTCACTGTCTTCCTTCCCCTCCCATTTTTTTAACCACCATTATAGATCTTCCTTGAAGAGCTCTTATTTATGAGATATTTTCTTCCATTCTGCCTCTTCTTTTCCTTTTTATCTTCTCCTTGTTTATCCCTCTTTCTCACCTCTTCATTTTTTTTCTGATATCATCCCAACATATTCAATTCACACCTATGCCCTCTATGTAGACTTCTTCTAATTGCTCAAATATTGACAAAGTTCTTAGAAGTTACATGTATCATCTTCCCAAATATCAGTTTAAAGAGTTTAATCTTTTTGAGTCCTTTGTGGATTGTCTTTCATATTTACCTTTTTTATGTTTCTCATGAGTCTTGTGTTTGATTGTTAAATTTTCTAATTAGCTCTGGTCTTTTCATGAAGAATGCTAGAAAGTCCTCCATTTCATGAAATGTTAATTTTCTCCCCAAGTAATTATAATTATTTTTGCTGGGTTAGCTATTCTTGGATGTAATCCTAGCTCTGGAATATTATATTCCAAGCCCTCTGCTACTTTTATGGGGAAGCTGCTAAATCTTGTGTGATCCTGACTGTAGCTTCATTATGTTTCAATTGTTTCTTCTACTTGCAATATTTTCTCCTTGAACAGGGAACTCTAAACTTTGACTCCTCAGTATTTTCATATTGAGATCTCTTCCAGGAGGTGATTAGTGAATTTTTTCAAAGTCTATTTTACCTTATGCTTCTAAGATATTGCAGCAATGTTATAATTTCTTCATATTTGATTTGTAGACTTTTTAAAAATCATACCTTTCACATAGTCCAATATTTCTTAAATGATATTTGCTCAAACTATTTTGTAGCACAGTCATTGTTTTTCTGATGAGATACTTCACCTTTTCTTCATTTTTTTCATTCTTTTGACTTTGCTTCATTGTTTCCTGGTGTGTCATGGAGTCATTAGTTTCCACTTGACCAATTCTAATTTTTAAGGAATTGTTTTCTTGATGAGCTTTTGCTAGTTCTTCAACTATGACCAGGTGCCCTTTTCCCCTGATGTCACAAATACTAATGTTATTCTCTGCCCTGGAATTGTAACCAGGAACCCAGGTCCCTTCTGATCAACCAAAAGCTTTCTTCTCCATCCTGAAATTGTGGCTCATAATTGACTATGAGCAATAGTTTTGCCAATCAGTACTATAACTCAGTGCCTACAAAGCGTCCCTTGCAATATTGTTCTGACCAGTTGTTCAGCCTCCTTATGGTCTCTGGGCTGAGAGCTCCTATAGCTACTGCTTTAGCTGTCTCTGCCACTGCTGCCTTCAAGGCCTGCTGCTGGAAATGCTATTGCCTCTGCCCATTGCCAGCTTCTCCTCTCATGTCACAGACTATTCCCAACGACCTAAGTTGGCTTAAACTGGAAAAAAATGTCTCACCTTGAAATTTTTTTGGTTCTGCTGCTTTAAAATTCAATTTTAGATGTTATCTTAATGGTTTTGGAAATTGACTGTTGTGAGAGTTTAGCTTTATTACTACCACTCCTCCACAATCTTCTATAGAAAAAATTTGTGAGAATTGTTCTGACTCAAAAGAGTATACACACATATGTGTTTATGTATGTTATATATATATATATAAACACAGACACATATATACATAAATATATACATATATGTGTATATACATGCATATATACACACATATAAGCCCTACTACTTATAATTAAACTTCCCATTTTTAGATATTATTTCAGTAATCTCACCAGTACAATGTTTCTTGAATCTAAAAAAAAAGCTTTCCTGATTTTGATTGTAGATTTTGACTTGTAGATGTCACTTTTGAAGTGGGCTAATGTTTCTAAAAATGGGAGGGAGAAGCAATTCTAGTAGTAACTGAATGAGATGATAAAATTATATGTAGAGAAATTTAGGATATCTCTCAAAGGGAAAATGCTAACAGAATCGTCAATACATGTACCATATATGAAGGGTTTCTCTGGGAAATATCTATACCACTGAAACACAGATTCCATAGCATACCACTGGCAAGAAAACATAATTTTGGTATTAGTTCTGACTCTTTCCATCTCTGAGTAAAGCCTATTTCTACCCCAAGTGCTTTTGTATAAAATGGACAAAAGATGTTAATTAATTAATAAATCATTCAATGCTTATACATGTCTCAATTTTGCTAAATCTGTGGTCTTGTGGGAAAAGAAATAGAGTAATCCTTGAATTCAGGAAGAATAGGGTCCCCATCTTTTCTCCGATACACACTGGCTTTATGAATCTGTTTAAGTTATACTCTCAGTAATCTAGGCAGCTTTCTAATATTATAAGTAGCAGAGAAAGTGCTGACTTGCTTTGAGAGAATGTTTCCTCCTACAGGAGTAAACTGTATGAAATAAAACATTGATCTAGCCCCTATTCCTATCTATTTTTTTTTCTATTCTCCAATTAGTGGGAACATATCCAAATCATTTAGTTTTAAATCAACCTTCTTCCACTAAAACATTAAGGAAAGTACTATGCAAAATTGAAAGTGCTATACAAATGCATCATTAATAATATATGCAACTTTGATTACATTTAAACCCTAAGTAAAGATTTTTATCTCAACTATCTGAGAGCTGCTATCACTAGGTGAGAGAATTGCCAAAAGTAATACCTGAACTGTCTAGCAACCTTGCAGAGATGTTAATTGGTTATTCTGAGATAAAAAATCACACTTTAAATACTTCTAGTTTATAAGCAAAAGTTAATCTTTTTATGAACATATTGAATATTTTGTAACTTATTAGTTTCAAATATAAAGAAAATATAGTGAAATTGATAATGTTGAAATATCTAACTTCTATCATATTTCAAAATGAACATAAAAGTTTCCACAAACATATATTTATCAAATGCCTATTTAATAACTGTCAGCAACTTTTTACAAGACAGAAAGCAAATCAAAACAGCACTTGCTTTCAGAGAACTTATACTCTAAGCATGAAGGGAAGGAGAGAAGAAACATCATGCCGAATATATACTTAAAAACAAAACAAAATAAAACCCAAGAAAACTTTGTTGGGGCTCATAGGAAGACATGAGAAACTGGGTGTATCATGAAATAATACATGCAGAATACATCATTTCAACTGAGTGCTAATGGGAAGCAAGAATTTTAAGATAGTATGAAGAGGAGGGAGAAGAATTACCAGAATGGAGGAGAGATAGTGAAAATGCAAAGGGCATGAGGCAAGTGTAACGATTGGAATGATGCCACCTGCTGGAGACTTACTGTAGAAGAGTTCCGCCCATGAAGCGAAGGTCTTTGAGGGCAAGACCAGGAGTCTTTTCTTTGGTGTCAGGAAGTGACGCGGGCTAGTGGGAGTAGGAAGGAAGAGACTGGCGCTTGGTCTGGGTCTTTCCTCTGGACTCTGGTGGAGAGCAGAGCTAGAAATGTGCTCTCCCTTTAATAGATAGGAATCTAGGCCTTTCTCTCTATTTACCAAATTCTAATTCTCCTTAATAAATGCTTAAAAGTCTAACTCTTGCTAAAGCTTATAATTTATTGGCGACCACTCATTAGATATTTTAGACAGTTTAGCTAGAATTTTAGCCCTTAACGGATGGCTGACCACGAAGAGGAAAGCTAAACCTCAGTCTTCTGATCTTCTGGTTGGGTAAGAAATTTCCCCTACCCTCTCCCTTTAACTGCTAAGTACTGGCGTACTGGTGTACTGGTGTACTGGCGTACTGGCGTACTGGCTGCGTTTTCCCTTTAAATTTTTTCAAATGGACCTTTTAAACTCCCTAGTTTTCCTATTTTTGATTTTAGTCTGTTTAACCAGACAAATGGGAGATAAGATCATGTTAATGCTTTGTTTTTCTGAATTTTCTATTTTTCTTTTTATTTTTGTTAAAAGAGCCAGCAACTTACTCACACAAGGAAATATCTCTCCCTCTCCCAACCATGCTTTTTCAGAGAAACCTGAAGAGATTCCCGCAGCTTTTCCCAGTTCTAACACTAATTGTTGCTCTAATTTTGCATGCCTGGAGGCAATGACCCACCCTCTAGAAGCTTTTAATCCCCTAGCGCCTGGAGGCAAAGTGGGAGAAGAGGAATCCAGGCCTGAGTTCAAAATCAAGTCTGATTCTAATTGCCCTGGTCCCTCCCCTCCTCTCCAGACCCCACCCTCTACTCCTCCCATGGCCAAGCCCATTGCTTCCCCTGCCTGGGAAGTCTAGAGATCTGATGCGCATGCTCAACTTTCTCTAACTACATTTGCAGCTTCAGGCTCATCCCTTCCCCAGCCTGGATGTGCTTCTGAGACAACCTTAGAAAGCCCTTTAAATTCCACATATGCCTGTTTTGTTCATAATTTTGCTAACCTGCTTTTGTCTTTAATTAGTAATATTATAAAGCATTTGTATGGTGAAAAGACTGACAGACAATATAGAGGGGTTAAAGAAGAAAAACTTAAGCTGAATAAGAATGACAATCATCAACATAGTCGTAGACTCTGCTTCTTTTGCCATGGAAGGGTACATATTTTACAGAAATGTAGAAGTAAGCAGCAAGGTATTGATACGAGTATTGGGGATTTTAGATATCGGAATCAAAAGTGTTCTGAATTCACTCAGAGTAATAATGTCAGTTCAGAGGTTACATAGATTTCTATGCTATTACATATACATTTTGAAATTAATGGTATGGGTTTATTTTGAGAGATTTTCATGCTTTTGAGATTGTATTTTATACTTAGTTTTTAAAACAAGGAGAATATTTGTAAAAGCCTTTTATAGTCATGTGATCAACTTTATATTTTATAATACTCTTATTAATATTAAGTTCATATAAATTTAGATTTCCCTAGTTTGAATTTCATTGTCTTTTATTGTTCCATGTGTATTTTTTTCTATTTATTCATCTCTCTAATTTTGAAACCTTGCAAGATGGTTTTGATTTCATAATACAATGTTAATTCTAGGAGTATTGTGCTCCCATATTCTGAGTTGTTTGTTTTTGTTATTTTTTCTCAACTGATTATTTGATCAAACTCTTTGAAGCATTTCCCTGGCAAATTGGTTGCCATGGCAAGTGTAAAGAAGTATTATTTTTGATAAGCATATTCCAAAAAAAAAAAAAAAGAGGGGAACATTTGTAAAAGTTTTCTTTTTTTTTAAAAAAAAAAGTTTTCTTTGAGATTGTGTTGTGCTTTAACTTGTATTTAAATGTTTCAATTTTTCACAAAAGTAATTGTATGCTAAGTAAAAAAAAGATATTATTTGAAATTGTTGCATAATTATATATTGTGTTCTGAGTCGAGATGTGTTCACATTTTTTGCAATCATTTATTATCCTCAATTTTTAAATCCATATGAGACTCGGATTATGGGAATTTATCATTTAAGACATTAATTGCCTTTATTCTGAGTTATCAGATGCCAGCTGGCCAAGATGCCATCCAATCACAAGAGGAATACATGCAAGAGCAGACACTGAACTGTCACATGAGGGGAGACATGCATGAAGTCAAGGTATGGCCGAGAGAACGGCTTTTGACAAATGTTGAGGTTGGATTCTCTTGGTTTAATATTTTATTTTATTTTTCCCCACAATACTGCACAGATGGCTGGAAGTTTTGATCCCACCCATCTCACTTCTACACACCTGGCTTCTATGCTCCCTCCTATATGCCTGATGCCATGGACATCTCAATCCCATGCATCTGATTAAGTCTGACTCAGTTTCCTCCAATATGTTCAGTGGCATGGACATATATTCCATCCACCTATTTTAAGCCTGGCATTCTGTATGGGCAGTACATATTGCTCAAGTGTGGGAATGCTCATATCCCATCATTTCTCTTCTTTTATGGTAACCCCCATAATTACCACAGGTGTCATAATAAATACAGTGTTGAATTTGGCCTTGACACCTGTTACCAATTATATTAGATTTTTAAATTTCTCATAATGGCATGAGGATAATTAGGCAGATGATGCAAAAAGTGATGAAACAAAGATAAAAATTATTTTAAAAAAATTAATATCGCAGCAATTGTCTTCTCAATTACCCTCCCCGTAAGGGGGGGCCTATATTAATTTTAAAGAATGTTTCAATTTTTGTTTTATTATATGTTTCATGTGTAACAACCAAGATTCTGAATTCCCTTAAACATGTTTTTGAGAACTTTCATTGTTTGATTTGATTATTGACAAAGCTATTTTAAAGTTGTATTAAGCTCAATTTTGTAGGAAATTTTCCTGGCTGATTACCAGCATCTACACATCAACCCCTGAAAAGACTTCCATTCCATGACTACACCTAGAGGACATCTGAAAAAAGACTTTCAGAGACTTTAAATGAACAGTTTTGTTTTGTTTTTGTTGTTTTTTTTTTCTCTTTTCTCTTTCTGTTATAATATACGTCATCTGTAATATGTATTCTCTGCAGAGGCCCTCCCTTTGCAAGACCAATGTCAAAGCGTCGGTTCATGAGGAAAAAAAAATCGCCCCTCTGGACAAAACTTTCCTCTCTCCCTTTTCTATATTGTTATTAACATACTGTTAGTTAAGCATAGGTTATTATATTCTGTTATTTTTGACTGTTTCATCAAGGAAATGTACCGTTTCTTGAGGAAACAAAGCGGGGAACTGTAACGATTGGAATAATGCCACCTGCTGGATACTTACTGTAGAGGAGTTCTGCCCATGAAGGGAAGGTCTTTGAGGGCAAGACCAGGAGTCTTTTCTTTGGCGTCAGGAAGTGACACAGGCTAGTGGGAGGAGGAAGGAAGAGACTGGTGCTCGGTCTCCCTATCTTTCCTTTGGACTCTGGTGGAGAGCGGAGCTAGAAATGTGCTCTCCCTTTAATAGATAGGAATCTAGGCCTTTCTCTCTATTTACCAAATTCTTATTCTCCTTAATAAATGCTTAAAAGTCTAACTCTTGCTAAAGCTTATAATTTATTGGCGACCACTCATTAGATATTTTAGACAGTTTAGCTAGAATTTTAGCCCTTAACACAAGTATCAGGTACAAGGAATAGTAAGGAGGTGAGGTTGGCTTGGTAGAAGAAGAGGGGTAATGAGTAAAAGTTAGAATGAAGGCATATTGTGAAGATTTGTATAGGATAAACAGATTTTATAGTTTATCATATATATATATATATATAAAGATAGCCACTAGAAATATGTGAATGTGTGTGTATATGTGTGTGTTGTGATGTGACAGTCAAAGTTACACATTAAGAAAATCACTGTGGTAGATTTATGGAGGATAGGGTGTGGAACAACATGCATCAAGGAGACCAGTTAGGAAACTATTGTAATAGGCTAGGTAAGAAGCCTAGGAATTGAGGTAATGAACTAGTGTATGAATGTGGAGAGGTAAAGTCAACAAGATTTGTGAATTAATTGCATAATGCTAAGTGAGTGAGAATGAAGAGTTAAGGATGACACTAAGGTTGCAAACTGGAGTGACTAGAATTATGATAATTCTGTTTTTCCATTTTAGAAACATGTGAAAATCTCTGAAAACAATGTGAATGTAAAGTGATTGTGAGTGAAATGGCTGTTTTCCTTCTTAATTCATAGTTGACATTTTATACTATAATGAAGAAGTTGACAAGTTGGTATATAAAAGCATTGAGAATATTGAAAAGCACCTACACAACAAAATGGGCAGAATGTTAGACTTGTCACCAGAAAGACCTGAGTTCACATTCTGCCTCAAACATTTGCTAGCTGTATGAATATAGGGAGATGATTTAATCTCTCTCACCCTCAGTTTCCTCATTTGTAAAATGGAGATAGTTATGACACCTATTTCAAATGGTAGTTAGAAAGATCTTTATATCTATATCTAAATCCATACTTTTACTCCCTCTCTCTCTCTCTCTCCCCCCCCATTTCTTTCTTACACATACATATTTTCCATTAGCAACTCTACCTAGATTCTACTACTCAAAAAAAAAAAAAAAAAGATGTCCATCCCAGGATAAGATAATCACTTCTAATCTCATCACCATGCTGCCAACTCAACCCTTGTATACAAATTTTCTCAGTCTTCTTTCCCCCTTTGCCCTCTGATTGGAGCTTTCCTTTATAAAGGGCAAAACTTGGACTTCCAACTTACTCCACTTCACATCTACAGCTCTGCCTGGTTTTAACCCCATTAAACTATTTAACCCCTGCTTCTCCATTCTCCACCAACCCCTCCCCCCCATATGAAAATTCCCAGAACTAAGAGATGGAGTGTCCTGTTTAGAGAACAGCCAGGAAAACAGTGTCGCTGGATTAAAGAATACATGGTGGAGCTTAAGGTATAAAAAAATTGGAAAGAAATGTGGGAGCTAGGTTATGAAGGGTTATGAATGCTGAGCATTATTTTGTATTTGATCCTGGAAGCAATAGGAAGCCCAGTGAAGTTCACTGTGTGCGGAGGGGGTGTGGGAGTGGTGGTGATATAATTCAACCTATGCTTTCAGAAAATCTCCTTCATAGATGAATAAAGGATGTGTTAAAGTGGGGAGAGACTTGAGGATGGAAACACATAACCAAGATATTAACAGTCATCTAGGTGTGAGAAGATGAGAGCATGTACTGGAATGGTAGCAGTGTCATAGGAGAGAAGGGAGCATGTTTGAGAGATGTTGCAAAGGCGAAATCAACAAGCCTTGGAAATGGATTGAATGGGAGGTGCGAAAGATAGTAAGGAGTTTTGGATACTTGCGAGCCTGAGGGACTGGGAGTTTGGTTTTACTCTCTATAGTTATACAAAGGTGAGGGAGGAGAGAAAAAGGGGAAAGAATGAATTCAATTTTGGACATGTTGAGTTTAAAATGTCAACTGGGCACCCAGTTCAAGTTGTTTGAAAAGCATTTGGAGATATGAGATTGAAGGTCAGCAGAGAATTTGAGACTGGAAAGATAGATTTGAGAATCATTATCATGGAGTTGATCATTAAATTCTTGGAAGCTGATGAGATCACTAAGTAAGTGACTAGAGGGAGAAGAGAAGATTGCTGGGCAGCTAGAAGGTGCAGTGGATAAAGCACCAGCCCTGGATTCAGGAGTACCTGAGTTCAAATCCCGCATCAGACACTTAACACTTACTAGCTGTGTGACCCTGGGCAAGTCACTTAACCCCAATTGCCTCATCAAAAAAAAAAAAGAAAAAGAGACATCTAGATATATTTGAGAATTAAGAGATCATTAGTAAGAAGGAGCAGCTTTGGTGGAATGATAAGATTGAAATTCAGATTGCAAGGGATTACAAAGAGTTTGAGAGGAGAGATAGTGGGAACACCAATTACAGATAGCCTTTTCAAGGAGTTTAGCTACAAAGGACAGAAAACATTTAAGGTAAGAATTATCAGGGATAGTGGGATCAAATGAGGATTGTTATTACTGCTTTTTTTTAGGATGACAGGGACATGTTTATATTTATAGAGGTGGTAGGGAATGAGCCACAGATAGAGATTGTAAATATGTTATAGAACTGGGATCACAGAGTGTGTAATCTATTGCAGGAGATGGGATAGAATGGAATTGCTTGAATAGGTAGAAGGATTAGCCTAGTAAAAAGTAAGATCACTTCCTCATGTGAGACAGGGGTGAAAGAATAGAAAATGACAGAAGGTATGAATAAAAGAGAAGATGGAGCTCACAGTCAGTGGTTTCAATTATTTTTTGGAGAATATGATGAAATATTCTCAGCTGAGAGAAATGGGAAGGGGAGCCTGGAAACCTTTTAGGAGAGAGAAAAAGTTTTGGAAGAGGCATTTGGAGAGTGGAAAAATGAGTTCATAGAGAGATATAGTGGGATTGCCTAGTAGCAACAAGGACCCAGTTGACATTGTATAACATAAATTTATAGTGGACCCATGGAGAATGGTTGTCTAATTTTCTTTATTTTCCCTCAGCAGCATATATGTTGGAGGGAAGGCAGTGAATGGTGAGAGTGATCCAAAGGCTGAAGCTAAGCTTGCTGTAATTGGTGATATTATAAGGGGTTGTGGGATTCCGGAGAAGAGGGTAGTGTAGAGTTGAATTGGTCCACCAAGGGGTCAAGATGAAAAGAAGTGGAGAGAATGACTAGTGCAAGGAAAATGGCCTGGGAGAGACATGAGTCTTCTAGTGATTGGAGTTTACAGCAGAGATAGTAGGGTTTTGTAAAGGAAGAAGACAGATAGAGGAAAAATCTTGAAAAATATGGTCAGATAAGGGGATTTTGGAATTCTTAAACATAGTAATGGTACATTTGTGAGTGACAGAAAAATCAGGGTATTACCATATTTGTGGGACTGAAGTAGGGTGAAGTAGCTCCTATATAATGAATAGTTTGAGGAACTGCATAGTTATGGTGTTTGAGGGAAAACCAATAGGTACTTTGAAGTCCTCTCATATGAGGGCATAATTTGGGGAGGAAAGAAACAATGTGAGACATGTACCTAACTCATTGAGGAAGGAAAGGGATTGACCTGGGTGTCAATAGATGATAGCTACCAGGATTTTTATTGGGTAACAGACATGAGTAACATGAACCTCAAATAAAAAGAGGCTATTGAATGAGAGAAATGGGAGAACCTGGAAGTGACAGTGGGGAGAAAGGAGTATCCCAACTCCCCCACCTTTACTACTGAGCCATGGATAAATTGTTGTTATAATAAAATATTATTATACTATTATAACTCATTATAATAACTATTATACTATTATAACTCATTATAATAACTATTATAATTATTGTGATCATTATCATTGTCATCATCATCATCATTGTTAAGGCTTTTAAGATCATATTTAAGTCATTTGGAATGGAAAGGGGTCTCATAAAAATAAGATTTCATTTTTTTTCTGTTTGGGACTAGAGGAAGAAATTAGAAGCAATGGGTGGAAATCCCCAAAAGAAATCTTTTAAATTGATGTAAAGGAATGGAAATTTTATAAAATCCAACAATTGAAGCTAAGAGTTGAACATTGTGGGAAGTCCTCCTCACTGGAAATATTCAAGCAAAAGCTAGATCAGGGCTTCCTAAACTTTTTCCATTTCTTTTTTGCCTAACAATTTTTTTTTTTTACGTGGCCCCAGGTATATAAGTATATAAAGTAGGTATATACACCTTTTACTATTGCCAAATTTTTCATGTCCCCCCACATTCAGTTATGAAACTACGCAAGGGGTTGTGACCAACAGTTAAAGAAGTGAGGAGCTAGTTAATTACTTTGAAAAAGTGTATGAGGGATCCTTTGTCACATATAAGTTGAACTCAATGGTCTCTGAGGCCCCTTCTGATCCTGGTATTCTGTGAATCTATAATTACTTTCCTGATGTTGAATACTTTTCAATATTGTTTAGATACCACATTGGGCATGGTGGTGGGGATGACAAAGCTACCAGTAACTGAAAAAGAAGTAGCAACAGCAGCAGCAGAAGATGATGATGATGAGCAGCAGCACAAGCAATAATTTATGTTTTGAAGAATAAATATCAAAGGTGTTTAAAAGAAACCCATTCTAAGGGATATTTTACTTTTTCTTTTCTTCTTTTTTCTTTTTCTTTTTCTTTTTGTTGCTTTGGTCTGAGGCAATTGGGGTTAAGTGATTTGCCCAGGGTCACACAGCTAGTGAGTGTTAAGTGTCTGAGGCCAGATTTGAACTCAGGTCCTCCTCAATCCAGGGCCAGTGCTCTATCCACTGAGCCACCTAGCTGCCCTACTTTTTCTTATAAAGTCCAAGTGTATTTACAATATTAGTCCTATCTGTTGCTTTTGATTCTTTGAAATCATTGAAATCCAAGGCCCAGAATTATGTATTATAATGTTGACAATTTATCTATCATTACAAAAAAATCCTGTCAATATTGTGGTTGAAACTAATATTTTTAAAAAAAGAACATAAGTAAAAACATTCACAGTGAATACATCAAATTTATTTCAAGCTAAAATGAACTAAATGGCTAAATTAATACAGTCTTGTATTATGGAACTTCAAAATCACTTTGCAATATAATTTCCTCTTCTTTGCCTCCAGTCTTTAGTATTTGCATTAAAAGCCCATGGAGTGTTCTTGGCTGTGCCTTTGGGAACTGAATCCTGTTAACTGAGTAACCTCAATAGCAAAGCTCTCAGGTTGAATGTACATTTTCGTATTCCTACCTAACAGCTATAAAATGTGCCATGATCAGGTGAGCAGAAAAGATGGGTATGGAAATACTGCTTTGTGTTGTTTGCCCCCATCTAGGGATGTCTAATAACCCTTGTTTGGAAATATCAGCTGGAAAAGGCTCGATTCACTAGGCTGCACTGGGTATTAGGAACATGTCTGACTGAAGAGATGCATAACAATGTTTCCTCCTGCTAGTGAGTTATTGAAATGCCACATGATGAAACAGGCAGGAAAGATAAACCTATTGCTGCATATAATGAAGTTCTGTCTGCCAACCCTGACAGTCTTTGTTATCAATGCCTTCTTCTCACACAAGGGTTTCTCAATAACTTTGATAACATTATTACTATTCTCTCTTATATGCATTTTCATAAATAATTATTAACAGCTTTATTTTTAACAAGAGGGGCATGAGCATCTCAATCATGCTGCAGACATTTTGGTGGCATAATTACATATGTGTGATTTAATGAGTTTCTATGCAAGACCCACCTCTCAGTATTTTAAGTATGTGATTAGAATTTTTACTTCTCATTTCCCCCAAGGCCATTCTGCCACCTAAATAGGTTAGCAATCTCATCTTCTTTTTCACGTTCATTATAAATTTATATGTTCTCTAAGATCCTTTTTCAGATTGAATTCAGGAACCACCCAACTGATAAGCCTGTTAATCTAATGCACACTGAACTAGTCTGCTGACTACAGTAGTGGTTGTTTACTAAGATTTCCTGTCCATATTTATGCACACATGAGCTGAGTTAGTATACCTATCTATCTCTTTAACTGCTAAGATGCTATATAGTTAGTTTAACATTTCACTGCTACACTGAAAGTACTTGTGACACAATGGTGGTTGGTTTATTCTGTTTTCCCCCTAAAGCGAATGTAACACTTTCCCCAAATGCCAGATGGAAAACTAATTATGTATAGAACAAACACAGCTGTAGTTAGAAGAGTAGTACCTTCCCTATTGGTATGACTTATTCTGCCTTGAAGGAATATACACAAGGGGGAAAGCCAAGAGTAATCTTTCCATGTCTAGTTTATCTTCTCAGATGGCCAATAAGGATGCCACTTGTTTGTTTTCTTTTGTTTTATCATACCTTTATTTTTTTTCCAAATTCCACGTAAAGATAGTTTTCAAACATTCACTTTTGTAATATTTTGAGTTCCAAATTTTTCTACCACCTTCCTTTCCCTGGCCCTTCCCAATGACAGCTAGCAATCTGGTATAGTTTATACATTATAATCATATTAAACATTTTTCAACATTAGTCATATTGTAAGAAAAGAGTCAAAACAAAAGGGAAAAACAAACACAAGAAAAAATTAGAAAAAACAACAACAAAGCAACAACAAAATTGAAAATAGTATGCTTCAATCTGCATTCAGAGTCCATAGTTTTGTTTTGTTTTTTTCTGTGTGTGGAGAGCATTTTCTTTCATAAGACTTTTGGCATTGTCTTGGATCATTGTATTGTTTAGAAGAGCTAAGTCTATCAGAGTTGATCACCAAGCAATGTTGTTGATACTGTGCACAGTGTTATCTCAGTTCTGCTCATAAAACACATGACATAAGTATACTTAATTGTTTCCAGGTTTTTTTTCTGAAATCTGCCTGCTCATCCGTTCTTACAGCACAATAATATTCCATTACATTCATATATCACAACTTGTTTAGCCATTCTGCACTTGATGGGCATCCCCTCAATTTCCAACTATTTGCTATAACCCCACCCCCCCCCACCAAAAAAAAAAGAAAAAAAAAGCAGCTATATGTACTTTTGTAGAGGTGCGTTCTTTTCGCTTTTTTTTTTTTTTTAATATCTTTGGGATATAGACCTAGTAGTGGTATTGCTGGGTCAAATGGCTTGCACTTGTAAACCCTTCTGGCCCTGGAGATTTTTTCTTAGGGAACTCATTGATGGCTTGTTCAATTTCTTTTTCTAAAATGGGCTTATTTAAGAATTTTTTTTCCTTTTCTGTTAATCTGGGCAATTCATATTTTTTGTAAATATTCATCCATTTCATGAAGATTGTCAAATTTATTGGTATATAGTTGGGCAAAATCGCTCCTAATTATTGCTTTAATTTCCTCTTAAATGGTGTTGAATTTGCCCTTTTCATTTTTGATACTGATTATTTGGTTTTCTTCTTTCTTTTTTATTATCAAATTAACTAAATGTTTATCTATTTTATTGTTTTATTCATAGAAACAGCTATTATTTTTATTTATTTATTGTATGGTTGTCTAATTTTCATTTTTATTATTCTATCCTTTAATTTTCAGATTTTCTAATTTGGTATTTAACTGGGGATTTTTAATTTGTTCTTTTTCTAGCTGTTTTAGTTGTATGTCCAATTCATTGATTTCTTCATTATTTTACTCAAGTAGGCATTAAAAGATATAAATTTTCCCCAAGGAACTGCTTTGGCTGCACACCATAAATTTTGGTATGTTCTCTCATTGATTTATTGCTTGACCCACTCATTCTTTAGGATGAAATTATTTAGTTTCCAAAGGATGTCATTTTCTTTCCTTCTTTCAGGATGCCACTTTCTTTTTCTTTTCTTTATTTTTTGTCAGGGCAATGAGAGTTAAGTGGCTTATCCAGGGTCACACAGCTAATGTGTCTAGTGTCTGAGGCCAGATTTGAACTCAGGTCCTCCTGAATCCAGGGCCAGTGCTTTATCCACTGTGATACCTAGTTGCCCCCAGAATGCCACTTTCAAAAGAGTTAAGATGTATTTTTCTTTGATAGAATTTTACAAGGAAGTTACCAAAGGAAAAGTGCATATTATACATTGGCAGGCTGGAGCATATTACCAGGGGGTTAAGAGAGCAATGCTATTCAGGAAATGCATGATGGGACTAGACTAGTCACATGGCAAGTGTGAAGGATGTCAGGTGGAAAAGAGGAGTGTTGTCTAGTACCTTCACAAGGTCAGAAGAAAATTAGGCAATTGTATATAATATTGACTAGACTCTCCATGACTTATATGACATGGAGAAGAGTCTCACATTCTCTTAGTTATCTTCAATCTCTCCCTTTCTTGACTGCTTCCCTACTGATTCTAAACATTCCTAGTGTCCTCTACATCCTCAGAAAATACACCTCAAACAAAAAATCATCACTCAATCAATCCATCCCTGTTATCATAATTTATTTTTCTTTCTTTTTGTGACTAAACTTAGAGGCAACTATCTTCAATCAGTACCTCTGTTTCCTTTCCCCTTCCTTTCTTCTTAATTTTCCAGTCTTCTCATATCATTATTCAAACAATATTCTTCTCTCAAAATTTCAATGATCTCTTAATTGTCACATCATATCTAATTGCCTTTTTTCAATCCTCATCCTTTTTTTAATTTCTGTAGCCTTTGACACAATCAATTTATTTTCCTTGATACTCTTTTCCTTCTGTTTTCATGATACTGCTCTCTCCTAATTCTTCTCCTATCTGACCATTCCTTTTCAGTCTCCATTGCTGTATATTTATGTCTATTATACTACTAACTGCGAATATCTTACAATATATCTCTTCCTTAAAGCTGTCTTCTCCCTCTATATTATTCCACTTGGTAATCTTACTAGCTGCCATGGTTTTAAAAATCACCTCTAAGCTGATGGTTCTCAAATCTTCTCTAGACTTTATCTCTGTGCTGACCTCCAGTTACAAACATATAGATAGATCTGTGTGTATGTATATGTATCTGTACATATACACATACCGGTATGTATATATACACATGCATGCATATACATGCATACAAACATACATATATGTATATATACACACACCTATATACATACACATATATCCCTTTCTCTCTCCTGACACTGCCACCTTATTGGTACAGGTGCTCATCATCTAGAGCCTTGAATATATTGCAATAGGCTGCTGGTTGTTCTTGCCTCAGGTCTCACCCCACTACATTCAATCAACCACTCTGCTTTGAAAAAGAGTTCCTAAGATGGAGGTTGACTATGACATATTCCTATTAAAATTCCAATAGACCCCTATAACTTCCAGGATAAAATATAAAATACTATCTTTTGGTCTTCATAGTACTTCATAACTTGCTCTTTCTTCCACCTTTTGAGACTCCTTACACCTTAATCATAGAAACATACTCTGTGATCCAATGACACTGGCTTCCTTGTTCCTCATTGGAGCGACATAATCCTTTGCCTAAGGTCTACTGAAGTTCTTTTTAACTCTTAGACACTAAGATTCCAAATTGTGCAATGCTTCTGTGGCATGACCCATGACTTAATTACTCTGGTTTCCTTGCTTAACAGTATGTGAAGGTAATGGATGTGGTAGATAAGGGGATTTAGCTGATACTCAAAGGCCTACCTGGAGATTAATCTAAACTGAAGTAAGTGAGAGTAATTGACTGCTGATTAGCCTACTTCCAGTTAACTAGACTGTAAGCACATCTGGCTGGACCTTCAGAGGGTATTGTTTTCAGAAGATAAAAACTTTGAACTTTACATTGAGACCACCTTCGGGTCCAGTGAACCAATGAATTCAAATGACACTAGCCAATCAGCTTGAAGACCCTCTCATTTCTGGGAGGAAAACATGAAGGAGGAAATTGATGCTGGGAGAGGACTGCTTCCTCTTTTGGTGGGAGACAGGGGCTTGGTAGCAGGACATCAAGTGGGAGGATTAGGAAGGCTAGGATTTCTATGCTATAAGAAATCTGTTCTCAATCTTTCTCTTTGGTATCTTATATCTTTTAATAAACCCTTAAAAAACCTAAACTCATTTATCAGTGATTTTACCCAGTTTCCCCCCAAAACTGGGGGTACAGATTAGAACCCACATTTAGAATGTTAAATTACACAACAGTAATGAATAAAAATCAACAGTGTGGCCAAGTTCATACAAATTTGAAAAAAGAAGAGAGAAAATATTTTTTCATGATTAATTTAACACATAAACAGTAGTATTAAGTAGTGTGTCTGGTACCCATGTGCAATATATTATTATAGTTGAAATGTTATCAGTTGTTCTGGTTCTTCTCTTTAGGAACACCATGTTAATGACATGAAATCCCCCAAGTAGACTAGATGTATTTGTTTGTGACCTTGAACTTTCAGCATTTAAATTATAAAAAAGATGAGATCATAATACTATTATCAACGTAAGATATATTAATATCTGTTGTTATTCAGTGTCTCTAAAATTAGTAGAGAATATTGGAGAGATTGTGATTTGTGTAAACAAATAGTCTCAACTACAGTGGTATTTGCTTAAGGAAAAAACTGACAGCTTTCATAGTGTAAGGCAGGGGTAAGGAAATGATAAAAATTTAGTTTGTGTCTGTAGAATCCATATTTGCATTTTAATTTGCCAAAGAGATGTTTGGAAAGTAGAAATGGATATGTTTGAGTTTATATTTATAAAGAAATGTGAGATAACTGGCTATTATCAAGTTACCTATTTTATATATCTTGTAAAGAGATCAGTGGGGTACATTTGTGAATAGTTGCCTTTATTTACCTGCAGAAAAATCTATAGACTTTGGGTGCTAGGTATAGACTCAGTAGCCACCTAATCCAATTAATATAGTAAAGGAACCTCCACTATGATATCCCTGGCAAGTCATCATCTTGCCATTGCTTGAAGATCTCCAGGGAGGGAGAACCAATATCCTTTGAGACAGCCCATTCCACTTTTGGACACCTCTAATTAATAGGAAGTTTTTGTTTTTGTTTTTTCTTTTACATTGAAACTAAACTTTCCACTTTGCAATTATAACAACTGCTCCCCTTTTTTTTCTAGTTGTGCTTTCCAGGATAAATGTGGGGGGAAAGTCTTTCCTCCACATAATAACCCTTCAAAGATTTTGACAAAGATATCACAACCACCACTACCACCACCAATACCCCACTGCTAATACAACAATGACCAAAAAAAACCCAAAACATAGACACACAAAAAACAGAAGATTAAAAAAACCCTAATATTACTTATCATTTCTATCACTTGATCCTTATATGACACACATATAAGTATATATATGCATATATATATATTTGCTTGTGCATGTACATATTCATATGAATATGTATATATAAATTATAGATTATTTGGGCACACCAAACATTACCTCTTGCTCCACTGATATTGAATAATAATTAGTCACTATTGGCTGTACAATCAGTTTTCTTTCCATCTGTTTTATATTTTTGTCTGATATATCAATTTCCTTCCATCTTTTTACAGGAATAATATGGCATGTTTTATCAAAAAATTAATTATCACCCAAGCAACCTATATACATGGTATATCCCTCATCTATTAATTTAGTAATTCTTTCAAAATAAAGAAATGAGGTTAGCTAATGAATGGCCTATTCTTTGACCAAAACATGCTGGATGTCTCTAAGTTTTTTTTGTTGTTGTTGTTTTTTTGAGTGTTGGTTGTTGTTGTTTTTGTTTTTCTAGACATCATTTAACTTAGTCGTTCTAGGTTGTTTCCCAGGACTTTAGGTCAACCTTACTGCCCATAGATCATCAAATCCACTTTATATATATATATATAAAATCCTAGATATTTACCTTCATCCAATCTTTTGGACTATCTTCTTTTTTCCATAAGAAATCACATCCAACAGTACTTCCAAGATGTGAAGATATGGTTCTGGTCCACCTGATTTCAATTCATTGAGTTCACTCTGGTATCTTCTTACTATCTCTTTATTTGGGTTATTAATAAAATGCCTATTAGGCATTATTCTTTCATTATTTCCAATGTGTGTGTGTGTGTGTATGTATGTTTAAAGATGTGTGTGTATATATGTATGTATGCATATATGTATGTGTGTGTGTGTGCGTGTGTGTATATATATATATATATATATATATATATATATATATATATATATTGTGTAATTTGAATTCTAAATGTGTGTTCTAATCTGTCCCCCTAGTTTTTGGGGGAAACTGACTAAAATCACTGATAAACAAGTTTAGGTTTTTTAAGGGTTTATTGAAAGATAGTAAAAGAAAGAGAAAAATTGAGAACAGATTTCCTATAACCTGGCAATCCTAACCTTCCTAAGCTCCCACTTCTAAAGTCCTCTGCCACCATGCAGATCTCCTTCATGTTCCCCTCCCAGAAATGGGAGGTTCTTCAAGTTGAATGGCTAGTGTCATTCAAATTCATTGGTTCACTGGACCATACCTTCTTAAGTACCCTTAAGTACCAGCCAGATGTGCTTACAATCTAGTAAGCAGTCAACAGTCAGTCACCTTATCTAATTCAAATAGTTTAAATCAGTCTCCAGGTGGGCCCCTGAGTATCTTCTAAATCTCATCTATCACATTCCATTATCTTGACACAGTATGTACATGTATATGATGTGTATATGTATATACACAGCTATATATATATATATATATATATATATATATATATATATATATATGTATGTGTTTGTGTATGTATATATATGAGAGAATGGAAGCAAAATAATAATTAAGCAGTTCTAATTTCCTAATTTCAATCTTTTTCATCTCAAGCTAACACCAGATTTTGCATGAAATCTTTTCTGATTCCCTGAAATACTAATGCTATCTATCCCCACATGCCAAAGTTTTTACTCCTATGTATATATTTGTCTTTATTAACTTCTTTATTTATGCTGCAATTATATTGTATGTATTTTTATATCCCTCATTAGAATGTATACTCCTTTTGGGCAGTTTCATTCTTCATATTTGTCTCCTCAGTGCTAAGAATGTTTGACATATTGTAGGTACTTAAAAAAAAACTATTTGGATTATTTACATATATATTTTAGTAGTTTCAAAACCCCTTCCTTCACAAAGTCCTGTGAAATAGCTAATACCTTATATTGCCCTCATTTTATCAATGAGGAGATTGATGTTTTAAGTGGTAAAGAGACATCCCCATGATCATACAACTAATGATATTTTTCCATAGTAATCGAAAAAAGATGCAAAGGGGCTAAAAACAAAACAAAACAAATCCTGTGAATGGGAATATATCCCTATCTCATTGGTAAATCCTCTTTCCTTTCACTTGTTTCCTGTATTATTCCATTTTTTTCTGTGATCAGCAAACACACCAGGCTGACCTTTCCTTTATATAGTCCTTTAACTTTCTTGTTCTAACTAGGAAACTAAGGTTAAGGAAGACCTCAGTACAATTCCAGCTCAGAAACTTAATAAGCTGTGTCACTCTGAGCAAGTCACTTGACTTCTTCCTCAGTTTCATCATCCATTAAATGAGGATCATAATAGCACCTACACTCCAGGATTACTTTTAGGATCTAATTTGATAATATGTATAAAATGATTTACAAACTTTAAAGTGCTAGCCATTATTTGTAATTATTTTCATAAATGATGATGATTGTAATGATTATGATAAATAAAACTTGTATTTCTCCTAAGAAAGCCAACTATACACACTATTTCTCCTATTATGTTTGCAATTCACAGGTTCATAAAGAAAAGTTAACATACTGTTTCTCTACTCTATTTTCCAGATAGCTGCTATAGCACAGAAAACTAGGTAATCTCTTTTCCTTTTGAAATTCAATCAACTTGTTTATATAGTTCTTTACCAATTCATGTTACTATCACCTGTCAACTTCCAGTAATGTTTTCTCTTTTTTTCATCAATGACTTGATACCTGGGTTACAGCCATCTTTCTATCTACTTCAATATTTTCATGACGTAAATGATTACTTTAGTGATACTTCTAGAAAGGCCATATTGCATAGTGGGCAGAGAGATGACCTCAGAGCCAGGAAAACTGACTTCAAGTTCATTCTTTGAAGTCTTATGAACTTCATATCCTCTCTACATTAGGCATTTTCTGAGGGGGTCACGCATCAGAAAATACTATCCCTAAACATTATTGAAATGCTAAGATCTTGAGATCTTAAATTCTGATTAATGATTGTCATTTCTCACCCTCCCACCTCCATGTTACCCTTTCTCATATTTCTCTTTTGCCTTCATAATATGAGAAGTACACTCATACATAGAATTGTGAAGAGTTGAGTTTAACTTTTGCTTTAGCCACTTGCGTACTGTGTGACCTTAACCAAACTTAGATTCTACAGTCTCCATTTCTTTATATGTAAAATCGTGATAAAAATATCACTTACCGTTCAGAGTAGTTGGAGGATCAAATGAGATAATATATGTATGTATGCATGCATGCAACATGCTCTGCAAATGTTAAAGCATATTAATTGCAACCATGGTTGATCTCTTCCTGTGTTTTTACTCTATTATGGCTATCCTGGCTTTGCCTTCCTCACTTTACTATTTTGATATGTGATCAAGTATTTCAATTATGTTCTCCTAGCTCTTGAATCCTTCACTCTTCTCTTTAAGCCTTATGCATATTTTCCTTCCCTGATCAATCACCCTTTCTAAGTTTCTAGGTGCAGTAAAATGAGTCATTAGGAAGGTGGAGATTGAAATATCAAGGAAATGAATGATTGGTAGGTGATGATGATGGTGGTGGTGGTGTGGTGATATAGAATTTCTATGATCTACTCTTGAAAGAAGGCCATTGATAAGAATCCCATAGAGAGAGAAAGCATAGATGTGTTACTATTTGGACCACTGGAAATGATGTCCACATGAATGAGTTTACAGCTGTGTATCCAAGTACCAAAATATTAAAATTAAACTCCATGTATTAACTTCAGGAAAATTGTTGTTGTTGGTGGTGGTGTGTGTATGTTTTCACTTTGCCTTTTCCTCTAGTTTTTTCTACACAAAGAGTGCCTATTTTTTCAATTACACATTGGATTGACAGTGTATCATCATTTGTGTACAAGAAACACATAAAATTTATTTAAAAACCTCTTATATTAGCTATTTTTAAATAAACATTTTAATTTAAAGTTTGAGTTCCAAATTATATCCCTAACTCCTCTGCCTCCCATTCCCCCTTCCCAAGGAATTGAGCAATCATATATAGGTTCTACGTGTAAATTATGTAAACCATTTGCATTTTAGTCATTTTGTATAAGAAGACTTGGACTATGGCAGCTAGGTGGCACAGTGGATAAAGCACTGGCTCTGGATTCAGGAGGACCTGAGTTCAAATTTGACCTCAGACACTTGACATTTACTAGCTATGTGATCTTAGGCAAGGCACTTAACCCTAATTGCCCTGAAAAAAAAAAGACTTGGAAAAAAAGAAAAATGAAATAAAGAAATAAAAAATAGCATGCTTCCATCTGAATTCAATTAGTATCAGTTCTTTCTCTGGAGGTGGATAGTATGCTACATCATTATTTCTTTAGGATTATTTTGGATCACTTTATTGTTGAGAATAGGTATGTCATTCACATTTCTTCATTGGCAATATTGTTGTCACTCTGTACAATGTGTTCCTGGTTCTGCTCACTTCACCATACTTCAGTTCACATAAGTCTTTTCTGAAATCATTCTGCTTGTCACAATAATATTACATTACAATCATATACCATAACTTGTTTAGCCATTTCCTGATTGATGGGTATTCCTTTGATTTCAAATTCTTGGTCATCAAAAAAAGGAAAAAAACCTCTTGTATTAGCTATTATAACAGTAATCAAACTAACCTTGCTTTATAATAATGATCTGTGATATTTTGATTATCCTGGTTTTGTGAAAAATACCAAAGGCCATGCTGTAACTCAGAGTTAAATCTTGATACATGAAAAGTCTTATATAGGTAGGAAATGAGGTAGTAAAGTGGATAATATGGCTGGTCTTTTAGTCAGGAAGATTGGAGTTCAAATCCAGCCTCATATACTTGCTAGCTGTGTAACACCGAAAAACTAACACATGCTCTGTCTGCCTCAATTTCCTCATCTGTAAGATGAGAAAAATAATAATAGTACCTACCTTCCAGGATTGTTATAAGGAAAAAGTGAGAGAATGTATATAAAGCACTTTGTAAATTCATGTGATTGCCTAGTATCATTATCATTACCTAATTGTTCTATATACGTTTAACAACAACATTTGAACCAGAAGGTCTTTGTTTTAGATTCTTATATGGGTATTGAAAGGCACTGTAGTATTAATGAATGTTTAACAGATTGAAATTGAATTTATATAACTACTGTGTAGGTTCCTAATCATGCTGTTGGTAGTGTATATAAACATTAACAGCTGTTGTTTTCAAAATGTATTAATGATTTCCATCTCGTTTCTTATTTCTCCAGGAAGTACTGCCAAAACTCCAAAAACAAATACTTTGAAATATTTTACTTACTGGCAGATACCAAATCAGTACTTATTGAGTTCCCACTAGGAGTAAGACCAGGTGTTCTGAAAGCCATGAAGAGGAAACATAGAGGCACTGACTTCAAACAGTCTACCATACAGTTGGAGGAAAAGGCATAAACACATGGAATGGTTAATACTATCAGAAATAAAGTGTCACACATTATAAAAATACAAAAGTGGGAAGAAAATATAACAATCGATCAATAGGGTAAGCTTCAAAAAAGTTGTCTATAGTGGGGAGGTGTGGAATGCAACTAATAAGATGGAATTCAACAGGAATAAATGTAAAATCATAGACCTGGGTTCAAAGAAACAACATTACAAGTGAAAAATAAGGAATTCATAAATCTCTCTCTCTCTCTCTCTCTTTCTCTCTCTCTCTTTGGTGGGACAATGAGGGTTAAGTGACTTGACTAGGGTCACACAGCTAGTAAGTGTCAAGTGTCTGAGGCCAGATTCGAACTCAGGTCCTCCTGAATCCAGGGCCACTGCACCACCTAGCTGCCCCCAGGAATCCATAAATTTCTAAATATGTCAGTTCATTTGAAAAATATTTGGAGGTTTTGGTAGACTGAAAGCTTAAAATAATTGACAATATCATATGACAGCCAAAACAACTAATGCAATCTTAGGCAGGTTTTTTTTGTGTTTTTTTTTCTTTTAGTGAGGCAATTGGGGTTAAGTGACTTGCCCAGGGTCATACAGCTAGTAAGTGTTAAATGTCTGAGGCCAGATTTGAACTCAGGTACTCCTGACTCCAGGGCCAGTGCTCTATCCACTGCACCACCTAGCTGCCCCCTTAGGCAGTTTTAATAGAGGGATGGTGGTCAAAACTGTTTCCATAGTTTTACTACTGGCTCTACACTCTATTCTGGTCAGAACACATCTCACTGGAATATTTTAATTAATCCTAGGTGACACATTCTAGGCATAAAAATATTAAGTTAAAGAACATTCTGAGGAGGCTGAAAGGATAGTGAAAGACCTATACCATATGATGATTAGTTGAAGTAACTGTGTATAGATTGTAAAAGAGAAGACTTTTTATAGTGATTATTTATTCAAGTTATTTTTTAGAAGAGAAATTTGACTTGTTCTGCTTGAGCCCAGAAGAAAGAACTAGAAACAATGAATGAAAGTTGCAAATATGTAAATAATAAAATAAATAAGTAAATAAATAAATAAATAGACAGATAGATAAATAAATCATCCTTTCTAATGAACAGCACTAGGTAAAAGCCAAATGGATGCCTTAGGAAGAAATTAGTATCTCCTCAATTGTTACCTTTAAACCCAGGTTGGATTAGCACATATAAGGAGTGCTGTAGAGATAATTTTTGTTTTGTTTTTGTTTTTTGGGGTTTTTTTGCAGGCAATGGGGGTTAAGTGATTTGCCTAGGGTCACACAGCTAGTAACTGTCAAGTGTCTGAGGCCGGATTTGAACTCACGTACTCCTGAATCCAGCGCCAGTGCTTTAACCACTGCACCATCTAGCTGCCCCCTGTAGAGATAATTTTTGCTTATTTTTGCTGTGACCTCTGAGATCTTTTCTCTCCCTAAGATTCTGTGAGTCTGAATTTGACTGTAAGCTCACTGTTGTTAAAAGACAGCTGAAACACTTTAAAGGAGGTATAGGGTAAAGGAAGATAATATAGTAAATATCAAGGGGAGGGATTAAGATGGAGGGTAATACAGTTAACAATAGTAACTGTGAAACATATGATGACCAGGATGCTATCAGAGGGATGTATGAAAAATGCAAACCATTAACAGAGATTGAACGGATGGTATTTGAATACATATTGAAGCACAAATTTATTTGTTAGCTCCTCTTTCTAAAAGGTATTTTGTCTATTTTCTTTCATAACCTGACTAATGAGAAGATATTTAGCATAACTGCACATGTATGACATATATTGAATTGCTGCATTTCATAGGGAGGGATGAGGAGGGAGGGAAGAAGAAAATTTAGGACACGAAGTTTTAAAACATCAATGTGAAAAGTAATGATGAGCAGGGGGAGTTCAGAAAGACCTGAAAGGATTTACATGAACTGATATTGACTGAGAGGAACAGAACCAGGAGAACACTGTATACAGTAACAGCAGCATTGTGTGATGAACAATGGTGACAGACTGGCTCTTTTTAGCAATGCAATGGTCCAAAACAATTTCAAACAACTTCACAATAGAAAATGTTCTCAACATCCATTAAAAAAAAAAAGAACTGTGATTTAGGAATGCAGATTGAACCATATTTTTTTCTACTTTGGGGCTGTTTTTTTATTCTTTTTTGAGAGATTTCCCTTGTGTTCTGACTCTTCTGTCACACTATAACTAATGCAGAAATATTTTTAATGTGATTGCACATATATAACCTATATTAGATTGCATTCCCTCCTTGGGAGGATGGAGGGAATGGAGGATGGGAGAAAAGTTTGGAACTGAAAATAAAAAAAAAATGTTGAAAACTATCCTTATATGTAACTGGAAAATAATAATAATAAAAAGACAGCTGAATGAGTATATTGTCTCTAACACAGACTTTGCATCAAACAATCACCTGATATATCTCCATCCATAATGTATCTGCATTGACTGAACTGAGCTTCACTCCCATGGAGCTAACTTTGGGTTCTCCTGAGACCACCATTTCTTGATGTCTGTAAAGCTCTCCAGGACTCTGAGTCCTGGGAACTCTTTGGCTTGCAGTCCCATAGAATTTTCAAGATTGAACCACACACCTTTGATCTCAAAGCTTATTCTTGATGGAGGGGGCTGCAGGAAGAGGATAAGAATGAGCCACAGGAAACAGATAATTAATTAGATAACAAGTAGTAGTGACAATAAGTGTTACAATGTCATGTGATGAAGAATGGACAAGACTAGACTGGGATAACCACATGATGAATCTATATGTATGTTGAATCCATTCATTTGTGAATAAGTGATAGTTCTATTAATTTTAATTATATACAGACACTTTCCCAGTGGAATTATTGAGTTTTGTTATTGAGACAACACAGATCTTTTAAATGGTGCATTTACCCACTGGAAATTTGTTGTTTTTTAAAGTGATGATTATTTTCTACTCTCTTTTTGGTAGAGTCTTATTTTATTTTTAGATCAAGTCTACAACTTCATTCATGTATGGAATTCCTTATGGCAATATTGTAGCTACCAGAGCAGATATGAATCTTCTTTATAACTCAAAGTATAGTTTTACAGAGGTGCTTTGGACACTAAGAAGTCAGGTGACTTGATCTATGTCATACACTGAATACATGTCAGACACAGAAATTGAACCCATCATTTTAACTCTGGGGTTATCTCAGCCCAGTATGATATGTATTGTAGAATTTTATTCATTCATTCATTCTTTAATTATTTTGTTTCAAGGTGTTTTGAGAGTAGAAGAGGAAAGTGACACTTTGATATTGATGCTTAGTGAAAGTATTTACTTTTGTGATACTTAAAATAATGAAGTAATATTTCAATAAAATAAACTTTTAGAATGCATAATGCTGACCTATTTCATAAATAGAAAGAGATAAAGAATATTCAGTAAGAAGTAGGGGAAATGAGCATTAATATTGAAATAACACTTTAAGTTTTGCAAAGTTAATTATATATTGTATGTATATGTATATACATATATATTTTTTTTCATTTGATCCCCATAATAACTCTGTGGGAGAAAGGCTATTATTATCCCAAGTTTACAGTTGAAGAAACCGAGTGACTTGTACAGGGTTATACTTAGTTTCCAAGGCAAGATTTTAACTCACATTTCCCTGATTCCAAGTGCAAATATCTCTTTACTATTCTATCCAGCTAACAAAATAAACCAAGGGTTTCTACTACTTATTACTATTAATTACTAAGCTGGAAGTATTTAATATTACTGTCCCCCACACTCACTTCCATTGGATTCATTTCCCACCCAACCTGCATAAGGTACAATTCCTTTCCACCCACCCTCCCATATTTTAGTTGATTTTTCTCTGATGTCTTCCTCTATTAGATTATAGATTCTTAGAGGGCAGAATCTATCTTTTTTCCTGCTTATATTCTTAGCTTTTAATACAATGCATAACATAGGACGTGCTTAATACAAGTTTATTAACTGAGTAGTGAGAAATTGAATACATTTGATCTTCAAGTACAAGCCTCACTAAATACAGAGAGGTTCACTGATTTATGTATGTTTGTCTGTATATGTATATATGTACATTCATTAACAGATTTTTGGTCACTAGGTTATAATTTGTTTTGATTTTAGTAAATCAAAAAGCATACTATTATCTTAACTAGGTATGATAGTCTGAATTTCTGTACATACCATATATACCAAAAGTATCAATTCTTCCATGTTTTTTTTTACTTAGGTCTAATTTTTATTTCTTTTTTAAAAAAGGTAACTTATTTTGGAAAACAAGTAGTAATGAAAATGTTTTTGTATGCCAGACAGCAGGCTTTTAATATTTCTATATACCAGACACTGTATGTGTTTGTATGTTATATATATATATGTGTATATATGTATATGTATATGCATGTATGTATATGTATGTATGAATGTATATGTATATATAGTGTGTTTATCTGATTATATACTACATGTGTGTGGGTATATGTATATATCTACATGTATATATATACATATATGTGTGTATATATACATATATATATATGTATACATCATAATTTTGCCACTAAAAGCAATATAGTGACATAGGCCTTTCCCTTTTGCAAACCCTTGATAAAAATATGCTTTTAAATTTTCTTTTCATAAAATTTGGCTTTCCTAGAAAAAGGAATTATCAAGGGGGGCAGCCAGGTGGCGCAGTGGATAAAGTACCAGCCCTGGATTCAGGAGTACCTGAGTTTAAATCTGGCTTCAGACACTTGACACTTACTAACTGTGTGTCCCTGGGCAAGTCACTTGATTCCCATTGCCCAGAAAAAACAAAAGGAATTATCAATAGATTGGGAGACTTGAATTCTAATCTCAGCTCTCTCACCATTGCTTCATGACTGTGAAGAAGCCACTGTTCTGAGCTTCATTTTCCTCATTGGTAAAATAAGGAGATTTTGTAAGTTTATCTGATTATTTATTTAATCAGCATATTGATGACCATATTATATGAATCAAGATAAAAATAAAAATACTGAATTTAGTTTTCTTTTTTCTGTTATGTATGGGAAAGAAGGGTATGATTTCATATTCTAATCTATTCTTGAGAGAATCCTATAAATGGAGGAAAGGAGAAAAGTTTCAAATAATTCTAAAGCAAAAATATAAAACTGATCAACAGGTAGGTAATGTTTATATGATTTATATTCTATGGAAATCATAATTTTTGTGGTAATCACATTCTGGGCTCTCAGTAAATATTAGACAACAAAATAATGAAATATCGTCCAACAATATTTAATCACATGAAAATCTTGTGCAAGATGATATAAAACAAATACTAGATCAAGAATTTTACATTCTGTGGTTATTCTTTCCAAAGTATAGTAGCCAAGTCACTGAATCAGATTCATTACTCTGAGCAAATTATAACCTCACTTGACAAGTGCCCATTTTTTATATATCCTCTGGCTTTCTCAGTGGCTTAAAGTGTATAAAAGCTGAATTTTGAATCTTTAAAATATGGCAAATGAACCAAGAATTAACTAAAAAATGGATATTGACTACTAAGAAAATATAAGGCCCTTGGAAAATATATGTGTTGCTTTCCCAATGCATGCCGTATAATTGAGGACTATAGGTTAAAAAAAAATTTGTTTTAATAACTTTGATTATTAAATACCAACTAAAGGTATATTTAAGATATATCTCTTGCTTTATGTTATTTTGTAATCTATCCTTCAGATTGCCTCAAGAGCTGAGGGCTGACTTGGAAGCTATTAATAACAGATAACATCTTGGGTCAAATCTTCTGACCCCATTTTATTCCTGAGTCCAGTGGATAAAAATGGGTATATAATAATCAAAGTTATTAAAACAAAATTTTTTTTGTATAGTCATGAAATACTCTTTGTCTCATATATACCTTTACTGTTTTCCAGGATTCCATTTACCTTTCCATTTTTATATGAGGAAAGGGGCTATTTAATTTTTCTTTATTTATTCATAGTCCCTGGCATACAGTAGGTGCTTCCTAATTCATTATTAATTGATTGTTTGAATAAATTAATAGGGGTTGCTTATAATTTTCCTCCACATATTCTAAGTGTGTCAAAAAGAAACTCCAATGATGCACTTTTGCATCTGGGATAAGATTAAAATAAGGTTTTATAAAACCTTAAAGTTTGCTTCTAGCCTAGTGTTTTAGATTTACTACATATTTCACACTTTTAGGCACTCTACATCCCAGCCAAACTTACTTGTTTTCCTTTCTACACAACATTATATATCACAACTCCATGCTCTTGAAGAGATTGTGGAATCTACTGCCTTGTGACCTCTGCTTCTAAAATCTCATCTTTTCCTTCAAAGCCAAATGTGATGAATAACTCATATAGGTTGCCTATTTTGACTCCCTTCTTCCTTCAATAATCACAAGATTTAAATAGTGCTTTAAGGTTTGCAATGTATTTACTAAATATCTCATTTTATCATAATAACAACACAGTAATGTAAATGCTAATCTTTTACTCCTTTACCAGAAGGAGGCTAAATGACTTTCCCAGGGTCACACAACTAGTACTTGGGGCAGAATTTAAACTTATTTCTTCCTGACTTTAGATTTTGAAATCTACACACTGTTCCACCTCAGTTTCACAAGCATTGTTATTATTCTCTTCCAGTTCTTCACATGTATTTTAAATTTAAGTTTCTAGGTACATTCCATTTTCCCATGATCTAATTTAAGTTTCTTTTTTTTAATTGAATAGAATTTTATTTTCCAAAATATATGTAAAAACAAATTTTAACATCAATTTTTTAAAAATTTGTGTTCCAACTTCTCTTCCTCCTCCATTCCCATCCCCCACCCACTAGAACTCAAGCATTTCAAAATAAGTTATGCATGAGTGGTCATGGAAAACATTCCCACATTAGCTAAGTTGTGACAGAAAACAGTCAAAACCCCCCAAAACTTCAGATTGAGGAATTGTCAAAGAGGAAAAAAAAATTTTTTTTAATTTGTTTCCAGGGGCAGCTACGTGGCTCAGTGGACAGAGCACTGGCCCTGGAACCAGGAGCACCCAAGTTCAAATCCGGCCCCAGACACCCAACACCCACCAGCTGTGTGACCCTGGGCAAGACACCCAACCCCAATTGCCTCACCAAAAAAAATGTGTTTCCGTCTATTTTCAGATACTATCACTTCTTTCTCTGTAGATGGGTTGCCATTTTCATAAGTCCTTCAGGGTTATATTGGATCATTGCCTTGCTGAAAATAACCACATGCTTCCCAGTAGATCATCTTACACTATTGCTGTTATTTTATATACAGTACATTTCACTCTGCTTCAGTTCATGTAGGTCTTTCCAGGTTTTTCTGATAGTATCCTGTTCATCATAACCTAATAAAAAATTTGACTTTGAAATACAAGACCCTGGAGAAGCATAAAAAGATAAATAGGAAAAAGACTTCATGAGGGATATTAAAAGATCAAACTGTTTATATTCCAACATGGGAAGATAATACTTAGAACTCATAAGAACTGTCTCAGTAAGGAATTCACAGAAGAGACAGGTCTGAACTGAATACGAAGGGATGATATCTGAAAAGCATTTATGCTTTGTTCTTTGTGGGGTGTCTTATGTCTGGGAACAGATTTGGGCTTTGGGCCTCCTGGGTGCAGGGCTGGTGCATTGTCCACTGTGCCACCTAACTAACCCATAATGATATATTTAAAATAGGGTTGAGGTGTAGGAGAAATAGGCTGGGAGAGGGGGAAGGGGAGAGATGGTCTGGGGAGAAGTTGTTCACATGAAGGAAACAAGGAAAAAGATTATGGAGGGGAGGGGAGGGGAAGAGGGGGAAGGAATTGGGGAGTGAGTGAACCTTAATATCATCAGAATTGACTCAAAGAAGGACTAACATACATACTCAAGTGGGTATAGTAATATATTTTTGCCCTGAGGGAGGGGAGGGAGATAAGGGGGCAGGGGGAGAGGGGAAGGAGGGAAGGGCAGATTGGGGGAGAGAGCAGTAAAAAGCAAAATACTTTAGAGGAAGGTAAAGATGTTCTGCATAACTGCACAAGTATGACATACTGAATTGCTTGATTTCATAGGGAGGGTTGAGGAGAGAGGGAGGAAGAAAATTTGGAACACAGAATTAGCTCAAAGACCTTAAACTCATCAGAATTGGCTCATGGAGGGAATAACATTCACACCCAGTTGGGAGGAGTAATCTATTTAACCCTACAGGAAAGTTGGAGGGGAAGAGGATAAGGAAGGAAGGGTGAAAAAAAAAGGGAGTGAAGAGTAGGGGAGGGGACAGTCAGAAGTAAAACACTTTTGAGGAGGAATAGTTTAAAAGAAGATAGAGAATAGAGTAAATATCATGGGAAGGGAAAAGGAGGGAGGGAAATAGTTATGATGATTGAATATAATGGCAAAATGTATGGTACCTACTTTGCTGGGCTAATGTGAAGGAAATTCTTTGTCAAGTTTAAGTTTCTTATAGGCAGAGATAAGTCTATCTCTATTTCTATATACCTGGGAACTATCATAAAGTCTGGAACTTAAGAGTTTAAGTGTGGTATACTGGAAAGAAGGTTGGCCCTGGAATGAGACCAATTAAAATACCAATACTGCCATTTAATACCATCTCTGTGACTTTGAGCAAGCCACATCCTTGTTGTAATTCAGATTCCTCATTTGCAAAAATGTTTGGGAACATGTGATATATAATTTCTTACATTGCTTTTAAGTCCATAAATCAATAGCAGTTGCCTATAGAATGAACATTCTGCAAATTTATCTTTCCATCTTCTTCCTCCACACATTCACAAAAGACATGTTCTGTCACTGAACCATTTTGTCTCTCAATATTCATTGAAGGATCCTTCAAAGATCTCATATACCAGAAAATCAATTCAGTTCTGAAGCGATCCCAGAGTCTTGGTTTTATATCATTGGGTATTCTGATCTACATTAAATTGTACCAACTGTAGGTCTGTTATACAACCCATGAACATTCCCTATCTCATTGCTCTACTGTCTAGTGTCAAATTCTTCTCACCCTCAACATTTCTCAGCTGTTTATCAGGCTTGGTGGAGGGCAGGAATAGTCTTTGGCAAGAAGGTCTAAAGTTCCTTTGTCTCACTTCCTTTGTTTTCTTTGGGCCCTGAGGAGAAATGTCAGAAGCACATCAACATGACCCTTTCTGCCATAAAGTTGTATTTTCTACCTAAATCCTAGTGATTCTCCTTTAAGAAACATGGCATATACTAATAGCAGACATATATTTAATCTAGCTAGCCTCTGGAGACATAGCCTACGCAGATTTACTAGAACAACTTAAATGCCACGATCAACAATTACTCAGTTCATTGCCCAGGCTCTTTCTATACTAGTTTTCTGAGAGAAAAAAGAAGTTAATGCACTAGCTTTGCAAAAATTTTTCTTCCCAGAAAATCATAAGGCTTTCTTCATGCTAAGGAGTTTGCAGGTAGTAAAATAAACCACCTTTTTCTTTAAAACTTGCTCAACATAAATCAGTACTTCACCTTTGTGGTTTTAAGGCACATTTTTCTGCCTTTAGCTATAAAGCCATCTGGTCACCCTCATGAAACTCCAGCCAAAGTCTAGAAACCCCTACTCTTCTTATTTTTTTCTTATTTTTTAAAAAATATAGTATTTGGGTGGGGTGGCACTGAACATTAAATAATTCAGTCTTGTGAGTTCTTATCTGAGATTATTCTCTAAAACTTGTCCTTTGAAATTTATTCAGTCTACAGATTGAAAAAAAAATGAAGAAACCTTTTTTTAAATATTTGACTAAGCTAATACTGTGTTACCATTTTGAGGTCAACAAAAAATTCTCAGTGTTACTGCAAAGAATTAATCCACTATTACCTATATTATGCCCCCTTTTGGTTCATGTGTTTTACAGATTATTTTAGAAGTATGATGCAAAATCAAATGCTTCTAACTTTTTGGCAAGGTACCCAGTTCTCAGTTTACTATTTCTACTTTCATATACAATTCCTTATTTATTACATGGTGCTTGAGCTAGTGCATCATTTTCAACATGTCAAAAAACAAAGATTGAACCTTTTGTCTCAGTGCTATAGAACTGTGAAGAAAATTTCACACTTTGTAGGAAATAGATGGGGGAGGAGAATCTATTTGCTTTGAAAGACAACATACAGAGTGTATCTAACTCTCCTCACATACAGACATAAAACTATAATAATCACTTATATTTATATAGTGCCTTGTAGTAAAAATGTACTTAAATGCATCAACTGCAAGGAATTAGAGAAGGAAAAAAGGAAGGAAGGAAGGAAGGAAGGAAGGAAGGAAGGAAGGAAGGAAGGAAGGAAGGAAGGAAGGATGATTATTAAGTACTCACCATCTATTAGGAACAGTGCTAAACACTAGCAATACAAATATAAAAATGAGATATTCCTTACCCCCAAGGTGTTCGAATATTAATGGGGAAATGAAATATATTTGTGGATGTGGTAGTCAGAGAAAGGGCTTTTGATCTAAGTAGTCAGTTTGATGATGAATTGATCTACACTTTGGTAAATTAACATTATATGCTTGAATCCAGAGATAGAAAGGGAAATAGAGGTATGCATATGACAGGCAGATGAAAAGATGTCTGGGAATCCAAAGGCCTTTTCTCAGTGCTCATTGTCCTGGCTCTACAGTTTTTAACATTACTAATCACCCTGTCTTCCTTGATAGTTCCTTATCTCTAGGTTTTTGAGACAACACTTTTTTTTAACTTTTTTTCTTAATCATAAAAGCATTTTATTATTTTCTAGTTATATGTAGAGATAGTTGTCAACATTTGTTTTTATAAGAATTCTAGTTCCAAATTTTTCTCCCTCCCTTCTTTTCCTCTCCCCTCTCCAAGACAGCAAGCAATCTTATATAGGTGATATATGCACAATTACATTAAACATATTTCTGCATTAGTCATGTTGTGAAAGAAGAATTAGAACAAAAGGGAAAAACTTCAAAAACCAAAAAAATAGAAACAGTATGGTTCAATCTGCATCTAGATTGCACAGTTCTTTTTTTCCTATATTTGGAGAGCATTTACCATCATGAGTCCTTTGAAATTATCTTGGACCATTGTATTGCTGAGAAAAAGTTTATCACAGTTGATCTTCACACAATGTTGGTTATACTTTATATAATGTTCTCCTGGTTCTGCTCATCTCACTCTGGATCAGTTCATGTAAGTCCTTCCAGGTTTCTCTGAAATCTGCCTGCTCATTATTTCTTATAGCACAATAGTATTCCATTACATTCATATACCACAACTTGTTCAGCCATTCCTCGGGTTGATGGGCATCCCCTCAATTTCCAAATCTTTGCCACCACAAAAAGTGGCTATAAATATTTTTGTACATGAGGGTCCTTTTCCCTTTTATATGATCTCTTTGGGGAAAAAAAGACTTAATAGTGGTATTGCTGGGTCAAAGGGTATGCATAGTTTTATAGCCCTTTGGGCCTAGTTCCAAACTGCTCTTCAGAATAGTTAGATCATTTCACAACTCCACCAAGAGTGCATTAGGAGTCACCACATTTTCCTGATTTTTCCTGCTACCTATTTGACCACTCCTTCTTTGTCTCCTTTGCTAGATCCTCATCCTGATCATGTCCTCTAACAATGGGTGTCCCTCAGAGTTCTGTCTGGGTCCTCTTTTTTGTGTCTCTATAGAATTTCATTGGTGATCTCATCAGCTCCCAAGGATTTAATTAGCCCCTCTATGATGATGATTCTCAAAACTACTTTCCCTGCCCCAAACTCTCAGTTGACCTCCAATATTATATCTCCATCTGCCTTTCAGACATTTTGAACTGGATATCCAATAAATATCTTAAACTCAAAGGATTCAATTCAGAATTTATCTTTCATCCTAAACCCTACCCACCTAGTACTTTCCTTGTTAATATAGAGGACAATGCCATCCTCTCAGTCCTTCAGACTCATAACCTAGAAATTGTCCTGGGTTTCTCACTATCCCATACCCCCTCCCCACCACACACACACACACACACACACACACACTGCTGCTCCATTCAAGCTATTGTCAAAGCCAGGCAGTTTCACCTTTATAATATTTCTTAAATATACCTACTTCTCTCCTCTGATACTGCTACCACTCTAATCCATATATACACACAATGCACATACACACATATATTTATATCCATATATATTTATATGCATATATTTATATACATATATTTATATGAACACACACACACACATATATATATTTAAACCATTGCATTGTACTTATACAGCCAATATCAGATGACTTTCTGAGGTATCTCTACAATGGAGGATTTTAAAAAATAAATATTAGAGATAGAATAGACATCAAATCATTTCTAAATGATGGCAGAACGGAATATTGATCTAAATGACCACCTGGTTAGTCTGGGTGAAGTTTTTACTTTTACATTTGATTAATCTAATACTTATCTCAGACATTTCTATTCACTACTCTTTTCCTTGTATATAACACACCCTACCCCACAACCAAATAAAAATAAAAATAAAAATTCCTATCACTCTGTATGCATTGGTATGAGTTTGAAGGAAAAAATGAGTGGTACTACTATACCACTATGATTAAGTGACACCCAGAGGAGTAGGGGAAAGTTCCCTATAAATTTAATCCACTATGTTTCTGAACCCAGAGAGCCAAGGATGAAAGATTAGAAGGCTTACTCCATTCAAATAAGGTTTAGAGATAAATGTAGTTCACTAAGTTTAAAATAAAAGTAAAATAGAAAGCCTTAGGATCAAAGATAAGGAACTCCCAAGCCTATTCCAAGAATAAGTTGATGCCCAAAGGGGCTGATGTGGTTGAAGAAGGAATTATATTACAAAACTATACTAGTAGCATACTTCAATTTACCCCATAGATTATCTTAACAAAATAAATAAGATGTTATAGAGATAAATAAGCTTTTAGAAAAGTGAGATATAATAGACCTCTGGATAACATTGAATAGGAATAGGAATAGGGTATACTTTTTTTTCAAAACAACATATGGAACCATCAGAAAAATTGACTATGTATGTATCAATGCATAAAACCCTCATAAACACATGTATCTTTCTGCAGGTAATTTAAATGAAATACTAGAAAATCTTGAACTGATTTTTAAAAAGGGCAGCTGATCCAGGGAATATATTAGCTACATAATTGGTTGGTTGGTTGGCTGGTTGGTTGTTGTCCTTCATTCTTGAAGATGACCAAAATGAGATCACTATGTAGGAGTGAAGGTGAAGTATATCTGGTTAATCAGATCAGTTAGAACTTGTAAGGCAAATGGCCACAGTAACCTCTTGTTTGATAAACCCCAAGATGCTAGCTATTGGGCCAAGAATTCACTGACAAAATTTGCTAGGAAAACTGGAAAATAATTTGGCAGAGACTCTGCATGGACCAATATCTGACAATGTATAGCATCATAACATTAAAATAGGTATACAATTAAATAATACAATATTATATCATAAGCAAAGAAGAGATAGAGAAAATCATGGGAGGTAAGATAGATAATATTGATATGAAATTAAAAAGGGTTTTGCTAAAACAAAACCCATGCCATTGAAATTAAAAGGAAAAAAGGAACTGGGGTAAGTTAGGGGGGATTTGGAGCAAGTTCCTCTGATAAATGTCTCATTTCTTAAATGCGTAAGAAACTGAGATAAATTATAAAAAAAAACATTGTTCAATTTGAAAAATGGTTAGAGGATATGAAAAGGAGTTATTAGAAAAAGCAGCAAAACTGTAAATAATCACACAAAATGTTGCAAATCATTAAAATCTAGTGAAATTCACATTAAAACAACCCTGAAATACCACCTCATACACATTAGACTGGCTAACATGACAGAAATGGAAAATGACAAATTCTGGTGGAGATTTTGGAAAGCCACATTAATGCATGGTTGGTGGAGTTGTGAAGTGGTTCAACCATTTCAGACAACAAATTGAAATTATACCCAAAGGACTATTTAAAATAACCTTTTGGCCCAGCAATATTACTACTAAATCTGTATCTCAAAGAGATAAAAGGAAAATGAAAGGGACTCATGTACAAAAAATATTTCTAACAATTCATTTTTTGGTGACAAAGAATTGGAAATTAAGGGAATGCCTATCACTAGGGGAATGGTTGGACAATTTGTGATATATGATTGTGATGGAAGACTATTGTCCTATAAGAAATTATGTTGAAGATGGTTTCAAAAATATCTAGGAAAACTAATATAAATTGATCCAAAGTGAAATGAGCCAAACCAGGAAAACATTGTATATAATAACAGCAATATTGCAATGATAATCAAGAGTGGAAAATTTGTGTTCTAATTGATAGGCTGATTCAGGACAATTCCAAAGGACTCGTTATGAAAAATGTTATCCGCCTCTAAAGAGGGAAATGATTAAATCTAGGTGCATATTGAAACATTTTTCTTCACTTTATATTTTTAGCTTTTATTTTTGCAACATAAAGTAGAAATCTGTTTTTCATGAATTCATATCTATAATGAGTATCATATTTCTTGCTTTCTCATTGAGGGGGAAGAGGGTGAAGGTATGTAGAGAATTTGGAACCAACAATAAAAATCTAAATAAAAAAAGAATCATGTCCTTTTGGAATTTAAAGTCCTTCACAACCTGGCTACTTCCTACCTTTCTAGTCTTCATATACTTACATTTTGTCCATGTACTATAAGATCTAGCATCAGAAGCTTACTTCTAGTCTTTCAAACATTTAAGTCAGACTCACAACTATTTGTCTTTGTCCCACCTGTTACCCATTCATACATATAATCCTCAGCTTTTTGGATTTATTGGCTTCCTTTAAGTCTAAGCTCAGGTCCCACTTTCTGAAAGATTTTTTTTCATAGTTGCCCAAGTTGCCTTTCCCTCTCATTTAAGTTATTTAGGTAATACATTGTATAGAGATATGGATTTGTCATCAGGAAGACCTGAGTTTATATCTGGCAACATATACATACGAGCTGTGTGACTGGAGCAAGTCACTTAACCTCTACCTCAATTTCTTTATCTGAAAAATGTAGATAATAATAGAATCTACATCTGCTCCCAAGTTTTCTGTTAGGACAAAATGGGATAATATTTATTAATTACATTGAAAATCTTAAAACGTTATATAAATATTATCATTATTAGTAGTGGTATTGTCACCACCATGACCATCATAACATATATTGCTAATTGTTGTTCATTTATATATATTGTCTTATGTGAGACAAAAAAGAACTCATTACCTTCTTATGTAAAACTGTTCTTCCCTCCAAAAGACCTACTTTTGCCCAGAACACCTCTCCCTTAAGCCACATTCCCATGTTGTGAATGAAGATCGATTCTATATCCATAACATTGTTGCATATACCCCTCCTTTCCACTCATATGTCAGTCAACTTAAGCCAGACTCTCATGTGTAGCCTAGAATATCGCAACAGTGTCTCAGCTCCATACTGTATCTTTTACACTGATATAAAAATTGTCCCAAGAGCATATTAATGTATTTTCATGTTTGCTATGATTTATACTGATCCAATTTAGCAAAATATTAATTAATCAGAGCACCTTGTTCTATGACTATTATGGATAAAATTTTTCTTTATGATTCTTTATCATAAAGAATGATATGTCAAATCATTCTGTTTTTCATAATTATTGAAAGTAATCTTATAAAATAATATACTCATTGAATTTAATATGCAGTAGCAATTGCGGAACAAAGCTTTTGGGATTTGTTATGTAATAAGCAACTTAAGTAAAAATAAAAATTAAAAGTAATTTATATCATACTCATATGTCATTTAGGACCTCATAATTACTCATACAGATCAGAAGATAATAAGAATTTCTGGGACAAAGTAAATATTCATCTGAAAAATTGCAGAACTAACATTATAGTGGTATTATTTTCATTTAAAAATAGGTAATATTTTTAAAAATTTCTCACATTTTACAAGATTATTGTGCAATGCCCAATAATATAAGATAAATATTATTATGATAAGCTTAGCAATATTCTTGTTTCCCCTCTTTCCAAAGCCATCTAAATGATAAACAACTGGGACCAGATTTTGAAAATGATGAGTAGTGGGGAGAAGAATGAGCTTGCTATCAGAACAGTAATTATCTTTCAGGTGCCACTCTAAAATACCTAAGAAAACCATTGGGTTTTTCTCTATACAATTAATAAGTGGGATATTGTAGCTGTAAATAATCAAAAATATGTTATTTTATGCAAGAATTCATTAAAGGGTTTTATCCAAGTGCAAGCTTGGAAGGATTTGTTTTACCCTGAGAGAACTTCAAAAAATATCCTTCTTCTGAAAATAGTGTCACTTAATATTCTATTTGTAATTCTAATAAACCCTCTTCTTATAATAGTTCCATTTGATTTAACAATATGCAAACCATGCACAGAATTCAAATGAACATTGGAGGGGGGAAGTAGAAGAAACTACAAGAACATCTGAAATGATAATGACTACCAAAGTCTATTCGGTAAAAGGTTAGATTAAGTGACTTCTAAAATTTACATTATTCTAAGGTTCTATGAATCTGAGATCCCTTTGCAAAGGATGATTTTATCTCACTTTTCCCACATAATAGAGAAATAGTTATAAGAAACTGTGCATTTGTAAGCAAATATTTTTAGCTCCCCCAAGAAGGTATAATGGAACATGTTGGCTTTCAATGAATATTTTCTTTTTTTTCCCCTAAGGCAATTCAATGTAGTAAATCTAATCTTGTGTTTAAAATGGGTTTGAATATCACTTCAAATATGTACTAGCTATGAAACCCTCATCCACAATTTGGGGATAATAAAGATTCTGGTGGTATATCACTGTAATCTCCTTTTATTATAGCGATTGATTGATTGATTGATTAATTAATTCATTAATTAACTCATTTATTGTATCACTATTCATTAGAGTAATTGGCCTATAGTTTTCTTTATGCTCTTCCAGGTTTAGGTATCAGCACCATATTTGTGTCATAAAAAGAATTTGTAGGATATCTTCACCTATTTTTCCAAATCATTTAGATAGTATTTGAATTAATTCTTTAAATGTTTTATAGAATTCAATTGTGAACCCCTCTGACAATAGAGAATTTTTCTTAGAGAGTTCACTGATGGCTTGTTCAATTACTTTTTCTTTCTTTCTGAGTTAATTATACATTCTGTTTCTTCTATTAATCTTGGCAATTTATAGTTTTCTAAATATTAATCCATTTCATTTAGATTGTCAACTTTATTTTTATAAAATTGGGCAAAATAATGCCTAATAATTGCTTTAGTTTTATCTTCATTGGTGGAGATTTTTTTCACTTTTGATAATGGCAATTTGATTTTCTTCCTTTTTTTTTTTTAAATCAAATTAACCAGTGATTTATCTATATTTTTTTTTTATAAAACCAGCACCTAGTTTGACTTATTAGTTAAATGATTTTCTTACTTGCAATTTTATTAATCACTCTTTTAGATTTTTGGGAACTTTAATTTTTGTTTTAGGGATTTTAAATTTGTTTGCTATCTAGGCTTTTTTTTAGTTGCATGTCTAATTCATTGATCTGTTTTTTCTCTACTTTGGCTGTGTCCCATAAATTTTGGTACGTTGTCATTCTATTTAATTCCATTTCTGATTTTTCTATGATTCATTTTTGTACCCACACAGACTTTAAGATTAGATTATTTAGTTTGCAATTAATTTTAATCTTTGCATGCCCCTATATCAAATGTCATTTTATTCCATAATGATCTGAAAAAGGATGAATTAAATATTTCTGCATTTCTGCATAAGATTACAAGATTTTTATGTCTTAATACATGGTCAATTTTTGTTTAGGTGCCATGTAATGATGAGAAAATTATATATTTTTATTCCCTATTCAATTTTCTCCAGAGGTCTATCATATCTAACACTTCTAAAATTCTATTTTACCTCTTCTACTTCTTTCCTATTATTTTTTATTAGATTTATCTACTTCAGAGAGGGGAAAGTTGAGCCTTTCCACCTCCACCACCCTCCCAATAGGAAAATTTTATTGTCTATATATTTCGTGTAACTACATCACCTTTAGAAATTTGGATACTATGCCATTTGCTGAATATGTATTTAGTATTGATATTTATTCATTTTCCATGTTCCATTTTAGTGTAGTTTCCTTCCTTATCTTTTTTTAATGAGATCTATTTTTTTTTTTGGCTTAGATTGTGACTATTACTTTTGCTTTTTTAAATTTTAACCTCAGCTGCACTATAATGGTTACTTTTCCAGTACTTTATCTTTATTCTGTGTGTGTATCTCTACTTCAAATGTGTTTCTTGTAAACAGCATGTTGTAAGATTCTGGGTTTTAATCTACTCTGCTGCTTCTGTTTTATGGGTAAGTTCATCCCATTTACACTGAGTTATGATTACTGTTTATTTCCCTCCATCTGATTTCTCTGTCTCTGTCTCTGTCTCTGTCTCTGTGTCTCTGTCTCTGTGTCTCTGTCTCTGTCTCTGTCTCTCTCTCTCTGTCTCTTTCTCTTCACCTAGTCCATCCTCACCAGTATTTTCTCTGACCACTAATCTTTCCTGCCTGCATCTGTCCCCTACTACACTATAAGGTAAGATAGATTTCCATATCAAACTGAGTGTGTGTTATTCCCTGTTTTTTCCAATTCCAATGAGAGCAAATTTCAAGCAATGCCCCTCCCATCTTTCCCTTCACTAAAATGTTTTTTTCCAGCACTTCATGTGAGATAATTTAACCCCTTCTACCTCTTCTTTCCTTCTTCCAGTGCAATACTCTTTGTCACCCCTTAATCTTTGTATTTTTACATCATCCTATCAAAATCAATTCATACCCAAACACTCTATGTTTATACTTTCTAACTGCCTTAATTGTGATTCAGTTCTTAAGTTACAAGTATCATTTTCCTGTGTAGAGTTGTAAACAGTTTAACCTTATTCAATCCTTTGTTTTCTCCATTTACCTTTTTTTGTGCTTCTCTCCAGTCTTCTATTTGAAAATCAAATTTTCTCTTCAGCTCCTGTCTTTTCATGAGGAATGCTTATAAGTCCTCTATTTCATTGAATACCCATTTCCAACCTGATGGATTATGCTTACTTTCATTGGGCAGTTGATTTTTGGTTGTAATCCTAGCTCCCTTGTTCTCTGGAATATCATATTCCAAGACATCTGATCTTTCAATGTAGAAGCTGCTAAATCATGCGTTATCCTGACTGGGGTTCCATGATATCTGAATTGTTTCTTTACGACTGCTTCCAATAATTTCTCCTTGACCTAAGAATTTGGAATTTGGCTATAATATTCCTGGGAGTTTTCATTCAGGAGGTGATTGGTGGATTCCTTCAATTTCTATTTTATCCTCTGGTTCTAGAATACAGGTCAGTTTTCCTTGATAACTTCTTGAAACATGATGTCCAGATTTCTTTTTAAATCATGGCTTTTAGGTAGTCCAATAATTCTTAAATTATCTCTCCTGGATATACCTAGGTCTTTTGTATTTCCTATTACATATATTATACCTTCTATTTTGCTTGATTTTTCATGGAGTCATTAACTTCAACTTTCCTAATTTTAATTTTTAAGGAATTATTTTCTTCAGTGAGATTTTCTACTTCCTTTTCCATTTAACATATTGTGATTTTTAAGGAATTGTTTTGTTTCTTTTTAAAAATTTTTTGTGGTGATACAATTAGGGTTAAGAGACTTGCCCAAGGTTACACAGCTAGTAAGTGTCAAGTGTCTGAGTCTGGATTTGAACTCGGGTCCTCCTGAATCCAGTGCTAGTGCTTTATCCACTGCACCACCTAGCTGCCCCCAAGAATTGTTTTCTTATATGGATTTCTGCACCTCTTTTTCCATTTGGCCAATTCCACTTTTTAAGGAGTTGTTTGTTTTTTTTCTCCCCCCAAGTTGTTGACTCTTTTTTTTCATGATTTTCTTATATTATTTTCATCTCTTCTTAATTTTTCTTCTACTTTTATTATTTTATTTTTTACATTTACATACTCTTCCAGGAGTGATTTTTTTTGGGCCTGATACCAATTCACATTTTTCTTTGAGGCTCTACATTTAGACATCTACTTTGGAACTTTTATAGTTGGGATTGACTCCTAAGGCACCGGCAGCAGTATCCCAACCTTCTTTTGCCAGTGGTAATCCTCACCAGAGTTTTCCTGCTTGAAGGTCTTGAGACCTACTTGCTGGTCTGCTGGGCTGGGGTCTTGGTGCCTTCAGAGTGGTCTGCTGTGTCAGTGGGTATGTGGCTTCTCTCCTGGCCTCATACATTGAGTATGCAGGATGTAGCTATTGGCCTCTCAAAACTATTTTGTATATATTTTCAAGTGTAGTATTTTTTTCTTTTAATTCTTCCAATAGAATATAAGATCCTGGAAGTCAGGGATTCTTTCATTTTTGCCTCTGTATTCCCAGGACCTATGTAGTACAGTCCCTGGCACATACTAATTACCTAACAAATATTTTTTGAATAAAGTGAGATGAAGCTAATAAAGGAAGCTAACATCAATAAAAAGACAGGAATTTAGTGACCATAATTAATATTTAAAAAATTCAAAAGGTTGAAATCCTTTCAAATGAAAATATAATACATATCATATTAAATAAAATAATTTACCCATATTAGTCATCAAAAGCATCTGGTATTGCTTAAAGAATTAATAACTGGGGCAGCTAGGTGGGGTAGTATATAAAGCACTGGCCCTGGATTCAGGAGTACCTGAGTTCAAATCCGTCCTCAGACACTTGACACTTATTAGCTGTGTGACTCTGGGCAAATCACTTAACACCCATTGCCCTCCAAAAAAAAAAAAAAAAGAATAGCTAATTCAATGAAATAGACTAGCAAGGGAGATTCAAACACAATAGAACTAAATAATCCAATGTCTGACAAAATGAAATATATGTTGTCCATGGAAAAAAAAAGTCCCAATTTCAAAAAGGTTGCTGGAAAAGCTTGAAAGTAATCTCTTAGAAATTAAGCTTAGAGGCGGAGTCAAGATGGCGAAGAGGAAGCAACAAGCTGCCTGAGCTATCCTTCTGTTCCCTCAAAAAAAACATTAAATCAAGCCTCTGGACGGATTCTGAAACTACAGAACCTGCAAAGAGACAGAGAGACACAGTCTTCCACCCAGAGATAATTTAGAAGACTTCAAGAAAAGGTTGGTCTGACTCAGGCAAAAGGGAGGCCCAGCGCAGGGCAGCAGCCTAGTGCCAAGGGGGTCCGGGCAAGTCAACAGAAGCTATGGGCCATAGCCGAATAACTGAGGCTCCTGGAACCTGGTTCAAAAATCTGGTGGCCAAGAAGGACAGTGGAAAACAATGCCTTAAAAAATTCATCTAGCCAAATGGAAAAAAAGGTGTATAATCTCACTGAAGAAAACACTGCCTTAAAAATTAAAATTGGACAGTTGGAAGATAGGGAATCCAGGAGACACCAGCAATCAGTCAAGCAGAATAAAAAGAATGAAAAAATAGAAGAAAATATGAAATACCTCATTGGAAAGACAACTGATCTGGAAAACAGATCCAGGAGAGACAATCTGAGAATCATTGGACTGCCTGAAAGCCATGACCAGAAAAAGAATCTATATATGATATTCCAGGAAATTATTAAGGAGTACTGCCCTGATATCATATAATCAGAGGATAAAATCATCATTGAACGAATCCACCAATCACCTCCTGAAAGAGACCCCAAAAGGAAAACTCTAAGGAATATTGTAGCCAAATTCCAGAATTATCAGGTGAAGGAGAAAATACTCCAAGCAGCCAGAAAGAAGCAATTTAAATATCATGGAGCCATGGTCAGGATTGATCAGGACCTGGCAGCTTCAACATTAAAGGACCTCAAGGCTTGGAATATGATATTCCAGAAGGCAAAGGAGCTTGGATTGCAGCCAAGAATCTATTACCCAGCAAAAATGTTCATTCTCTTTCAGGGGAAAAGATGGACATTTAATGACATTGGGGACTTTCAGTCATTCCTGATGAAAAGACCAGAACTGAATAGAAAATTCAATCTTAACGTACAAGACTCAAGAGAAGTTTAAAAAGGTAAACAGAGGGGGAAAAAAAGATTACTCAATTAGGTTAAACTGTTTATATCCCTACATGGGAAGATAATACTCATAAATCTTTTTTTTTTTTTTTTAAGTGAGGCAATTGGGGTTAAGTGACTTGCCCAGGGTCACACAGCTGGTAAGTGTTAAGTGTCTGAGGCCCGGACCTGAACTCAGGCACTCCTGACTCCAGGGCCGGTGCTCTATCCACTGTGCCACCTAGCCTCCCCCATACTCATAACTCTTAAGAACTGTAAATGTACTTGGGCAGAGAGAAGGAGTTTACACAGAGGGTATAAATATAAATTGTCTTTGATGTGATGATACAAAAAAAAATTAAGGGGTTAAAAAGGGACTCTATGGGGAGGAGAGGAAAGGGGAGGTGGAATGGGATAAATTATATCATATGAAGAGGTGAAGAAAAAAACCTATCACAATAGAGGTAAAGAAAGGAGGGGTGAACATTGTTTCAACCCTACTCTCATTAGATTTGATTCAAAGAGGGAATAACATATATGTTCATTAGGATAAAGAAACTTAGCTCATTCTTTAGGGAAGCAAAAGGGGAAGGGAAAGGGGGGACTGATAGAAGGGAGAACAAAAGCAAGGGAGAAAAGGGGAAAAAAGAGAGGGGGGTGATAAAAAGGGAGGGCAGATCGGGGGAGGCAGGGGTAAGAAGTAAAACGTCGGTGAGGAGGAATAGGGTGATAGAAGGGGGGGAAAGTACAAAGGGAGTAAATAGAATGGAGGGGAATAGACAGTCAGTAATAATAACTGTGAATGTGAATGGGATGAACTCTGCTATAAAACGGAAGCGAATTGCAGAGGGGATTAAAACGAGAATCGTACAATATGCTGTTTACAAGAAACACATTTGAAGCAGAGAGATACACACAGAGTAAAGGTAAAAGGCTGGAGAAGAATATATTATGCTTCAGCTAAAGTAAAAAAAAGCAGGGGTAGCAATCCTTATCTCAGATAAAGTGCAGGAAAAAATAGATCTCATTAAAAGAGATAAGGAAGGAAATTACATCTTGCTTAAAGGTACTATAGATAATGAAGTAATACCAAAATTAAATATGTATGTGCCAAGTGGTACAGCATCCAAGTTCTTAAAGGAGAAGTTAAATGACTTACAAGAGGAATTAGACAGTAATGCTATACTAGTAGTAGGGGATCTGAATCTCCCACTCTCAGAATTAGATAAATCTAGCCAAAAAATAAATAAGAAAGAAGTGAAAGAGGTGAATAGATTACTAGAAAAGTTAGACATGATAGATGTCTGGAGAAAATTGAATGGGGATAGAAAGATTATACCTTTTTCTCAGCAGTACATGGCACATTTTCAAAAATTGACCATGTATTAGGGCACAAAAACATCATAGTCAAATGTAGAAAGGCTGAAATAGTAAATGCATCCTTCTCAGATCATGATGCAATAAAAATTACCTGTAAGAAAGAGCCAGGGAAAAGTAGAATGAAAATCAATTGGAAACTAAATAATATCATTCTAAAGAATGAATGGGCCAAACAACAAATCATAGAAACAATCAATAACTATATCCACGAGAATGACAATAATGAGACAACATAACAAAATCTATGGGAGGCAGCCAAAGCAGTGCTTAGGGGAAAATTTGTAGCTCTAAATGCTTACATGAATAAAAAAGAAAAAAGAGGAAATTAATGAATTGGGCATGCAACTTAAAAAGCTAGAAAAAGAACAAATTAGAAATCCCCAATTAGATACTAAACTAGAGATCCTGAAAATTAAATGAGAAATTAATAAGATAGAAAGCAAAAAAAAACTATAGAATTAATAAAATTAAGAGCTGGTTTTATGGAAAAACTAATACAACAGACAAAATATTGGTTAATTTGATTTTAAAAAAGAAAGAAAAAAACCAAATTACCAGTATCAAAAATGAAAAGGGTGATGTTACCACCAATGAAGTGGAAATTAAATCAATAATTAGGAATAATTTTTCCCAGCTGTATGCCAATAAATTTGACAATCTAAATGAAATGGATGAATATTTACAAAAATACAAACTGCCCAGGTTAACTGAAGAGGAAATAAAATCCTTAAATAAACCCATATTAGAAAAAGAAATTGAACAAGCCATTAATGAACTCCCTAAGAAAAAATCCCCAGGGCCAGATGGGTTTACGAGTGAATTTTACCAAACATTTAAAGAACAATTAATTCCAATATTATACCAATTATTTGGAAAAATAGGTGAAGAAGGAGTTCTACCAAATTCATTTTATGACACAAATATGGTGGTGACATCAAAACCAGGCAAAGCAAAAACAGAGAAAGAAAATTATAGACCAATTTCCCTAATGACTATTGATGCTAAAATCTTAAATAAGATATTAGCAAGGAGATTACAGCCAGTGATCACCAGGATAATGCACTATGACCAGGTGGGATTTATACCAGGAATGCAGGGCTGGTTCAACATTAAGAAAACTATTAACATAATCAACCACATCAATAAGAAAACCAACCAAAATCAAATGATTATCTCAATAGATGCAGAGAAAGCTTTTGACAAAATACAATATCCATTCCTAATAAAAACACTGGAGAGTTTAGGAATAGGGGGAGCTTTCCTTAAAATAATAAACAGTATCTACCTAAAGTCATCAGCAAGTATTATATGCAATGGAGATAAATTAGAGGCCTTCCCAATAAGATCAGGGGTGAAGCAGGGATGTCCATTATCATCCCTATTATTTAATATTGTACTAGAAATGTTAGCTTTAGTCATCAGAGAAGAAAAAGGAATTAAAGGAATTAGAATAGGCAAGGAGGAAACAAAACTATCACTCTTTGCAGATGATATGATGGTATACTTAAAGAATCCTAGAGAATCAACTCAAAAATTACCTGAAACAATGAACAACTTTAGCAAAGTAGCAGGATATAAAACAAATCCACATAAATCATCAGCATTTCTCTACATGACCAACAAAGTCCAGCAGCAAAATATAGAAAGAGAAATTCCATTAAAGTAACGGTAGATAATATAACATACTTGGGTGTCTACTTGCCAAGACAAACCCAGGAACTCTATGAACACAACTACCAAACGCTCTTCACACAAATCAAATCAGATCAAAATAATTGGAAAGATATCAATTGCTCATGGATAGGCAGAGCTAATATAGTAAAAATGACAATACTGCCTAAATTAATTTACTTATTCAGTGCCATACCAATCAGGCTACCTAAAAATTATTTTATACAGCTAGAAAAAATAATAACAAAATTCATCTGGGAAAACAAAAAATCAAGAATATCCAGGGAAATAATGAAAAAAAAATCACAGGAAGGTGGGTTACTGGTTACAAACCTGGAGCTTTACTATAAAGCAGCAGTCATCAAAACTATCTGGTACTGGCTAGGAAATATAGTGGAGGATCAATGGAATAGACTAGGCTCAGGAAATGCAGTAGTAAATGACACTAGTAATGTAGTGTTTGATAAACCCAAAGACTCCAGCTTCTGGGATAGGAACTCAGTATTTGACAAAAACTGCTGGGAAAACTGGAAGATGGTATGGCAGAAATTAGGCATTGTGATGTTTAAAATCTAAATTGTGGTCGTCTTAAATTAGAAGCATCAGCAGGAGTCTTTGGGCATTAAACATTTATTACAGCATAGAGGTATTCACGAGTTCAGAAGAAAAAAAAGTCCTACCTAGCCTAGAGTTCCAGCTTGGTTGGGTTCTTCCTGAAGTCCTCCTCCACAAGCCTGCTTTAATCAGGAACTCTCCAACAAGCTGATTGTGAAAGCTTATTATAGGTCTGGAACAGAGGCGGTCCTTACATACTGCTTCAAGCTGATTGGTTGCTGTCCTCCAAATCCATTGGTTTTGAAGGTGTTCTCAAGTTGAGTTCACAGTCTAGCTTCTGAGAACAATGCCTTCTTAAGGGATAGTCAGGTATGATTACAATCCAATTAACTTGCAGTAGGCTAATCAACTGTCAATCACTCTCACTTGATTCAATCAGTCTAAATTAATCTCCAGGTGGGTCTTTGAGTATCTTCGAAATCCCATTATTTCATCACAGCATAGACCAACATCTTACACCTTATACTAAAATAAGGTCAAAATGGATACATGATTTAGACATAAGAGGTGATACCATAGGTAAATTAGGAGAGAAAGGAATAGTATACCTATCAGATCTTTGGAAAGGAAAACAGTTTCTGACCAAACAAGAGATACAGTATACTATAAAATGCAAAATGGATGATTTTGATTACATTAAATTAAAAAATTTTTGTACAAACAGAAACAATACATCCAAAATTAGAAGGGAAGCAGAAAACTGGGAAACAATTTTTATGGCCAGTACGTCTGATAAAGGCCTCATTTCTAAAATATATAGGGAACTAAATCAAGTTTATAAGAATCTAAGTCATTCCCCAATTGAGAAATTGTCAAAGGATATGAACAGGCAGTTTTCTTATGAAGAAATCAAAGCTATCTATTCCCATATGAAAAAATGCTCTAAATCTCTAATGATTAGAGAGATGCAAATTAAAACAACTCTGAGGTACCACCTGACACCTATCAAATTGGCTAAAATGACAAAAAAGGAAAATAATAAATGTTGGAGAAGCTGTGGGAAAATTGGAACACTAATGCATTGTTGGTGGAGCTGTGAACTGATCCAACCATTCTGGAGAACAATTTGGAATTATGCCCAAAGGGCAATAAAACTGTGCATACCCTTTGACCCAGCAATAACACTTTTGGGTCTTTTTCCCAAAGAAATCATGGAAAGGGGAAAGGGACCCACATGTACAAAAATAGTTATAGCTGCTTTTTATGTGGTGGCAAAGAATTGGAAGTTGAGGGGGTGCCCATCAATTGGGGAATCGCTAGACAAGTTGTGGTATATGAATACAATGGAATACTATTGTGCTGTAAGAAACAATGAGCAGGAGGAGTTCAGAGAAACCTGGAGGGTCTTGTGTGGGCTGATGATGAGTGAGATGAGCAGAACCTGAAGAACATTGTACACAGTATCATCAACATTGAGTGTTGATCTACTATGATGGACTATATTCTTCTCACCAATGCAGTGGTACAGAAGAGTTCCAGGGAACTCATTATAGAAGAGGATCTCCAAATCCAGGAAAAAAAAAAAGAACTGTGGAGTAGATGTTGAATAAACCATACTATTTCTTTTGGTTTTGATGCTGATGTTTTTCTATTTTGAGGTTTTTCGTCATTGTTCTGATTTTTCTCTTATAACATGACTAATGCAGAAATATGTTTAATGTTACTATGTGTATATATATATATATATATATATATATATATATATGTATGTGTGTGTGTGTGTGTGTATATATGGGTGTATATATAAAACCTATATCAGCTTACCTGCTCTCTAGGGGAGGGGGGAGGGAGGAGAGGGAGGGAGAAAAATCTGTAATTGGAAAGTTTGTATAAACAAAAGTTGAGAACTATCTTTACATGTAACGAGAAAAAATACTAATAAATGTTAATTAAAAAACAAAAAGAAATTAGGCTTAGGTCAACACATCAAACTACACTCTGCAATACATTCTAAATTAATGGGACCTCAAAAAAATCATATTATAAAAAATTTAAAGTTTCCACAAAAAATGAATAGAAACAGAACATATGCCTCTCACAGCTATAGACAAGAAATGTATTCTTAACTAAATAATAGATAGAGGCAATTTCAGAGAATAAATTATATAACTTTAATTATTTGATACCCTAATGTTTATGCACAGAAAACATTAATATATCTAGGATAAAAAGGAAAATGGTTGAGGGGGTTAAAATTCTCTAATAATGATTTAGTATTCAAGATATATATATATATATATATATATTAATCTATAAGGTATTTTATTTTTTCCGTTACATGTAAAGATAGTTCTCAACTTTTGTTTATACAAGCTTTACAATTTCAGATTTTTCTCCCTCCCTCCCCTCCCTCCCCCCTCCCTTAGACAGCAGGTAATCTGATATAGGTTATATCTATATATCTCTATACATATAGATATAGATATATACACACACATATATATACACATAATAACATTAATCCTATTTCTGCATTAATCCTGTTACAAGAGAAAGAATCAGAGCAGTGATGCAAAACCAAAAAATAGAAAAAAAAACAACAGCACTCAAAACAAAAGAAATAATATGGTTCAATCAGCATCTATACTCCACAGTTCTTTCTTTTTTTTTTCTTGGATTTGGAGATCTTCTTCTATCATGAGTTCCCTGGAACTCTTCTGTACCATTGCATTGGTGAGAAGAATATAGTCCATCACAGTAGGTCAACACTCAATGTTGATGATACTGTGTACAGTGTTCTTCTGGTTCTGCTCATCTCACTCATCATCAGCTCACGTAAGACCCTCCAGGTTTCTCTGAACTCCTCCTGCTCATCATTTCTTACAGCACAATAATATTTCATTGTATTCATATACCACAACTTGTCCAGCCATTCCCCAATTGATGGGCACCCCCTCAACTTCCAATTCCTTGCTACCACGTAAAGAGCAGCTATAAATATTTTTGTTCATGTGGGTCCCTTTCCCCTTTCCATGATTTATTTGGGAAAAAGACCTAAAAGTGGAATTGCTGGGTCAAAGGGTATGCACAGCTTTATTGCTCTTTGGGCATAATTCCAAATTGTTCTCCAGAATGGTTGGATCAGCTCACAGCTCCACCAACAATGCATTAGTGTTCCAATTTTCCCACAGCCTCTCCAATATTTATTATCTTCCTTTTTTGTCATTTTAGCCAATCTGATAGGTGTCAGGTGGTACCTCAGAGTTGTTTTAATTTGCATCTCTCTAATCATTAGAGATTTAGAGCATTTTTTCATATGGGAATAGATAGCTTTGGTTTCTTCATCAGAAAACTGCCTGTTCATATCCTTTGACCATTTCTCAATTGGGGAATGACTTGGATTCTTATAAATTTGATTTAATTCCCTATATATTTTAGAGATGAGGCCTTTATCAGAAGCACTGGCCTCAAAAATTGTTTCCCAGTTTTCTGCCTCCCTTCCAATTTTGGATGCATTGCTTCTGTTTGTACAAAAATTTTTTAATTTAATATAATCAAAATCATCCATTTTGCATTTTATAATATACTAAGGGGAAAAGTGAAAGAGAAAATTACCTTCCAGTCTCCATTTGAAAGAAATCACCCAATAAAAACTCTGAAGAGGATAATAGCCAAAATCAAGCCCTTGCAAATCAGAGAAAATATAGTGCTAGCAACCAGTAAGAAAGCATTAATGTACTAAGGAACTACAGTGAGGATCACACAATTTGACATCTACCACTATATTGAAAAATTAAATTGTATGGAATACAGTATCCAAAAAAGTAAAAAGAAATAAGCCTATGACAATGAATAACTGAACATAGCTAAATAGAAATTTTGAAATGCATTCATAAGAAGTAAGAAACATAAAAAATTAAATGCAAGTGAATACACAGAAGAAAACTTTATAAGGATAAAGTATTTGTATTCTAATGTGCAATGTGATACAATTCATCCCTAAGAACAGCAATATCAGCATGGGTCTGTACATATGGTTTAGATTGTTGTCTACCTCCTAAGTGAGAGGTAGTGGACCAGATATGCAGAGAATGCATACATTTTTGAGACATTGCTAATATGCAGTGATATGTTCTGTTTGATTAAATATATGTTTTGCTGGAGCTTATTTTTTCTATTTTTTTTTTCCAGAGAGAAGAGATTGGGAGTGAGGACAGATACACGTTAATAACAGTTCTTCAACCTATTATCTTAAAGAATTGATAGAATAAGGATTCCAAGTGATATTGACAGACTAGGATAATGAGGTAAGTCTAAAATAATTAAATTTCATAAGGAAAAATATATACTCATACTTAACTTCTAAACTTTCTTCAAAAGTATAAGATGGAAGTGACATGTCTAATAGCAGTTGATCTAAGCTCAGCATGAGTGAACAATGTGATGGAGAAACCTAAAAGATGAATTCAATTTTAGTTTGAATTGAGAATCTTTGCCTATAGAAATTAAGAGGTGATCATTTAACTGAATTATAGCATTTGTAGGTTACCTATTTTGAATTATAACATTTGTAGGTTACCTATATGAACTGAGAATTCTCATAAAATAGCAAGAAATATGGTTAAGGGCCTTTGACCCAAGACATATCAGTACTTCTTTGAAGGGGATTTTCTTAGATGAAGGAAAAAAATGTGACATGGTGAGAAGTAAGTTGAGATCACAACAGAAGGATACTAAACACAGTAGATGTTGTTGTCAAAATTAAGAAAAGTCAAGAAATTGTGAGGTCAGGCATTAATATCCACACAGTACTAGGGTTTGGTCCCATACTGCTATTAGCAAGAATACTCTAATGGAAATATGATCCTTTGAAATATACACTAGGGATATGAATATGGATTCTTTTAGCTATGGCAATATTACTTCTTAGGTGATTGTACACAGCACTGAACATTTCCACAGTCCTTCATGAAACATATTGGAAAAAATAGGTCAGATATAAGCCTGCAAATTATTATTCACTGAAGCTAGAATGAATTCAATCAGAAAACTATACATATATATATATATATATATATATATATATATATATTTTACATTTGTTTCTTTTTTTTCTTTTTTTTTGGTGAGGCAATTGGGGTTAAGTGACTTTCTCAGGGTCACACAGCTAGTAAGTGTTAAGTATCTGAGGCCGGATTTGAACTCAGGTCCTCCTGAATCCAGGGCCGGTGCTTTATCCACTACACCACCTAGCTGCCCCAGAAAACTATATTGTATTAACAACTTAACTTTAATATTAAAGCACATCTACCAACAGTCAGTCAGAGATAGCATGTCTACAACAGCCAAAAGTATAGAGCTAAGACTCATCAACAGGAGAGCTATATACAGAAAGAAAGAATACTGTAACGGAAATGAATTATGTGATTTTCAATGAAAGTATTTCCAGGAAAATAGGAGAGAAGTAAATATAGTTTCCTAAAGTTTAATTGGACTATGATTGTGTGAATCCATTGGAGGTCTTGGTTAGGCAGAAAAAAGAAAAAAGTGTCAGAGCCTGTCAGTCCTCAGGGGAAAAAATGAAAATAAAAAGGTAAAAAATGAATGTGTTCTCTGATCTTCTTTCTAGGATACAAAGAAGGAAGAAAGGTAAAATAAAGCATAAAATCACCTCTCAAATATAAGGAATAAAACAAAAAATAATAAGATAAAAGAAAAATATATAAGCACTCTAATATGTGCATATTATTTTCAAACTAGATAATTCATACTGAACACTGTAATTCTATTTTCTCTGGTAGGGATATAAATGATCTATCATGTTTATGTATCTATTATTATTATTATTATTATTAATATTTCCTCCTGATGGGGTCACAAATTGTTTTTTTTCTACAAAGTGACATTCAATAGCTCTACCAGAAAAAAAAAAAAACAATTAGCGAGAATTTACTCATTTATCTTCTTCAAGGATTAACTAAATTTACTGTGAAGGAAGTTCTGTAGGTAAATTGCATTCTTCCAAATCTTGGTCTGGGAATTAATGGCAAACCTGACATGATCTCTAGCCTCAAATTGGGTTTCATTTATGTAACGATTGGAATAACGCCACCTGCTGGATACTTACTGTAGAGGAGTTCTGCCCATGAAGGGAAGGTCTTTGAGGGCAAGACCAGGAGTCAGGAAGTGACGCGGGCTAGTGGGAGGAGGAAGGAAGAGACTGGCGCTCAGTCTCGGGCTCTTTCCTTTGGACTCTGGTGGAGAGCGGAGCTAGAAATGTGCTCTCCCTTTAATAGCTAGGAATTTAGGCCTTTTTCTCTCTCTTTACCAAATTCTTATTCTCCTTAATAAATGCTTAAAAGTCTAACTCTTGCTAAAGCTTATAATTTATTGGCGACCACTCATTAGATATTTTAGACAGACTAGCTAGAATTTTAGCCCTTAACAGATGGCTGACCACGAAGAGGAAAGCTAAACCTCAGAAGACTTTCTTCTGATCTTCTGGTTGGGTAAGAAATTTCCCCTCCCTCTCCCTTTAACTGCTAAGTACTGGTGTACTGGCTGTGTTTTTCCTTTGAATTTTTTCGAATGGACCTTTTAAACTCCCTAATTATCCTATTTTTGATTTTGGTCTGTTTAACCAGACAAATGGGAGATAAGATCATGTTAATGCTTTGTTTTTGTGGATTTTCTATTTTTCTTTTTATTTTTGTTAAAAGAGCCAGCAACTTACTCACACAAGGAAATATCTCTCCCTCTCCCAACCATGCTTTTTCAGAGAAACCTGAAGAGATTCCCGCAGCTTTTCCCAGTTCTAACACTAATTGTTGCTCTAATTTTGCATGCCTGGAGGCAATGACCCACCCTCTAGAAGCTTTTAATCCCCTAGCACCTGGAGGCAAAGTGGGGGAAGAGGAATCCAGGCCTGAGTTCAAAATCAAGTCGGATTCAAATTGCGCTGGTCCCTCCCCTCCTCCCCAGACCCCACCCTCTACTCCTCCTATGGCCAAGCCCATAGCTTCCCCTGCCTGGGAAGTCCAGAGATCTGATGCGCATGCTCAACTTTTTCTACCTGCATCTGCAGCTTCAGGCTCAGCCCTTCCCCGGCCTGGCTGTGCTTTTGAGACAATCTTAGAAAACTCTTTAAATTCCAGATATGCTTGTTTTGTTCATAATTTTGCTAACCTGCTTTTGTCTTTAATTAGTAATCTTATAAAGCATTTGTATGGTGAAAAGACTGACAGACAATATAAAGGGGTTAAAGAAGAAAAACTTAAGCTGAATAAGAATGACAACCATCAACATAGTTCAAGACTCTGCTTCTTTTGCCATGGAAGGGTATATATTTTAGAGAAATGTAGAAGTAAGCAGCAAGGTATTGATATGAGTGTTGGGGATTTTAGATATCGGAATCAAAAGTGTTCTGAATTCACTCAGAGTATTAATGTCAGTTCAGAGGTTACATAGGATTTCTATGCTATTATATATACATTTTGAAATTAACGGTATGGGTTTATTTTCATAGAGATTTTCATGCTTTTGAGATTGTGTCTTATACTTAGTTTTTAAAACAAGGAGAATATTTGTAAAAGCTTTTTATAGTCATGTGATCAAGTTTATATTTTATAGTACTCTTATTAATATTAAATTCATATTCATTTAGATTTCCCTAGTTTGAATTTCATTGTCTTTTATTATTCCACGTGTATTTTCTTCTATTCATTCATCTATCTAATTTTGAAACATGGTTTTGATTTCATAATACAATGTTAATTCTAGGAGTATTGTGCTCCCATATTCTGAGTTATTTGTTTTTGCTATTTTTTTTTCTCTCAACTGATTATTTGATAAAACTCTTTAAAGTATTTCCCTGGCAAATTGGTTGCCATGGCAAGTGTAAATTGATTCTAGAAGTATTATTTTTGATAAGCATATTCCCAAAAAAAAAAAAAAGAGGGGAACATTTGTAAAAGTTTTCTTTTTTCAAAAAAAAAAAAGTTCTTTGAGATTCTGTTGTGCTTTAACTTGTATTTAAGTATGTTCTGATTTTTCACAAAAGTAATTGTATACTAAGTAAAAAAAAGGGTATTATTTGAAATTGTTGCATAATTATATATTATATTTTGAGTCAAGATGTATTCACATTTTTTGCAATCATTTATTATCCTCAATTTTAAATCCATATGAGACTTGGATTATGGGAACTTATCATTTAAGACATTAATTGCCTTTATTCTGAGTTATCAGATGCCAGTTGGCCAAGATGCCATCCAATCACAAGAGGAATACATGCAAGAGCAGACACTGAACTGTCACATGAGGGGAGACATGCATGAAGTCAAGGTATGGCCGAGGGAACGGCTTTTGACAAATGTTGAGGTTGGATTCTCTTGGTTTAATATTTTATTTTATTTTTCCCCACAATATTGTACAGATGGCTGGAAGTATTGATCCCACCCATCTCACTTCTACACCTGGCTTCTATGCTCCCTCCTATATGCCTGATGCCATGGACATCTCAATCCCATGCATCTGATTAAGTCTGACTCAGTTTCCTCCAATATGTTCAGTGGCATGGACATATATTCCATCCACCTATTTTAAGCCTGGCATACTGCATGGACAGTATATATTGCTCAAGTGTGGGAATGCTCATATCCCATCATTTCTCTGTTCTTTTATGGTAACCCCCATAATTATCTCAGGTGTCATGATAAATACAGTGTTGAATTTGGCCTTGACACCTGTTACCAATTATATTAGATTTTTAAATTTCTCATAATGGCATGAGGATAATTAGGCAGATGATGCAAAAAGTGATGAAACAAAGATAAAAAATTATTTTTAATAATTAATATTGCAGCAATTGTCTTCTCAATTACCCTCCATAAGGGGGGGACTATAGTAATATTATAATTTTAAAGAATGGTTCAATTTTTGTTTTATTATATGTTTCATGTGTAACAACTAAGATTCTGAATTCCCTTAGACATGTTTTTGAGAACTTTCATTGTTTGATTTGATTATTGACAAAGCTATTTTAAAGTTGTGTTAAGCTCAATTTTGTAGGAAATTTTCCTGGCTGATTACCAGCATCCACACATCAACCCCTGAAGAGACTTCCATTCTATGACTACACCTAGAGGACATCTGAGAAAAGACTTTCAGAGACTTTAAATGAACAGTTTTGATTTGTTGTTTTTGTTGTTTTTTTTCTCTTTCTGTTATAATATACACCATCTGTAACATGTATTCTCTGCAGAGGCCCTCCCATTGCAAGACTAATGTCAAAGCGTCGGTTCATGAGGACAAAAAAAAAAATCGCCCCTCTGGACAAAACTTTCCTCTCTTCCTTTTCTATATTGTTGTTCACATATTATTAGTTAGCAATAATTATCATATTGTTTTTACTGTTCCGTCAAGGAAACATTTTGTTTCTTGAGGAACAACAGGGGGGACTGTAACGATTGGAATAACGCCACCTGCTGGATACTTACTGTAGAGGAGTTCTGCCCATGAAGGGAAGGTCTTTGAGGGCAAGACCAGGAGTCAGGAAGTGACGCGGGCTAGTGGGAGGAGGAAGGAAGAGACTGGCGCTCAGTCTCGGGCTCTTTCCTTTGGACTCTGGTGGAGAGCGGAGCTAGAAATGTGCTCTCCCTTTAATAGCTAGGAATTTAGGCCTTTTTCTCTCTCTTTACCAAATTCTTATTCTCCTTAATAAATGCTTAAAAGTCTAACTCTTGCTAAAGCTTATAATTTATTGGCGACCACTCATTAGATATTTTAGACAGACTAGCTAGAATTTTAGCCCTTAACATTTATTTAAATAGTCTTTTTTTTGTTTTTTTGTTTTTGTTTTTGCGGGGCAATGGGGGTTAAGTGACTTGCCCAGGGTCACACAGCTAATAAGTGTCAAGTGTCTGAGGCCAGATTTGAACTCAGGTACTCCTGAATACAGGGCTGGTGCTTTATCCACTGCACCACCTAGCTGCCCCTTATTTAAATAGTCTTTATCTGGGTAAAGTTTGGTTCTAGAACTTTTGATTTTGATATATTTTTTATGCTCAAGAAGACTTGAGTAAATATTGAGGGCATCCAGGTGAGGGCTTCCTGTTTTCAGGAAATGATACAATATGGTTTCCAGAAAAGTCTTGCACCTACCTTTTTTAGGCCACCTTTCAAACTCTACCCACTATTCTTATCATCCCACGTGAGACAGATTATTCAAATGTGTCAGAATGAACTGACGTTTCTATGAGCATTCCAGTAAGCAACCTGCTAACACTGAAGAATATATATATATATATATATATATATATATATATATGTAAAATTTTTAAAGCATCACCAACTTGGCCACCAAAGACCAAAAGATGAAAGATGTAGGGTAATGAGTTGAATTTACTCATGTTCTTGCTCTTCTCCAATTTTTTCTGCTGCCCACAGGAAACAGTAAACAGAAAAACATACATGAACTATGGAAATAATATATAAGTTTTAGCAATTTAGAAATTTAGAAAACTGTATCCATGACCATTTTGCATACAGGACTAGATCTAGTCTCTGCATCATATTTCTTTAGGGTGACTTTAAAATTATTTGTTTTCATCAATATATTTTTTAGTGAGTCAAAGGAAATCAACAGCAAAAAGCAAACAACAAAATGCATTAGGTGTTTTTTGAAAATATAAACAATGAGGAGAATGGGATTCTCAGCTGAGAAATCAGGTGGGATTTTACTTGCCTCAGAAGCACAGAGGGGAAGATAACTAAGCTCCCCTAAGCCTGGTTCCAATTTAAAACCTTCAGTTTCAGAAGTGGGAGCACTATGCATTCAAAGCTGTTTGATCAAAATTCACCCAAGCATAGTTTGAATCAAACACCCTAGCAGGCCTCCTCTTCTGAAGGAGATTAAATTTATCCATTGAAAATTCAACTAATTTTTTTACACTTCACAAAAGGTTCAGCTTCTATCTTGTATCTTTCTCTGTTTTCTGCAGAAATACCCTGAAGACAAATATTTTACTATATATTTTTATGCTGTATGGGCTCTCAATCAAGGGTGTCTTTATATCTAGGTTTCCAATCAGTGCACAAACACTGCACTATCATGCAAGAAGGATGCTTCCAAGTTTCCATCCTACCTTCAGAAGCAAAATAGCTTTAAGAGCTTCACTTTCCCACCTTTATTTTTAAAGGAAAAATATGATAATTCATTATCTTCTCCTGACATTTAGATTTCATTTCATCTCTGAGTGCTTAATACCACATATTATTGTAGTTGAATGATGTGGTATTTAATTGGCTGCTAGCTGAGTGACTTTTCTGGAAATTGAATGCTTTCCAAGAACTGTAGTTTATTATTTATTCCCAGTTAATATTGGCATATGGTTAATAAGGTACTGAGCTAATTACATTTCTCCTTTCCCTTATTTCAGCTGCTAAAATAATTAATAAGCAGTTCCTTCTAATCAACAATTTGCCTCAGCAGAATAATGGCTCATTTAAATAAGTTATGTGTCCCCTACAGGACTTTTGTAGGCTACTGTGAATGTTGGTCTACTGTAGACTGCAAGAAATGGAAAGAAGGAGAAAATCCAATTAAAACAAACATGCCAGGACTTGTACTTTGCTGTAATTAAGACTACAACTCTAGTAATATGGAGTAATGCAAAATTGATGTTCCACTCCAGGGTAAGTTCTGCATTGCATTATAAAATGAGATCTAATAACAAATATGAAAAATTCTAAAGATAATTAACTTTGTAAGTATTAAACATAAATATTTATATTTTATTCCCAATGTCCAGATTAACATATATACATACATATGTATATATACATATATATACACATATAGATAGACATATGTCATAACAGATGATTGACAGAAAGATAGAGAGATAGAGAGATTAGGCAATAACAGATAACTTGACTTTTTTCTTGTTCTTTCTTAGTTCTAAAATGGGAGATGGTGGCAGTCAAACCAAGGAATTTGTCTGGACTAGTGGCAAGTACTCTAGCTTCAATGTGTAAAGGTCTACATTATACTGTTGTCTTAACTACTGATTAGTTATGTGACCTTTTGCAAGCCTCTTGATATCTATAGGTCTTACTTTTTCATTTGTCAAATGAAAAATTGTAAAACCTGTCCTCTTGCCATTACAGGATTCTTGTGAGAATTAAATGAAATAACATATGAGAAAGTACTTTTTTATACTCAAAATTCTGTTCAAGAGTAAGGAATTACTTAAAAAATATCATTCATTAATTTTCTTCTTTATAAAAAATAAATAAGAAATGCACATAACTATACAATTTTTAGGAGTGCAGTAAAGAGCAGTTGATGGTTACCACTAGTTTATTAGCAGAAAAGTTGAGGCAAAGACATCAACTAGTTCTAGAATTGCAATGTGAGGGTACTGGGCCAGTTCATTATATGAGAAAAGCTCTGGTTTCAGAGACATGATGCACAATGATGAATAAAGAGAAAGGGGAGTGTTTTTTTAAGATGGAGACTGACAGGAAGACAATAACCTTAGTACGATTCAGCATAATTTTATCATGGATCTCCTAAAGATATAATTAAATAATGTCGCAAAAAAAGGCAGTGAGCTAAAATAAAGGGAATATTTGAATGAACTTTGTTATGGGGTGGAGCCAAGATGGTGGAGGAAAGACTGTGACTCCCCCAAGTTCCCAACAAACCCATCCACACACTCCAAAAATAATGCCTTAAGACAACTCATGGAGCAGCCTAACCCACAAAAGAAGAGAGTAAGACTATTTTTCCAGCCAAAGACAGCTAAATTAGCTAAATGGGATCACCTGCTGTTCAGGCTGAGAGAGGAGCTTGGCCCATGGTATGGACTCAGACTATAATAGACCACACCTCCAGGGCGTTAGAGGTGTCAGTGCCAGCAGCTTCTTCTGAGACTTGTCTAACAGACCAGTGAGGGGGTTTGGTGGTTGGCCAGGGTGAAGTTGCTGCATTCTTAGCTAGAGTTTGGGCAAAGCATGTGTGTTCTCAAACAATGTGCTGACTAAAGTGGTGGGAGGTGCACAAGCATGCCAAGCTTCAGACCAAAGAGAATCAGATTCCAATAAGACATCTGCTTCCAGGTTGAGGTGAGTAGGCAGAGGAAGCATATAGAAAACTTATTTGGGGGAAAGTCAGACCAGAATACTCCCTCAGAAGAAGATAATAACAAAGTCAAAGCTCCAACATCCAAAGATTTCAAGAAAAATTTGAATTGGTCTCATGCCATGTAAGTGTTCAAAAAGGACTTTGAAGAGAAAGTAGGAGAGATAAAAGGAAGATTTAGAGGTGGAAGAAAGAATGGAAAGAGAAATGAGAGCAATGCAGGAGAGTCACGAGAAAAAAAAGTCAACAGCTTGAAAACCCAAAAGGAAAAGGAGATAGAAAAGCACTCTGAAGAAAATAACTGCCTTAGATTTAGAACTGAACAAATACAAGTTAGTGACTTTATGAGAAACCAAGACACAATAAAGCAAATCTAAATGAATGAAAAAAATAGAGGGCAATATGAAATATCTCCTTGAAAAAACAGCAGACCTGGAAAATAGATCAAGGGGAGATAATTTGCAAATCATTGGAATACCTGAAAACCATGACCAAAATAAGTTTAGACATCATCTTCTAAGAAATCCCCAGGGATAATTGCCCTGATAGTCTAGAATAAGAAGGTAAAATAAAAATTGAAAGAATCCACCCATCACCTCCTGAAAGAGATTCCAAAAGGACAACTTCCAGGAATATTGTAGCCAAATTCCAGAGATACCAGGTCAAGGAGAAAATATTGCAATCACCTAGAAAAAAGGAATTCAAGTACTGTGGAACTACAGTAAGGATGACACAAGATCTAGCAGCATCTACATTAAAGGATCAGAGAGCATGGAATATGATATTCCAGAGGGCAAAGGAATGTGGACTACAATAAAAATCACCTACCCAGCAAAAATGTGTATAATCTTTCAGGGTAAAAATGGGACTTCAATGAAAAAAAGAGGGCTTTCAGTCATTTTGATGAAAAGTTCTGAACTGAATAGAAAATATGACTTTATAATACAAGAAACTAGAGAAGCATAAAAAAGGTAAACAGAAAAAGAAATCATGAGAGATATTAAAAGGTTAAACTGTTTACATTCCTACATGGGAAGATAATACCTCTAACTCAGTATTAGAACCCCTGAAAGGAATATACTTAGACAGAGGGCACAGGTGTGAATTGAATATGAAGGGACGATATCTTTAAAGCATTTATTTTTTGTTTGTCCTTGTTTTTGGTCTGGCAGCCAGGGTGGGTTGGCTTCAGTCTGGCCTATATTTGCTCTCAGGGTCTCCTGGGTCCAGGGCTGGTGCTTTGTCCACTATGTCACCTAGCTGACTCATGATGACTTCTTTAAAATAAAGGTAAGGGGTAAGAGGAATGCACTGGGAGAAAGGGAAAGACGGAGCTGGATGGGCGGAAAGTATCTCACAGAAAATAAACAAGTAAAAGTGTATGGAGGGGAGGGGAAGATGAGGAAGTAGTGGGGGAGTGAGCCTGCCTTACTCTGATCATAATTGGCTCAAAAAGGGAATAACATACACAACCAAGTGGGTATAGTAATATATTTTGCCCTGAGAAAAAGTGGGAGGGGAAGGGCATAAAGAGAGGGGGAGAGGTGAAGGAAGGGAGGGCAGATTGGGGGAGGGGGCAGTAAAAAACAAAACATTTTTGAGGAGGGATAGGGTGAAGGAAGATGGAAAAGAGAGTACTTATCAAGGGGAGAGAATAGGATGGAAGGTAATAGCAGTAGTAACTGTGAAATAAATGATAAGCAGGATGATATCAGAAGGACGTAAACAAAATGCAAACCATCAATAATGGAACAACTGATGGTATCTGAATATAGAATAAAGTATAATTTTATTTGTTAGATCCTCTTTCTAAAGTTACTTTATCTATTTTCTTTCACAACCTGAATAATGTGAAGATGTTTGCATAACTATACATGTATGACTTATAATGAATTGCTATATTTCATAGGGAAGATTGAGGAGGGATGGAGAAAAAAATTTAGAACACAAAGTTTATAAAAATTAATATGGACAAATTTATTTTTTATATTTTTAAATGTAACTTGGGGAAAATTCTAAATAAAAATTTAAAAAAGAACTTTGTTATAGTTAATTATCTCAGAAATATTTTAAAAAAGGATTATAAAAAAAAAAGCTCAAAGAATCTTAGTCCTAGAAAGTAACCTTCACCTTAAACTTTAATATGAATTGACTTTACAGTATCAAGATTTTTGTATAGAGAAAAAACATTATTGAGGTAACCTGCTTGGACAATTCCAGGTATTCGAAAATTATTCAAATGCAGCTTCTCAAAAACTCATTGTCCCAAGTTCTTACTTCTGTATCCCAGCAGAACTAGCTTTTTTTTGTCATATAGCATTTCAAATACTAGAAAACAATATTCATGAACCATGTGATATTATTCTTCAGGTTAAGCATTTTGATTTGCTTCAATAAATCCTAATATGTCATGATTCCCCATAGTTCCATGTTCTGATTACTCTTCTCCTAACCAGATCAGTTTTTTTTTTTTTTCCAGTGCCCTTCTTAAAATATTCCATCCTAGATCAGAAGCAGCATTACATATGTAGTCTTATTGAGGGAGAATTAAACAAAAGTAGATCAACCTACTTTCAGGACAGTGTGTGTATACATACATATATATGTATATATATATGTATATATATATATATATATATATATATATATATATATATATATATATATATATATATATATATACATACACACATACACACATATGTATGTATGTATATACACACATATACATACATACATGCATATATACATATGCATATATATGAGTTTATGTGCATATATGTATATATGCATGTATATGTATGTGTATATATGTGTATGTACATATATATATATTTTAATTTAATCTAAGATCATTTTATCTTTGGGGGTTATCATGTCACAGAAGTAATTTTATCCTTTAATTCCACTAAGACCTCCACATTTTTTTCATACAGATCGTTGATTAGCCATGCCTTCCCCATTTTGCATTCATTCTATTGAGTTTCAGAGCTTACACATATAATTTTACATTTATCTTCATTTAATTGTATCTTTTTAGATTTGGCACATTATTTTTAACCTGTCAAAAATAATTAGATCCTAACTTTGTCATCCAAAAATGTTAGCTATTCTCAGATTTATGTCATATGGAAATAGGATAAATATGACATTTATATTTCAAGTCACTTATATAAACATTTCATCAATCAATCAATGAAGAGAAGAGCCAAGAAAGATTCATGGTGGATATCAATATAAATGAAAAGGCCTTGGAAAGTGAGCTATAATTCATGCCTCCACTTGTACTCCTCTCATTCCCTTTTAAATTATCTACTAATGAAAACACAGGAATGTAAACATTTCTTCAATTGATAAATAAATCCATCAAAGGTGTAAAATAAGCTGGTAGGGCAAGTCCTTAATTCATTTGGAAGGAATGAAGTTCTTTGATGTTTGGATAACATGAAATGATGCAGGACAGAAAATATCTGTGGTTGGTTGGAGAAAGCTAGTAAGTTAAGAAGTGTTCATTCAAAAAACAGGCCAGAATAATGGTGTAACAGCCAACTCTAATGAAAGTAAGTGTATACAAGAAAGAGTGAGTCTGATTCCTTAACCACTCTCTTCTAGGCAATTATGTTACTGAGAAATCCATCACAGCATATAAAGAAAGCATACCAGTAAATAGAGATGGCATAAGTGTCTTAAGAGCAGTAGTAATGAGATGGAAACAGCTATATTAATAGCTGAGAGAGAGGGTACACTGAGAATAAACAGCACACTGAGAAAATAGGTTTTCCTAAACTGAACTTCATGGGAACTCCCAGAAGGTAGAAGAGAACTTTTTTTTTTTTTTTTTTTGCAGGGCAATGAGGGTTAAGTGACTTGCCCACAATCACACAGTTAGTAAGTTTCAAGTGTCTGAGGCCCGGATTTGAACTCAGGTCTTCCTGAATCCAGGGCCTGTGCTTTATCCACTGCATCACCTAGCTGCCCTGAAGAGAACTTCTAATGAGCAGAATCTGCCAATTGTCTCTTTTGCCATAGATATTATCTATACGTGCACTTCACTATTATTTTACTTTGTTTTTTCTCACTCTTCCCCAGGTATCATTTCGGTGTTTCTACCCAGTCTTTTGGGGGTAATTGTTCTAAATTTTACATTACTAAATGTCCATTCTAAAAGATAATTTGCTATGGCAAATTACTGTTAGTTCTTTGTTTTCAAAGAAGACCAATGACATCACTAGATGATGGCTTGCCTTGCATGGGAATTGAATTTAAGTGAGGCAGAATTGCACAAAGTCGTCAGTTTCACTTTCTATTCCAATCATTGAAGTCCTGTGGCAGGACAAAAGTCAAGATGACTGGTGATGGCCCAGAATACAATTGATGACCTTGGCATCTTTCATGTCTGACTAAGCTCTAAGTGCCCCACAATGCCTTCTTGAACCACCTTCATGACAATCAGAATAAATTTCTCTAATCTGTCTATTTTGCCTGGGGACTTAGTTACATGCTTTGAGTTGACATCCTCCTAACTCACTGATAGATTTAAGGCCCATCAGTTTCTCTCAACCTGTTTTAACTAAGACAATTTTACTGGGGTGTGACCACTACACATGCTACAGCTTCTTGGAACCATAGGTGAAAGTTGGAAGACAGTTGAACACCAACTGTGTATGGGCAGCCCTGAAAAGGGCTTGACAAGTCCTTATACTAAGAGCTGCTAGTTCTCTATGAACATCCCTACACCTCACTCTGGCTGATAATAAATGAAGAACATATTAAGTGGGGTACTCTGAGTAACAGTATGAGGAAGTCCAATATCCCATTGGGGTTACTTTTTCAACCCATTAAAATAATGCTAATTGCCTTCTGGGGACCTTGTCCACAAATACAAATGGCATTAATGAAGTATGTCCACAGATGGTGATACATATGTATCTTCCCCTTTAAAATGTAAGCTCCTTGAAGGTACAGACTCTTTATGCTTTTTTTCTTTATGCCAGAAACTTATCTTAGTGCCTTCTGTCTAGTAAATACCTAACAATTGTTTGATCAAATCATATGAAGTAATATTTATTAAACTGAGTCCCTTTATTCTGCCAAACATGAATTTACCTATTATTACTATATTTTATCTAATTCCTCTTTTAGTGGGCTACAAGTATATCAAGGGATACTTTGCAAATGCCTCTGTGTTTGTGTATAAGTAAACATATCAACAGCTCATACATGATCTATTACCTTACTAATCCTGTCAAAAATGAGTTGGGAGTAAAATCTACTGTTAGAATATGGTTTGTTTATTGCATTCACATTTAACTTTCAGATTGGAATAGAAAGAATGTAATAAAGTTATATGAAGTATTTCAAGAAGAAAGAGTCTATGGTGGTAATTTATTTCCTCTCTTAAAAACCAGTAAATAGATGCCTAGAATATCAAGTATGATTATTAAGAACACATAGGTACATTACTTCATCATATTCTGCAATATAATTGAATTTAAATTGTATTTTGAAAAAGAGGCAAATCAGTTCAAGCTTTCATTCGATGATAATTTATTGATGATATCTGCAAACTATATTAAGTATGTGGAAGCATATTAAACAATTCAGTAAAACAAACTTTTATCAAGCACCTACTCTGTACAAGGTGCTATATTAGGTTTTTAAAATACAGAGTTGAAAAACAACACACTCCCAGACCTCAAGTAGATAAGAGATTACAAACACACACTATATACATAGATAGATATACAGATACACACACACACACATATATATACACACACATGTGCATATATATGTATGTGTACATATGTACACATATACAAAAAACACAAACAGGCACACATATATGTATGTAATGTACACATGTATAATGTGTATATGTGTACACATATCACATACTATATATCATATAAAATATAGATAAATGAGATCTAGATAATACATTTATAAATGGAATATTATATATATATACACATAAATATATAAATATAAACATACAAAAACATATACATACACATACATGCAGTAAATATAGGTAAATGGGATATACTGATAGAATTCTTGGTGGGGACCAAAAGAGATTAAGACAAAATTCACTTAATGATGTGGGTTTAGGAAAATCAAATACAATAAATCAAGCATTTTTTAAGCACCACTTACATGTCACTCTGAAATACAAAAGTGAGCCAACCCCTTCCTTCAAGGAGTTTCCATTCTGAAAGTGGGATACAAAATGTTCAAGATAGAACAGAAGATATATAAATTATAAGCATAACTATCTCAATAATGAAATGTGGGGGTGCGGGTGGTGGTAAGGGGAGTGAAGAGAGGAGGCATTATTATTTTATAGAATCAAGAAATACCTCCTGAAGGATGGGCTTCTTAAGCTAAACCTTCAAGCAAAACAGGAGTTCCAGTATTCCAAGTTGAAGAGGAAGAGCATTGTAGGCATGGGGTGAAAGAGGGGGAAGGTTGACTATCATAAACATGGAAGTGTAGTTAGACCAGTTTGGCTATAATATATAGAGTGTGAGGAGGAATAATTTGTAATCAACTTAGAAGTAGCTTAAAGCTATATTGTGAAGGGATTTAAATGCCAAAGAGATGAGCCTGTATTGTATACTGCAGGCTATGAGAAGCCACTTAAGCTTCTTCAGTTGAGCAATAAGAGTCTCAAGGATTCAGAATTAAGGCATAAAGCAGTTAATTACCACATTATTTTCAATGCAAAATTTATTTATTATAATGTATTATTCTATTCACTCCCTTTTCCTTTTATTGTTTTGCCTGATTTCAACTCTATGGAACAAGATGGCCCTTCCAATTTAAATATCATTTCTAAACTCATCACCATGCTGCTAACTCAAACCTTTATTGATACCATCTTTCTCAGCCTTTACTCCTCTCTAATTGGAGGGCTGTGGGGTAGAATAACACACTCCTCCCAATGATTCCCTTTATTTTCAGCAGAAATCAGACTTTTGGCTCACTCTACTTTACATCTGCTCATCTGCATAAATTCAAATCCAGATAGATAACAAGGTACTTCATGGTATTCCACTCCCCAAAACACCACCTTTCTTATTTTCTTCTATGTGTTATCTCCTTCCAATAGATTGTAACCTCCTTGATGGCAGGGACTATCTTTCTTTTTATTAATTATATCTCCAGTGATTAGCACAGTGCCAGGCACATAATAAATGTTTAATAGATTGAATTGGGTTGGATTGAAAGAGGTGGAAAGAGGGGTTTGGAGGGTCAGAGTAGGAAGCTGAATTCATTTTCTTTAATCCATGTCAGTTTGGAAAGTGTAACACATTATTTTAGAATTGTAAGTGGTATCTGAATGAGCTGAAGCTGTCAAGAATAATAAAACACTTAGAATATAAGGTTCTTAATAGCAATGTTTTTTTATCCCAAACATATAGAAGCAGCATTTGGCACATAGTTGGGGATTATTATTGTCATTTACCACTTGTTTCCTCTCCTGGGTTTCATCATTGTCTTCAGAAATGGATCTTCTTTCAAGATCAAGTCAACTCTGAAACTTGAGCCTCCTGAGGACCTCCTGCCCCTGATGAACAATTCTCTCTCCTTCTGATTGGATGGGGTAGAGGCTGGGCATCATTGAGCTCATTATTGGAATCCTCCACTTAACAAGGGGGTCCAGGACTTCATAATTTTCCCCTAGGTGGAAGGACTTTTCATGACCTGGACTCCTGGTACTCTCTATCCTCAACTTTCCTCTTACACTTTTAAAGCTGCTTTCCATGTACAGACTTCCATGCTTGGATTGTGTGCTCCTTGAGGTGAGGGATAGTCTTTTGTTGTTGTTGTTGTTGTTGTTGTTAAGCACATCAATTTTATTTTATTTTTTTGTTTGTTTTTAGAATTTTATTTTTCCCAAATTACATGTAGATACAAACTTTGACATATGTTTTTTAACTTTGTGTTTCAAATTCTCTTCCTTTCTCTCTCCCCCCCACCAAAGAACTCAAGCAATTCAACATAAGCTATACATGAGCAGTCATGCAAAACATTTCAAAATTAGGCAGGTTGTGAAAGAAAACAGACAAAAACAAAACTTCAGATAAAGGAACTAACAAAAAATATTATTCAATCTGTATTCAGACACCATCAGTTCACTCTCTGTAGATGGTTTGCATTTTTCCTAGGACCTTCAGAATTGTCTTGGATCACATCACTGTTGAAAATAACCATGTCATTCACAGCAGATCATCTTACAATATTGCTTTTATTTTGTCACAGTACATTTCATGTTGCATCAGCTCATGTAGGTCTTTCTGGGTTTTTCTGATCCTGCTCATCATTTATTTTATAGTAAACTACATTTGTATAGTATTTTAAAGAGTGATTTCTTTACAATAAACCCATGAGGTTGATCTTGCAACAACAGTAATAGATAACATTTATATAGTACCTTATACCTTACAAAGAATTTTCTTCACAATAGCCCAGCAATGTAAGTACGATACCATTTATCAACATCATCAATCCATCCTCATCATTATTAATCAATCCCCATCTGCATCCAATAATCATCAATCCATCAATCAATCAGTCATCATTATCAGGGGTAATCTTTTACATTTCTTTGTATAGTCAGTGCTTGCCATGGTGCCTGATAATAGTAGGCACTTATTAAATGTTCATTGACTGACTTATTTCTAGTATATGATTGTTTAATTGAAGTGAATTGGAAGGGTTTTCAAATGCATTGTCTCCTTTAAGGGAGTATAGAAAAATTAGGATAAGGACTGAATTACCATTTACAGATGTGGATACTGATTTTCAGAGGCAAAATCATTTTTCCACAATGCTATAGGAATAGAAATTATGACATCCAAATTCTAGATTTCTGAATGAAATACATGATAATTAATAACTTCTGTTACTATGGTGCTTTACATTTTCCAGATGCTCAACATTCATTATCTCATTTGAGGCTCCACACAGAGTTTTTTTTTTTTTTTGCGGGGCAATGGGGGTTAAGTGACTTGCCCAGGGTCACACAGCTAGTAAGTGTTAAGTGTCTGAGGCCAGATTTGAACTCAGGTACTCCTGAATCCAGGGCCGGTGCTTTAACCACTGCGCCATCTAGCTGCTCCCCCCCCACAGACTTTTGAGGTAGATAATACAGGTGTGATCATGATCATTTTTACAAATGAGGAACCTGAGTTCCTCAGTGACTTGCCCTTATTCATATAGGTACTAGCTGTCAAAGACTGACATTGGACACAGGCTGGACTGACATTTCAGACTCCAGTTCCAACACTAGTCACTGAAACTAAGCTAACTCTTTCCAAATCTTTCCCCATCATCACATTGCATATCAAATGTTCTAAGCAATATAGCTATACTCAGATTTTGCTGTGAAAGCAAGACAAGCTAAATAAGATAATTGAAAGGTCAGGAAATATAGGAGGAAAGTTGAACTTTTTGTTTGCTGAGAGAGCTTGGATGTTGTATGAAGAAATGACAAAAAAGAAGGTTGCATTGCCTATAGCTGTATTGGTGTGTGCAGGGAGGTAGGAGATAAGTTAGGCAATAATGGCTCAGAGGGATGAAAATACAACATAACAATCTTGGTCAAAGGAGAATCTGAAAACAATCTTCTTTTTATTCCTTTAAAATGATTTTTAAAGATTCAAGGGAAAGGGCGGGGGAGTGGGGAAGCAAACTTCCATTACCAGGAAAGCAAGAAGTAAAAAAAAAATTGCTTGGCATAAAAATGCTTGAAAGAGAGCTTGAATAAAATAGAAACAGAATGCAAGGAGACTCTGGGTAAAGAATTTTTGATAATCATTCATGATACTCCATAGCAGTATTTTATAAAAATTCTAATGAAAAAATTGATCTTTGCATGAGCAGAAACCCTTAACTTTGAAAATACAACACCAAATATACATATAATGAAATATATATGAAATACATACATATATGTATATATGTATGTTTATTAAATCAGACTTTATTGGGCATAGCATATTATTTTTCATTGATTATTTATTGTGTAGCTGCCATCGTTGAGTTTATATTTGTATAATGCTTTGTAGTATCTAAATGATTTATTGCATATTTTTGTTTGAATTTGTTTGAAATATATTGGATGTGAATTTTACTCCAACCCATTTTGTTGTTCAGTCATTCAGTCATGTCTGAATCTTCATGACCTTAGGGATCATAGTACCCCTATACTATCCATGGGCTTTTTTTGGCAAAGGTACTTCAGTGATTTCTCACTTCTGTCTCCAGTGGATTAAGGCAAATAGAGATTAAGTGACTTGCCCAGGTTCACACATGTAGTAAATATCTATTAAATAGTTAAATAGCTAAACTCAAGTCTTTCTGACTCCAGGCACAGCATGTTATCTACTGAGACACGTAGCTCCCTCCAATTCCCATTTTATACATGAGGGAATAGATTCAGAAATTTAAGAAGGAGTTCCTAAGTGGAAAATCTAAATCTTGGACTCAGTACATATAATTTCATTTCAGTTAGATACTCAAATATTCTTTATTGAGCACCTATTGCATGAAAGGCAAACTGCTATTAACACTATATAACAAAGTAATGTGCTGTGATTAAACAGCATCTTTAAAATTAAATTTTAAAATTTAAATTAAAAAAGGTATCTACTATGTGCTAAGCATTAGATACTAAAACTGGAATTCTGTTTTTGGTGAGCTTAGGCCTTGACTAGGAAATATAGGGGATGCAAATATAACTTATACAGTCATGATTAGATTTGCTACCATAAAGGCTTTGAACTTGGGTGAAAAATTAGAAGTCCAATAGCACCAAATGAGAACATTTTGCTCTTTACCCCTAAGTTCCTCTGTACCCAGATTGTTCCTAGAAGTTGCTTCAATCTACAGTAAATTCTCTCCTTATAATCCTGAAATTTTATGGATAAACAAAATATAATTCTGACCTTTATTTCTAAGAACAACTTGTCCAGTCTCTCCCCATCTTTGGTGATCATGGAATTTCTTTTCATTTGGCAAAATTATTGAGAAAATCTGAAATTTCCTATGGTTCTTCGGAGAGTGGATGGCCATCTAATCCCTATCTTTGCTTTTCTCTTGGTAGTCACGGCAACTAATTACATAGGAAATATGTACTATTATCATTTCACTCAAACAGAAAAAGCTCTCAAACATCCACCTCTGGCAAACTCTGATTCTTTCCTAAACTTTCCATACTTCATTGAGTCCCAGTAATCTGACCGAAGCATAATGTCATTACACACCCACAAGAACAGATAGATAATTTTAGTTGTGAACATTTTTTTTATTCTTGACATCAAATCAATAAAAGAAAAAAAATTAATAAGACATCTACAAATCCTCTACATTCTTTGACATTTCCATGACCCAGGGAGTTCCCAGACAATGCCATAGGCTGTTTGAGAACCCAGTTCTACAAAATAAATATTTATGGCTTCTTGATTACCACCGCTGCTACTCCTGTGAATGAGCAAAGTAGCACGGACTATGGAACACAGTTCCAAATGACTGCTGACTCATATCTGTAGCAGGGAGCATGTCTTTCAGTGAAGACTCAAGAACTCCATAGATCAAATCTCAGCTTTTTCTTGGATGATTGTTTCATGGACTTAATAAAATGCTGAAATCTGCCCCCTGAAATTCATTCCTCCCCTTCTCTCTTGCCAATATAATTCTTATCCATAGCATAGACACAGGATTAGATCATGTTATGTGCCCATTAAACTTCTACTGATGACTTCAATCCCATGTATGCCTTCTTTCCTTTCTCTACTTAGTCTTATCTACCCACTCTGAACTCTTTTAATAAGTATTGTCTGCATTTGATAAGTATTGTGACTCATTTGATATTCATCACATACTGACATAATTTTTTTCATTGTTGTTTTGCATGGATATTTTGTCATCCCAAATAAATAGTAAATAATTTTAGAGCACATATAGTTTGTGTCCTCCATAGCACCATTAGGTTCACTATCTTATTATTCCTGATATTATTATTATCTTATTATTCATAAGGCTCATTATCTTACTGATTATTTGTTGCAAGTAAAATATTTCAATTAATAAGATATATAAGATGTTTTCTAAATGACTCAGTTTTTTATATATTAGTTTAACCATAGAAATTGAAGAAAAAAATTAAGTAGGTTTACTGTATATGAAATTTCATATTTGCCTTTAAGAATTTATAAGGAGAACATGGTACTGGATAATGGCTTTTTTAGGGCTTGGAAATCAAGATCTGAACACAATCATAATGGTTCTTTATTGCCTTACAATTTCTAAAAACAAAAAAAAACAAAACAATTTTAAGATAAATTCTGTAATCTGAATTTAACAACATTTATTTGAATAATTGTCATGATTGATAACGAGAACTTCAGAGATCAATGTCTAATTTTATACTAGGTACACATTGTGAATATTTGTTCTGAATTAAACTGCTGTGTTTTATTTATGATAAACTATTTGATTATTTCATTTTTCTTTTTCATATTCCCCATAAACTTCAAAAATAATCACTAGCATGGGAAGTGGAGAGAGAAGAGGAAGAAACTCTCTAGAAACATGATTTGCATTTTTCCCAAAACATTTACATGAACATATTAGTAAACACTTAATGGGATCTCAGGGCAACAATGTGCCTTAAATTTCAACATTTTAAAATTCATTTTATTTTATTTTCCACTACAGCTGAATTATTTTTGAAGTTGCTGAGTACTACAAATTATATACTATGTGGTACTTAGCTATAAATATACAATCCAGGACAGACTTCCATTCCACAAATGCCTTAGGGAACTTTTAGCTTCAGAGGCTCAGGAAAGAGACTTTTCACCCTTGAAAGCTCGATGTAAATATAAACTATTATCTTTGAAATGATCATCCTCCTCATAATTGGTAGGAGCAGCTCCTATGCTCTCTACCTAACATTAAATGACAAAGCTCAAATCACTAGTCACCAATGAATAGTCACAATTACTTCCCAGCAATTTTATTTCACTACTTCAACGCAGAATTATAGACCCATGGAAATTCAAGTATGCAGTTCCATGAACTGAAGGGACAGATTTCCACAGACAATAAGTAGTAAAGATCAACAAGGAAAATAATGGAAGTGAAGATTTCCACACAAGGTCTGAATAAGGAGGAATAAAGTAACATTGAATGGCATCAGGAGAGGCAGAATTCACAATAGTAGTAACAACAGCAGCAACAACTGCCAATGCTGTTACCACCACCACCACCACTATCACACTTCCTGGAAACCTGTGCCCACAGAATCACTTACCAGAGTCAGCTAACAAGAAAAAACTAGGGTCCAGGGACACCTAGGTGGTGCAGTGGACAGAGCTCTGGCCCTGGAGTCAGGAGGACCTGAGTTCAAATCCAGATTAAGATACTTGACACTTACTAGCTGTGTGACCCTGGGCAAGTCATTTAACCCCAACTGCCTCACCAAAAAAAAAAAAAAACAAAGGAAAAAAAAAAAACTAGTATCCATACTAGGGGTCTATATGGGGTATAGTACCATTCCGGACTATTTTTGGATAACATGATGGTCTTTGCTCTCATTACTGTTGTTTTCCTTACAATAGTGTAGATCATAAGTCATCCATACTTTACTGTCCTGCAGGAGTCTTGTTCATGTCTTTTCATAATGCCTCAACCAGGGGCCCACACTATGTTTTGAGAAGCCATTGTCTAGTTCCCTTGACACTGTGAGGATGATGTTGGAATATAAATGAGACTGTCTGAGGATTTTCTTCTAAACTCATGAATATATCCATTAACAACGTTGATGAAGAAGAAAAATACACAATCCTATAAAGGAAAAAAATAGTGGAGGTATTTTCTGGCTTCTCTAACCAAATTATACTAAGTGCTGCTCAGTTGGGGAATAGGATAAAGAGGCAATCATATCATACCAGATGATTAAAAGTTATGAACTTCATCTATTTTTTTCTGGGGTTATTCTTGTCTGTATCACCTATAAAATAACACTTGATTATACATCTTTTTTGCAGTGCAATAAAGGTTAAGTGACTTGCCCAGGATCACACAGCTTGCAATTGTCAAGTGCCTGAGGCCGGATTTGAACTCAAGTACTCCTGATTCCAGGATCTGCGCTTTAGAAACTATGATACCTTGCTGCCCACTTGATTATACTTTCAAGGGATATGTTCTAAATGCTTCTTAGATATTGACATAACATACGTATTTTCTCACAAATTAAGTGATGTATTATTCAAGGAACATCTTAAATGTCTTGTGTAGCAACTGATCATCAGATGATTGTAAAATTAAACATATTTAAATAAATAATAGCTTAAAAATGTAATGGTTATGTTGTATTTTTTCAAATTTCCTCTAGTTGTTGGGGATAACCCTTAAATGTCCAATAGGATCAATGACATCACACATTATGACTTGCACATAAATTGGATTTCAGTGAGGCAGAGTTGCACAAAGTTGTCAGCCTCACACTATCTTCTCAAGTTGAGTCCAGCGGCAGGGCAAAAGTCAAGAAAATTGGTGATGACAACAATGAGACAACATATCAATATCTGTGAGATGCAGGCAAGGAGGGGCAGCTAGGTGCTGCAGTGGATAGAGCACCAGCCCTGGAGTCAGGAGGACCTGAGTTAAAATCTGGCCTCAAATGCTTAACACTTACTAGCTGTGTGACCATAGACAAGTCACTTGACCCCAATTGCCTCACCAAGAGAGAGAGAGAGAGAGAGAGAGAGAGAGAGAGAGAGAGAGAGAGAGAGAGATGCAGTCAATGCAATATTTAGGGAAAACTTTATATTTCTAAAGATATATAATAATATCACGGGGAAAAATCAGATCAATGAATTGGGCAGGAAAAAAAGCAAGAAAAATTTGAATTAAAAATCCTCAAATAACAAAATGAAAAATCTGAAAATCAATGGAGAGATGAATAAAATAGAAAAAAACCTCATACAACTCTTTGTACTAATTAATAAATCTAGGATCTGGTTTTATAAAAGAAACAAAATAAGAGTAAAATAGGAAAATTGTTACTTTGTTCTTTAAAAAGAAAGAAGGAAAACCCAAATTATTAGTATCAAAAATTAAAAGGGTGAGATACTACCAATGAGACGAAATTAAATTATTAGTTTTTTTGCCCAATTCTTGACTTGTAAAACTGAAAACCTAAGTGACATGGATGAAGATTTACAAAAAAATATTAACTGCCCAGATTAACAGAGGAGAAAATAAAATACTTAAATAACCTTTTCTTAGAAAAAGAAGCTGAACAAATCATGAATGAGCACCCTAAGAAATCATCCCCTTGCTGACATGAATTTTAAATAAACTCTTACAACCCTTAAGGAACAATTAATCTCAACACTATATAAATTATTTGAAATAGCATATGTGAAGGAGTCCTACTTTGTATGACATGGATATAGTTTCTTTTTTTTTCTTTTGTTCAGTATAGAGTTTATTAGGGAGAAGACTTATTTTGAAATCACCATATCACTTTGAACCATGTGCATTGTAATAAAAATAAAACTAATTTTTAAAATGCAATAAAATATTAAAATAATAATATAATAATAAAAATAATAACTTGACACAAGTTTTCATGAAGTGGTTTTAGAATAAAAAACTTAATGTCTTGGTTGGTCCCTACAATACTAAAGGCCTGGGTTTCTAGATATCTTACATGTGGGGATATTGGAAGTAGTTGAGAGCAAAGATTAAGAATGTCCAAGATAGAAGCTAAATTCTTCCTCTGAATGTACCAATGAGGAGTGGAAAGTGAAGTCAGAATAGGTGATCATGGAGGGTACTGGAACAAAGACAATGTAGGCTTCACGGAAACTTTCTTTTTTTTTTTTCTTTTTAGAATTTCATCTTCAAAATTACATGTAAAGGCACATTTTGCCATTAATTTTTTAAAACTTTGTGTTCCAACTTCTCTTCCTGCCTCCCTCCCCCACCATGGAACTGAAGCAATTCAATATAAGTTATACATGAGTAATCATGCAAAACATCTCCACATTAGCTAGGTTGTGAAAGATAAAAACAAAACTTGAGATTAAAGATTTGTCAAAAATTATGTGTTTCAATCTGTTTTCAGATACCATACATTCTTTCTCTGTAGATGGACTGCAATTTTTATGTCTTTCAAAATTATATTGGATCATTGCCTTGCTGAGAATAACCATGTGCTTCCTAGAAGATCATCTTATACTATTGCTGTTATTTTGTATAGGGTACAATTCACTCAGCTTCAGTTAATGTAGGTCTTTCCAGGTTTTTCTGATAGCACACTGTTCATCATAACTTTTTCTTGTGTTAAGTGACTTGCCCAGGGTCACACAGCTAGAAAGTGTCAAGTGAATCCAGATTTGAACTCAGGTCCTCCTGACTCCAGGGTCAGTGCTCTATCCACTGCACCACCCAGCTGCCCCCATCATAACTTTTATATAGCACCTTAGTCTTTTTTTTCTTCACAATAGCCCAGCAGAGTAGGTACCATACTTTTTGCCATTAAAGTCAATCATCATAAATATTTCCCTCTATTGTATTCCCTTCCCATGATATTTACTCTATTTTCTATCTTCTTTAACCCTATTCCTCCTCAAAAGTGTTTTATTTCTGACTTCCCCTCCCCTGCTCTGCCCTCCCTTCTTTCACCCTTCACTTGTTATGCTCTTCCTCTTCTAGGTTCCTGTAGTGTTAAATACATTACTCCTCCCAATTGATTATGTATGTTATTCCCTCCTTGAGCCCACTCTGATGAGGTTCAGGTCTTTGAGCTAATTATGTGTCCTAAATTTTTCTTCCTCTCAGCCTCCTCAACCCTCTCTTTGAAATCAAGGAATTCAAAATTTCATATATGGGCAGTTATCCAGACCATCTTCACCTTCCTCAAAAGTGTTTTGATTTTTACTGCTCACTTCACAAATCTGCCCTTCCCTCCTTTCCCTCTTCTCCCTCCCTCCCACCCCATCTCCTTCCCCTCCCAGTTTCTCTCAGGGAAAAAATATATTACTATACCCACTTGAATATGTTATTCCCTCTTTGAGTCAATTCTGATGATAGTAAGGTTCATTCACTTCCCCACTCCTTCCCCTCTTTGCTTCCCTTCCATAAGCTTTTTTCTTATTTCCTTCATGAGAGCTACCTCTCCCCAGTCCATCTCTCTTTTGGCCCCTCCCCCAGTGCATTCCTCCCAACCCTCAACCCTATTTTAAAGATGTCATCATGGGTTGGTTAGGTGGCACAGTGGACAAAACACCAGCCCTGGGCCGAGGAGGTCCCGAGACCCAATCTGGCCCCAGACATAAGACACCCCAGGCTGCTTGCCCCACAAAGAACAAGGATAAACAAAAAAATAAATACTTTACAGATAGCATCCCTTCATATTCAGTTCAGACCTGTGTCCTCTGTCTAAGTATATTCCTTTCAGCTACCCTAACACTAAGAAAGTTCTTATGAGTTAGAAGTATTATCTTCCCATGTAGGAATGTAAACAGTTTGATCTTTTAATATCCCTCATGATTTCTTTTTCCTGTTTACCTTCTTATGCTTCTCTAGCATATTGTATTTGAAAGTCTATTCAGTTCAGGTCTTTACATCACAAATGCCTGAAAGTCCTCTTTTTCATTGAAGTCCCATTTTCCCCCTGAACAATTATACACAGTATGGTTGGGTCCATGATTCTTGTAGTCCCCGTACCTTTGCCCTCTTGAATATCATATTTCATGCCCCCTGGTCCTTTAATGTAGATGCTACTTGATCTTGTTTTATCCTCATTGTAGCTCCACAGTATTTCTATTTTTTCTAGCTGCTTGCAATATTTTCTTCTTGACCTGGGATCTATGGAATTTGGCTATAATATTCCTGGAGGTTTTCATTTTGGTATGTCTTTCAGGACATGATGCGTGGATTCTTTCAATTTCTATTTTACATTTAGCTTCTAGAATATCAGGGCAATTTTCCCTGACAATCTCTTGGAAGATGCTGTTTAAACTCTTATTGTGGTCATGGTTTTCAGGTAGTCCAGTTATTTTCAAATTATCTGTCCTGGATCTATTTTCCAGGTCAGCTTTTTTTCCAAAGAGATATTTCATATTGCCCTCTATTTTTTTCTTCATTTGGATTTGCTTTACTGTGTCTTGGTTTCTCATAAAGTCACTAGCTTCCATTTGTTCAATTCTAATTCTTAAGCAATAATTTTCTTCATAGAGATTTTGTATATGCTTTTCAATTTGTTTTTTCAAACTGTTGACTTTTTTTCTTATGACTCTCCTGCATTGTGCTCATTTCTCTTTACATTCTTTACTCCACCTCTCTAAATCTTCCTTCTATTTTTCCAACTTTCTCTCAAAATCCCTTTTGAGCACTGCTATGGCCTGAAACCTATTCATATTTTTTAGAAGCTTTGGATTTAGGGGCCCTGAGGTTGTTATCTTCTTCTGAGGGTGCCCCTCGATCTTCCTTGTTGCTAAAGAAACTTTCAATAATTCTCAACTTTCTTTGCTTGATCATCATTCTGTCTTTTACTTGACTTTTAACTCCTTCTTACAGTTGGGTCCTACTTCCAAGCTACACTGTCCCAAGCTTCAGAGGGTCCCAGGTGTTTTGGTTTGAGCGAGGACAGGTTTTTCTCTCACCTGGCCTGTTCTCTGGTCTGAAAACAACCTCGAGCCAACTTGCAAATTGACCAGCCAGGAGATTGCTATTCTGTTTTTTACCTCTGGCTAGCCTGTGTCCCTTCCTGACCTGAACCTCCCCCCACTCAAGATTTCTTCCTGGTTCCCTGCTTGGGTGAGATAGCCACATTCCTCCTTGTTTCCCATAGAAACCCCCATATTTTCCACACCCCCCCCCTCCCACCACGGCCAGCCATTCATCCCGCTCACCTGACTCTAAGCTTAGTTCCAGAAGAAGCTGGTGTTGCAGCTGATTTGGAGGCTCAGGGGTAAGTTCATCTGGCACAGTGTGCCTGGGGTTTGTGTTCGTGAGATCATGGTGTTGGACTATTTCTGCAGCCCAGAATGTCCTGCTTTAATCTGTCTTTGGCTGGAAAAATATCTCACCCCATCGTTTTGTGGGTTTTGCAGCTCCACGGCTTCTTTTATTGCAGTTTTTATGGTAATTGTGTCAGGAATTCTGTGTTTTTAATGTCTTTCCTCTGCCATCTTGATTCCTTCCCCAGATATAGTTTCAAAAACTAAAACAGGAAGAGGAAAAACAGAGAAAGAAAATTGTAGACCAATTTGACATCTACCATTATATTGAAAAATTAAATAGTATGGAATACAATATCCAAAAAAGTACATTTTCTATAAGATACCAGTAAAGAAATTATAGAAATATATCACATAGATTATACAATACATCCAAGAGAAATTCATCCCAAGAATATATGGTTTGTCCAATAGGAAAAAAAAACCTATAAGTATCACTGACCATATCAATAACAAAAAACCATAAAAATGATTAAACTATGTCAATGCATGCAGAAAAAACTTTTCACAAAATTCAATATCCAAATTGATAAATGGCAAAAGACATGAACAAGCAGTTTTCATTAGAATACTCAAAGCTATCAATATTAAAAACACTAGAAAAATAGAAATCAATTGAGCCATTATTTTTTTAAATTTTCATTTATTTATTTACTTACTTATTTATTTATTTACTTATTTATTTATTTATTTATTCATTCATTCATTCATTTATTTATTTATTTATTTATTTATTTATTTATTTATTTATTTATTTATTTATTTATTTATTTATTTATTTATTTATTTATTTATTTTTGTTTTGTTTTGTTTTGTTTTGCAAGGAAATGAGGGTTAAATGACTTGCCCAGGGTCACATAGCTAGTAAGTATCATGTGTCTGAGGCCAGATTTGAACTCAGGTCCTCCTGAATCCAGGTCCAGTGCTTTATCCACTGTGCTACCTACCTGCCCTTCACTTAATTTTTAATCTATGCTTGAACCACCTAGCTGCCCCTGAGCCATTATTTAAATGATGAACAGTACCTATTTAAAACTAAGAGCAAGCTTTATCAATAATAAGGGTTTGAGCACTTCTTTGGCCAGAGACCAATTCATATGTTTTTATAAGATCAAGGATGAATCAAATTAAGTTCATTATCACCACTGTTATTTAATATTTTATTACAAACACTAGCTATGCAATAACAAAATAAAAAAAATTGAAAGAATAAAAATAAGCAATCAGGAAATAAAACTATCATAGTTTAGAGACAATGTTATGGTATACTTTGAAAAGCCCAGAGAATCAACTGAAAACTATTTCAAACCATTATCAATATTATCAAAGTTACAGGATTCAAAATATTTTGGTGGGGGTTGTTTTACAGTCATATCTGACACTTTGTGACTCCATTAGGGGTTTTCTTGGCAATGATACTAGAGTTTTCTGCTATTTCCTTCTGTAGCTCATTTTATAGATGAGGAATTGAGGGAAACAGGATTAAGTGATTTGCATAGGTTCACACATTTAGTATCTTAGCCCAGACTTGAACTCAGAAAGATGAGTCTTCCTTACTCCAGGTATGACACTCTATCTAATGCAATACCTGACTGTTCAACATATAGAAAAAGCCCATATAAATAATCAGCAATTTTACATATTTCTTTCTTTCTTTCTTTCTTTCTTTCTTTCTTTCTTTCTTTCTTTCTTTCTTTCTTTCTTTTTTTTCAGGGCAATGAGGGTTAAGTGACTTGCCCAGGGTCACACAGCTAGTAAGTGTCAAGTGTCTGAGGCTGGATTTGAACTCAGGTCCTCCTGAATCCAGGGCCAGTGTTTTATCCACTGAGCCACCTAGCTGCCCCCAATTTTACATATTTCTAACAAAATGCAGCACAAAGAGATAGAAAGACAAATTCCATTTAAAATAACTTCAGACAATATAAAATACTATGAAGTTTACCAGGAAAGATAAACCCAGGAATTATATCAAATAATTACAAAATACTCTTCACACATAAACAAATGGAGACATTTAAATTGCTTATGTGTAGTCTGAACCAATTTTTAAAAAATGACAATCCTACTTAAAATTATAAAAATTTTCATTACTGTACCCATCAAACTACCAAAGAACTGCTTAATAGATCAAAAATAATAATAAAATTCATTTAGAAGAGCAAAAGTTTACAAATAGCAAGGGATTCCCAAATTGATAAATCATCAAATCAAATGAATAGGCAGTTTTCAGTAAAAGAATCAAAGCTATCAAGAATCACATGTAAAATTGCTCTGTAACTACATATAAGATAAATGCAAATTAAAACAACTCTCATTTACCATTTCACACCTATCAGATCAGCTAACATGACAGAAAAAAAAAGTCAAAGAAAAGATAAATCCTGGAGGGGATGTAGAAAATAGGTTCTTTAATGCACTGCTGGTGGAGTTGTGAACTGGTTCAACCCTTCTGTAGAACACTTTTTTTCCTTCTTTCCTTTCTTCCATTGTTCCTTCATTCCTTTTTTTTTGAAATGTGTGTTGCCTTTCACAACATAGCTAGTATGGACATATGGTTAAGTGACTTCAGAAGTATAATCAATGTCAAATATCTTGCTTTCTCAAGAAGTAAGAGAAGAGGTGGAGGGAGAGAATTGGAACTCATTTTTTAAATGTTAATTTGTACATGTAATTGTCAATTATTTAATGAATAAATAGAAATTATATATATGCATATGCATATGCATATGCATATGCATATGCATATGCATATACATATACATATACATATACATATACATATACATATACATATACATATACATATACATATACATATACATATAAAATGGGGACAATAGCATGATCTATGTCTATGCTCAGAGTCTTGATTGCTATGTTGAATGATTTCACTTATTGGTTCCTTGTTACAAAAGAAAGCTCACTGTGGGAGTTCAGACTGGGGACCTTCTAGGGAAAGTATGATGTAGAAAAGGACTCATTATACTCTAATATAATCTTGGGATTAAAAATGTCTCAAGGGAAAATAATTTGTTCTTTTTCTTTAAAATCTCCATTGGAATTTTTTGTATCTGTCAAGAAATGGTAGTGCCTCTGACTACAAGTCTTCCTAACTTGAACAAGTCATTCAAACTTCATGAACCTCATTTCTTCATTGATAAAATGAGGATAATAAGGTTTGCACTACTTATATTGATGGCCCCTTATGAAGCTCAAATATGAAGACATGCAATTTTGTAATCAGGAAGAACTATCTAGCATTGCTTCCGCTAAACTACAATGATACAGTATTTGTGCTCTTTTAAGGTAAAATATTTATTACAATATGACATTTAACAGCAACAACAAAAACAAAATAGGAAGTCTAGGTGTTCATTTACTACTACTACTACTACTACTACTACTACTACTACTACTACTACTACTACTACTACTACTACTACTACTAATGTGCCAGTCTTTCCATAGGAATTTGTTCTATGTCGGCTCAAGTATTTTCTTGATATGACACCTTTAAGATCCTAAGAATGTTTTCCTTTTTGTGATTAGATTTGATCATACTTATGACAATGTCCTGAAATTTAATAATATTACCTTGAACTGAACAACTTTCACATCTTAACTATTGCATTCTGCTTTAAGCTCTAAATGGCATATTATCTAAAACACATCTTCATATTCCCATTTGATCCATGGAAATATTTTAGTTGTCATATTGAAGATATTTCTCTTGGTCTTTGTTTAAAAGGGAGACTACTAGTGTTTTATGCTTTACCACCTGTTCTTTCAAAAAGGTAATAAATTAGATATATCCTGTGTGATTATGCAATTTCACTGGTTAGGAATTCAGGAGACTCTTTCTTCATTATGCAATGAATTGGCTATATGAAACTGAACAAGCTACCTAATCTCTCTGGGTCTTAAGTGTCTTACCCATAAAATGAGAGGATTAGATTAGGTGATATATAAAGTCTCTTATACGTCTAAAGTTTTTGATTTTATAAGTATGATGAATTTTAATATTTATCAGAAGCACTCTGAAATTCTCTCTCACTCTGTTTTAGTCTCTGTCTCTGCCTCTGTCTCAGTCTATCTGTGTGTGTGTGTGTCTCTGTCTCTCTGTGTATGTCTCTGTCTCTCTGGGTGTGTCTCTGTCTGTCTCTGTCTTTCTGTCTTTGTCTCTGCCTTCCTATCACTCTGTCTCTATCAGTAGCACTACCATTCTCCCATTCTCCAGGTTTAAAGCCTTGAATTCTTCTTTAACTTCACATTCTTCATTGCTTTCTCATGCCCACCAACATTCATATTCTTCCTTTAAAATACTTTACAGATGTGTTTTTTCTTTACACTTCACTCTTATTTTTGAAGTTCTGAGTCACATAAAACCAGTCCTTGTTTTCTTCAGTAGCTCCCCAATTCTTCTAGCCTCCAATTTATAGTCTGCATGACAAAATTATTGACCTTATAATATGTGAAGAATTGAAGATACATTCTCATTTACTATAAATGTTGCTCATTTTTTTGTGGTTGTTGTTGGTTGAATTGAATCAAATCATGATACCTTATTCTTTCACTCATAAATTTACAATGGCAACTTTTTGCCCTAGTCAATACTCTAGTACTTCAAGGGACTATGATTTCATCAATGTGGGTATTCATCACTACATAAATAAAGAGAATAATTCACTAATAACTCTTCATTGTTTATTATCCGTGTCTAAGTATAAATGATTATGTGAGTATCATTTCAATATGCTAGAGAACTTACATGTCATCTAGGTGTCATAGTAGATAGAATGCTAAGGTTGGGGTGAAGGAGACCTTAGTATACATCCAGTATCAGATTTTGATGAGTTGTGGGCAAGCCAATCACTATTTGTCAGTTTCAGTTTTCTCATCTGTAAAATATGAATAATGGTAGCACCTATTTTCCAGGGCTACTAAGAAGGTCAAATGCAATTATATACGCAAAATAACTTTTAAACATTAAAGCATTACATGTGTTACCTCTCATTAATGTTATTATTTTTATCATTATTTCTTTTAAAATTCTGGGTACTAGCATAATAATAATGAAGTTTTCAATCCCTTGTTCTCACTATAGGACAGACCAAATTCCTTTTCTAATTAATGTGTTTCCTAGACTCCCTCCCTTAAGCAAATACATGTGCTTGAGTAATTGTTGGAAATGGGTTAAACATTAGTTAGGCAAGCAATTACTGTTAAATCCACCAAGGATTTTGATTGATATTCGAATGTTGTTCTGATCAATGAATCACATCCCACATATATTATCACAAGGACAGTACTAGTGTTAAAAACAACAACAACAAACAAAAAAAAATTCAAGGAACAACTTATAGTCAATGAAAGTGTTACAGAACTTCCCAAATTAACTTCAGTCCACTATACTTACTCAATTCTGAATCAAGTTCATTGTTATGTATAGTATTGTGTGTATGTATACAAACTAGTTTGCATACAATCTAATTTGTCCTTCTAAATAGCCCAATTAGTCAGATGTTATCATTATTCACATTTTACAGATGAGAAAACTGAAATTGACCCATGGTAAGTAGTTTGCCCACAGCTACTCAATATTTGATTCAGGATTCTTACTTAGGTTTTCATTACAATAGAACTAGTACTTTATGTACTATGACAGCTAGAAGACAAGTAAGGTCCCTTGTTCTCTCTATATGGTAGATATTGATGAATGAAAATGAATTTTATTCAGAATGGATATAGATAGATAGAGATATATGTATATGTATATGTGTGTATACACATACATGTATATGTGTGAGTATATCTCTGTGTGTGTGTGTATGTATACACATATTCTGTTGGTCTAATCTCATGCTAGTTTAAATGCCTCTCATGGAATGCCATTACACATGAAAGTACCCTCTACTCCCCTTTTTTATGCCACTTTGATATAGCTATTTCTGAAATATAAAAGTACAGAGTGTGACAAAAGGCTATTTTGTATTTCCTTCTTTCCTTCATTTCTTTCTTCCTTTTTTTTTTAACATGGCACACCATTGCTAAATAATTCATAAGGGCTCCAAATAATTGTTAAAGATCTTTGACAGATTGAAAAAAAAATGAATACTTAGCATTAACTAGACCATACAGATGGCTTCAAAGAGATCTTGCAAGTTAGCAGGTAGGTAAAATCAGAATGCTGAGCAAAAGTTTTCATAGTAGCAAAATACCAAAATTAATATTTTATAGTTATCAAATTGATAATATTTGTCTAAATCTTAAGGAGAAAGAAATAATTTGTGGGGAGGGGGGAGAGAGAGAAGAAATAAATATATTAAAATGATGATGAAAAATGTAATAGAATATTTGCTGTGTTTAATATATCTTACTTCAATAAAACATTTCACGTGTCTCATGTAGTCAGTCCATAGATCAAAAACTAGATGATAGTAAATAAATGATGGAAAATAGTATGAATGGAAATGGAAATAGCTGTAGTTAGGGTATTTTCATGGAGTCATCACAGTCACTTCATTTAATTCTAACTGTATGATTTTATTTAATGAACTAGAAAACTTGGTAATTACATTCATCCATTTTAGATATTACGCTAAAGTGGAAAATGTAACAAATGAGAATGGACATCCAGAAAAACACAAGGAAACCCTGAAAATTAGGAATAGAAGTAGACACTAAAATAGCCTAGAAAATGATAACAAATATATGGGGGGAAATCTTAAAATACTAATTTAATATTCAAATCTAAAATGACACTATATTTTTATTAACTAAACTCCTATATATCTTATATGATATAGTTTTTCTTAGGATAGGAAATAAAACATATCCTTTTTTTTTTTTTGCTCTTTCCTAATAATGCCCTTTATTCTTCTCATTCTATACTTCTCATTCTTCTGGACTTCTGCAATATTAATTAAGGTTTACTAGCCTCTCTTGCTTTATAGTTTTTCTTCCCTCATGTTTTGAGACAGCATATTGCCCTATAACTTCTTTAGGGTTTTTTTTTCTGTTTTTTTTTATTATTATTATTAGTCTCCTTTGATAAATCATCACCTTTTTCCTAACCCCTTAAGAGGAGCTTTTACTTAGGGTTCTTTCCATGGCATGACTTTCTTCTTTTACATTTATATCTTCATTACCAACAGCATTTATTCTGGTTCTTCAAACAAAATCCCCCTTCCACACCCAATTTGATGTCCATTGTTTTTCCTAAACCTTTTTCTGATATTATTCTTCCTTTCCTTGACCACAAGTATACTGTCTCTGATCCTGGAAAACTTCTTGTTTTTATGCTCTCATCTTTCATATTTAGATTACCTATTAAGTCCTATTTACTCTATTGTCAAAAGTCACATAATTATCCCCTTTTTTTCTTTCATTAATTGATTTATACTACTTGGACTTATGAAACAGCTTCTTATAATTATATGCTTATTATTTTATCTTTTGGTTGCTGATATACTTGTCTTATCCATATAATTAGGATCTGGCCAAGGAGAGTCAAAGGCTCATGAGCATAAGCAGCATACTTGGAATAGATTCAATTACATATGTGCATTTCAGAGCATACACACATATTCTATTACTATTTCATGTGTACTTACCACATAGTAAAGCAAAACTCAGTCTCCTTCTATTACCTTTTTCTCTGGGGAAAGTGGATTCATATATACAGTGGTTGCTTCAAAGCATTTGCCCTCACTAAGTTCACTTCTGAATGTGGTACAGTAGACTTGATCCTTTAATGAAGTAGGATACCTTTGGACAAAATCAAGCATGTTGTTCCTTGGGACCTCACTTTTCACATGGCTTATTTACTGTTGGGTAAATTTTTGTATGAATTACAGCTTTTTGAATATTTGAGATTTCAGAAGATCATATATGAAAGGGAAAAAAAAGATGCAAACGGGTAGAAACAAAATCAGGACCATATATTAATGAAATACAAGATTAGTGGACTAGGTAGTAAAGGTCAACATCCACATAAGTGACAGTCTCTCATTGGACCTGTCTAATAAAGTTCAAGTTAAAATCTATTATTGGTACAGAATAGAACTTAAGTGTATCAAGCTCTATAAAAGTTGTTTTTGGTATTTCTGTTTATTACATTGATGTATAGCTTCTCTTTAACCTTGGAATGATATATTTAATAATGGTATCATGAAATGCTATGAATATATATTTTTATATCTAGACAGACACATAGGTGGCTAGCTACCCTAGCTAGATATGTAATAGGTCATATAGGCTCATCTATTAATGAAAGAAAAATATTTTTTCTCTAACATTGTCATTCAGGAAACACAGAAAAATATTTCACTATAGTTCCTTATGAATTCCTTTTATTTACCTTTCTGATATATTTATTGACCTGTGAAAGTGGAACATTGAAGTATGCTATAGTTTTTATGGCACTATCTATTTTTAAGTGAGTTAAGTTTTATTGAAGAACATATATTTTATACTACTTGGTAAAAATGTTAAATGATGATGTTCAATTGCCTATATTAATAGAAAGCAAAATATTCATATATATAACTGTGTTGCAAAAACAACAAAAATGAAGGAAGTAGAAATAAAAACTATGTAGTAATCTGCATTCATGGTTCTTCAGTCCTTTTTGGGTATTGGAAACCTTATTTTTTTTTTTTTTATCATGGGCCCTTTGGAATTTTCTTAGATCGTTGTTGTGATCAGAGTTGCTGTCTTTCACAGTTTATCATCCATACATCATTGCTGTTACTACGTACACTTCTCCTACTTCTGCTCTCTTCACCTTGTCTGTTTGTTTAAATTTTCCCAGATTTTTCTAAAACCAGCTTCCTTGTCATTTCTTCTAATTTTTGAGGAATCATTTTTATTCATGAGCATTTGTAGCTCTTTTGCCATTTGTCCAATTCTGCTTCTTTGTTTTTACAGGGCAATGAGGGTTAAGTGACTTGCCCAGGGTCACACAGCTAGTAAGTGTCAAGTGTCTGAGGCTGGATTTGAACTCAAGTCCTCCTGAATCCAGGGCTGCTGCTTTATCCACTATACCACCTAACTGCCCCCTCAATTTTGCTTCTTAAGGAGTTCTCTTCATTGAATTTTTGTGTATCTTCTTTGTCCACATTTGATCAATTCAACTTTCCAAAGCACTTTTTTCTTCATTGGATATTTGTACCTCTTTTACAATTTGGCTTATTCTGTTTTTTAAAGTATTGTTTTCATCAATATACTTTGTGCATCCTTTACTGAACTGTTGATTCTTTTTTTTCCATACTTTTCTTGCATCACTCCTATCTCTCTTCCCAATTTTTCCTTTATCTCTTTTACTTGGTTTTTACAATCCTTTTTGAGCTCTTCCATGGCATGAGACCAATTTATGTTTTGCTTTGAGGCTTTGAATATAGTAGTTTTGACTATTTTGCCTTCTTCTGAGTTCATGTTTTGATCTTCCCTGTCACCATAGTAACTTTTTTCTGTTTTCTTTTGACCAGTTGTCTGATTCCCTTACTATCTGTAGTCTGAGAGGTCTGGAAAGCACCACCACAGACACTGATACAATAACCCCCAAGGCCTACTGTTGATTTTCTGGTGAGAAGCCTGTGTTGGAAGGTGCTCCACTCACACCCAGCTGCAAATGACCTTTCTTCCCAATCTTCTGTGTTGTTTTCAGTAGGAAAATAATTTGCCTCTGTCCTTTTGTGGGTTCTACACTTGATAATTTTTTGAGGCATTATTTAAGTTATTTGAAGGGGTTTTAGGGATAGCTCAGGTAGTCCCCTGTTTTTCCCCTCAGTTTTCTTGGTTCCACATACATGCACTCTTTTTCAAATGATTGAGTAGCCAAAACAGATTATTTCTTTCCACAACTACTAAGACTGTGACACACTTACTCCTTTTTTTTAGTGTTGCTCAGGGAGGGCAAATGTCTTTGTAATTTAAAGACAGGAACCATGAATTTAACTGGTTTGTAGGAAGAGTTACCTTCTTTCCATTTCTCCTTTTTTTTTTTTTTGCCACATGAGTCCAAGAAATCGACTTTGGTTTTTGTTGTAGACAATTTTTTTTTCCAGTTTGAGTGAAGGTACTAGAATCTCTACCAAATATAGATGAGTCATTGTGGCCCAGGAGTAAAGATTCAAGTCTGGATGTTTCTGTCAGACAAGAAAAAAAGCTAGCCTCCCTCTGACTTGAGATCAAGGTAGGCTTTGGACTCTTGGTTGGACTTTACTATACAGGAAATGAACTAAGCTTTGAATCTAATTTCCTTCCAATCCCCAGGATATTATGCTGCCAGTTTTTGGGAAATATTTATATTTGTTCTGTTATACTCTTGTATTTGAAAGTGAAAATTGCTATTCAGCTCTGGTATTTTCATTAAGAATGCCTGAAAGTCCTTTCTATCATTGAATGCCCCCTTTTCCCCCTGAAGGATTATTATCAGTTTTTCTGGGTTGGTGATTCTTGATTAGTATCCTATCTCCTTTGCTCTCTGGAATATCAGATTCGAATCCCTATGGTCCTTTAATATAGAGGCTGCAAAATCCTGAGTTATCCTGACTTTTGCTTTATGATAATTTATTTTTCCTTTCTGGATGCTTGCAATATTTTCTCCTTTACCCAGGAGCACTGGAATTTGAATATAACATTCCTGGGAATTTTCCTTTTGGGATCTCTTTCAGGAAGTGATTTTAAAATTTCTATTTTACCTTATAGTTCTAAAATATAATGGCAATTTTCCTTCATAATTTTTTGAAAGATGATATATAGACTCTTTTATAGATCATGGCTTATAGGTAGTTCAATAAATCATGAATTATCAATCCTGGATGTATTTTCCAGGTAATTTTTATTTTTGTTTTTATTTGTTTGTTTTTGCCAATGATATATTTCATATTATCTTCTATTTTTTCATTCTTTTGGTTTTGTTTTATTGTTTCTTGATTTCTTATAAAGTGATTAGCTTTCACTTGTCCAATTCTAATTTTTAGGGAATTATTTTTTTTAGTAAGCTTTTGTACCTTCTTTTCCACTTGGTCAATTCTACATTTTTAAGGATTTTTTTTCTTCTTTGAATTTTTGTGATTCTTTTTTAATTGGGTCAATTCTTCTTTTTGAGGCATTCTTGTCCTCACTAGCTATTTGTACCTCTTTTACCATTTGGCCTATTCTGTTTTTTAAGGTGTTATTTTCTTCCATACTTTTTTGTGTCTCCATTACTTAGCTATTGATTTTTTTTCATGATTTCTCTCTTCCCATTTTTTTCCTCGACTTGATTTTCAATGTTCTTTTTGAGCCTATCCATGGCCTAAGACCAATTTGTATTTTTCTTGCAGGTTTTGGCTATTTGTTTTGTTTGACTTTGTTGTATTCTTCAGATGGTATATGTGATTTTTGACTTTGTTATATTCTTCTAAGAGTGCATTTTGGTCTTCTTTGTCAACATAGTAACTTTCTTTGGTAAGATATTTTCTGTTGTTTGCTCATTTTCCCAACCTATTTATTGACTTTTAAACCTTTGTTAAATAGGGCTCTCCTTCCAGGGTGGAGGGCATAACATCAAAGGCTTCAGGGGTTTTGTGGATCTGTTTTCAGAGATACTTCTAGCAAACAGTTCTTCCATGGTGTTATGATCTAAGTAGAGGCATGTTTACTACTCTCCTGGCCTCTGTTCTATTCTGGAACAGTTTTCTGCCCTGGAACTGTGAGGAGAGTCACAGCTCCACTGGTGCTACAAGCTCTGCTGTGTTAATGCTCCTCACTCTGGGATAGCCACCTAGGACTAAGACCTAAATCTGAGTACATATAAAACAACAGACTCATTTCCCCAGTGCTAGCAAAGAGAGACCTGTAATCTATTGTTGATTACTTGTTTAACCCCCTTACCATGGATGGTCTGACAGCTGTAATCAGTTGCTATAGGAGCAGATTCAGTTACTCCAAAGATCTATTTTTGGTTTGCATGAGGCCTGGTCTGTGTTTATTTGGCCTTCACTAGACTGTGCTCCTCTCTCACCCAGGTGCAATAGACCTTTCTTGCTAATCTTACAAGTTATCTTTGGTTGGAAAATTATTTCATTCTGTCTTTTTCTGGGTTCTATCTCTTCAGGAATTCTTATATGGCATTATTTAAAGGTATTCAGTAGGCTATACTCTTGAAGTACATATTAATTTGTGAAATCTAATCTGACTTGGAAGGAGTGAAATTAAACTAGAGTGTAAGGAATTCTGCAAATAGTGGTAGGACACCATTGGCAACAACTGCAACCAGTAGCAGAGCAACTAGACCCTCTAAAGCCCCATTCCCTGGAGAATCATGAGTAGTGGGTAAAATGTAACATGCTTGGCATTCGGGCAGTGGTGGCCAGGGTTATCACTGTTTGACTTAATTATCAGAAGCTTCTCTTTAGCTATTCTCATTACTTTCTGGTCCTTGTTCTCTTACTAATATGCTAGATATCTTTATTCCTTTAAAGGTTTCCCTCAGGGGTCTCCTTATACCTTCATGTTCTCAGCTTTCTCATGCTGGAGTTTGGGAATCTATTTGAATCTTTATGCTAAATTCATTCAATCTGGAAAGAACTAAGCACAGCAGTTTTTTGTTCTTTTCCCTTTGGGCCTGAAAACCTCTTCTCCTTCATTCAGCTTTGTATCAGGTCTTCCATTCTCTGTGCTTCCTGACCACATGTGAATGGACATTATCAATATTTCTAACTTTACTTCATGTGGATGGACAAAATCAATGTTTCTAACTTCTGTGGCATTGTGAGCAAGGGGGCAGAGTGAGTCATGGCCATGGGGAAAACATTAAGAGACTGTTTCAGTCATACCCTGAAACAGAAACTCACATGGTTGCTTTTACGAGCTTTGCCCTGCGTAAGAACTGATCTGGATTTGGGGACAATGAGTCATAACATTAGTTATTGTAGCTCTCTGCTCTCATTACAAAATGCTTTTATCTTGACCTTTTTTCCATCTTCATAACTTGCTTCCACTTTAACTGTCATCTATTTGACATACATACCTTTCTTTTGAGATTGTTAGGTTGAGAGCTATGCTAAAAACAAATATGCTGCTCTCTTGCTATTCATATGACTACTGAAGTTCAATAAATATGCATACTTCCTTCTATCAAAATATCAAATATATATACACATACACATACATGTGTGTATACACGTAACACATATGTGTGTGTACACACAACACATATGTGTGTATACATGTGTGTATGTGCGTATATGCAAACACACATATATTAAACTAACACCCTCAAAAGAAAGAGATGTGTGTCAAATTTATGACAGTTAAAGCTGAAACAAGAAGACAAAAACAAAGGTCAAGATAAAAGTGATATCTATCTATAGTATATATGTATATATATAATATATGCATGTGTATATATGTATATATCTCTGTGTGTGTATATTTCCTTCCTCACATTACAACTAATCCATCACTTGTACTTTTCCTTCTTATATACACTTTCAAACTGAGTGATAGTTATGCTTGACCTTGGCAGATACACTATTGAGTCTCTATTCTAAAGCCAGACTCTGGGATACTCCAATAGGTAGCCTTTGTCCATAAATACTCATATTTGATTGACTAGAATCTCCTATGATCACAAATCTATTACATTCATTTGGATTGGCTATGGTGTGGGGGGGGTATTGTTTGCTTATATACTGCCTCTGCTTTGGGGAATTAGTCTAAGAAATATATGTAATACTTTTTTTTTCTTTCTGATCTTCAATTTGAAAACAAATTTAACTCTAGCATGTTGAAAAGTTAGACTCAATGCCCTCTCTCCCTTTGCCCTCATGGCTATAGAATTGTAATATGTAATCTGTTCCTTTAAGTATTACCTGTTTTATTCCTATCAGAATATTGCAGAAGATCAGTGACTAAATACTTGAACTACAGAATTACTGTACATACAACAGGATTATCCTGCAAGAGAATAAATCCAGACCTGGAGGTCTTGATAAAAGGAATGAAGTGTGCTTTCCATGAGTAGCTCCAATCAAATGTCAAAGAGTTATAGTGGATGAGAAGTGTTGCCATAGGATTAAACATATTTTAGCTTGCTAGATGTCATTCTGTGGATATTTGTTTCCTTGTTAGGCAAGCAAGGTTTCATTATATTTGGTGACAGGTGAAACAGTTTAAAACTCAAGCATATTTTAATAGAGTTGTGCAGCAAACACCGGTATTACTTAGGTTAAATTTGATATTTGTAAATGTAGCCAGACTGCTGGTTGTAAAATGAGAGCAGCAGAAACAAAAAAAAAGAGACAGAGACAAAACAGGAAGAGCCAGAGATGTAAACAGAGAGACAGACAGAGACAAAGACAGACACAGAGACACTGAGACAGAGGCAGAGGCAGAGACCAACAGAGACACAGAGAGACAGAGACAGAGAATGGGGAGAGAAAGAAAAGGAAAAGGAAAGGAGGGAGGAAAGGTAGAAAAGAGAAAGAGAGAGACAAAGAGAGAAAGTCATCTTATTTCCTGTGATATATCTGATTTATTTTGCTATCTTTGAAAATGTTATCTCTTGGTAGTTATGGCTTTTAGTTTCAAATTGGATTCTACACTGATAGGGCCAGGATTGAGACTATCCAGTAGGGAGGATTACCTAACAAATAGAAAACTGCTGATTTCTTAAGTGACCACTTCAAAAACAAAAGTAAACCTCAAAAGTCTGACAAAATTATGTATTGGATCTCAGCAAAGGAAGTTCTATTCACTCAACCTTGTTGATTTTGCTCTTGTCCATTGTAAGAATACTGTTGAAGGCCAGTCAGATTTTCTCTTAGAAAAGAGGCTAAATATATAATTCAGCATCTGGTATGTTTACAAAGCAACAGCATAATTTTTTTTTTACAAGTTATATTTCCTGGTTTCACTATCAGTTGCTTAACCCTTACTACCTTATGTTAACAGTACAAATGTAGCATGAATAATAGTCCTCAGAAATCAATCCTGAGACCAATGGTTATTAAAATTATGCTCAATTAAAATGGAATAAAACTTTTAAATATGTGCCTCAAATAATACTTTTTGTTCTCATAGCATAAAAGGATCATGAATTCAGGAATGAAAGGAACTACAGAGGGCATCTAATCTACCTCTCCCATATTTTGCATATGATAGAACATTACACACACATATATGTAATATATATGTGTGTATGTGTATGAGTTTAAGTGGATTTCCTAAGGTCACAGAAGTAGGAACTCCAAAGGTGAGAAGTTGAACTAGGCCCTGTGATTAAAAACTGGTGCTTCTTTTCATCACTCAATGGATAAGAAATTATTAAGCACCTCTTATGTGCCAGGGATTGTATCAAGGTTTGGCAGCAATATTCTGGAAGTTTACTGCACTAAAGAAAAAAACCTCTGATTTCCCAAAGAAAGCCATTTCTCTAAAACCACAGCTTTTTTTTTTAAAGCTTGCCTCTTTCCTTTTTCTAATATCTCCCCCTCTTTGTAACTCATGAGAATTGAATTCAGTATTCTATGTCAGGTCAACTGTTTCTGCCTTTCCTGAAGAATTCTTATTTGCCTCTCCTTTAAAGTCTTGGATATCAATTTATTCCTATTTCTTGATTATTTCCTATATTCCTGTATATAGCCTTTTTTTGTATATAATTGTTTGAATGCTGTCTCTCCTACTTGATTATGAACCACTTCATGTTAGGGGCTGGTTTTCTATGTGTGTTGTATTTTAACTTTTTGTACTCTTAGAACTTCACTTATATATTGAATACAAAAATATGTAAAAGTACAATTCTCTGTCTGCAAACACACAGAGAAACACTTTAATGCCTAAAGTATTAGCACAAGTTACATAGCATTAGTCAATCAATAAACATTTAGTAAATGTCTATTCTATGCCAGACATAGTGCTAAGTGCTAGAGATACAAAGAAAGGCAAAAACTAGCCCTTAGCATGAAGTGGCTCACAAACTAGCAGGAGAGACAGCATTCAAACAATTATATACAAAAAAGCTATATAAGGGAATATAGGAAATAATCAACAAAAGGAAGACACTAAAATTAAGAAGCATTAGGAAAGATTTCCTGTAGAAGCTGAGATGTTAGATGGGCATTGAAGGAAGCCAGGAAAGTCAGGAAGTGGAATTGAAGGGGGAGAGAAGAGCCTGTGAAAATGCCAGAAGTAAGGACAGGATTATCTTGTTTGATTAACATCAAGGAGATCAATGTCACTGGATCTATGAGTACTTGGGAGGTAAGGGAGTGTTTATAATGTGGTAAGAAGACTAAAGGGGCACAGCTAAGATGGCAGAGAGAAACCAGAAAATTCAGTTCCCTCAAAAAGAACATCAGATCAAGCCTCTAAACAGATTCTGAAACCACAGAACCTACAAAAAGACATAGAGACACAATCATCCAAAATGAGATAATTTAGAAGACTTCAGGAAATGTCAGTCTCACTTGGTCAAAAGGAAGGCACAGCACACCTCAGCACAGCACAGAATGGAGGGGTCAGTAAACTTCAGTAGGAAGCTCTAGGCCACAGCTGAGCACCTGGGACACCGTGTTCCTGGCTCAGCAAGATTGTGGCACAGCAGGAAAGTGGTGAGATCCACCAGTACCAGTTGAGAGGGCAGGCTGACAGCTAGAAGGCAACCCAAAGGACAGGCGCAACCAGGCCTAGCCTTTCCAGTGCACCAGGAGCAAGCACAGGGAGCAAGCCCAGGGCAGTGAAAAATGCACAAGCCATAGAAGCCTCAGAGTAGAAAGCCAGCAACATAGCCCCTATAGCCCAGCAAAAGAAGCTTGAAACAGGGACCATGTTTCAGGAGCAGGAGCAGACCTCAACATTAAAAAAAAAAAAACAAAAAACTGGAATGCAATTAAGAAACAAAAAAGAACTCTTACCACTAAGAGCTTCTTTGTGGACAGGGAAGAACTATATACAAACTCAGATGATGACAATACTCTCAAATTGCCTACATTTGAAGCCTTAAGAAGGAAGATGAATTGGTCTCAAGACCAAAAATCCTTCCTGGAAGAGCTCAAAAAGAATTTAAAAAATCAATTGAGAGAGGTAGAAGAAAAAATATTTGCAGAGAAATGAAAGCAACACAAGAAAATTATGAAAAAGGAATCAGCAGCTTGGAAAAGGAAGCACAAAGATTCACTGAAGAAAACAATTCCTTAAAAAATTCATTTGGCCAAATGAAAAAGCAGGTGCATAATCTGACTGAAGAAAACAATGCCTTAAAAATTCAAATTGGACAGTTGGAAGCTAATGACTCCATGAGACATCAGAAATAAGTAAAACAGAATCAAAAGAATGAAAAAATAGAAGAAAATGTGAAATACCTCATTGGAAAGACAACTAACCTGGAAAATATATCCAGGAGAGACAATTTGAGAATTATTGTACTGCTTGAAAGCCATGACCACAAAAATAGTCTAGATACCACATTCCAAGAAATTATCAAGAAGCACTGCTCTGAAATTGTAGATTCAGAGGATGAAATATAATTGAAAGAATCCACTAATCACCTCCTGAAAGAGACCCCAAAAGGAGCACTTCAAGGAATATTGTATCCAAACTCCAGAATTATCAGGTGAAGGAGAAAATACTCCAAGCAGTCACAAAGAAGCAATTTAAATATCATGGCGCCACAATCAAGATTGCTCAGGACTTGGGACCTTCAACATTAAAGGATCTCAAGGCTTGGATTATGATGTTCTGGAAGGCAAAGGAGCTTGGATTGAAGCCAAGAATCAATTACCTGGCAAAGCTGATTATTCTCTTTCAGGGGAAAAGATGGACGTTAAATGAAATTGGGGACTATCAAGGTTTCCTGGTGAAGAGACCAGAACTGAAGAGAAAATTCTATCTGAACATGCAAGACAAGAGAAATTGATTAAGGTGAACAAGGGAAAAAAGGATACTCAATAAGGTTAAACTGTTTACATCCCTAGATGGGAGGATGATGATACTTATAATTCTTGAGAACTCTATACACACACACACACACACACACACACACACACATATATAGGCAGACAGAAGGATTATACACAGAGAGTATAAATATAAATTCTTTTCAACATGATAATATAAAGGGTTATAAAAGAAGTTTATGGGGATAAAAAGGAAAGGAGAGGTAGAAGGGAGTGAATTACATAATATGAAGAAGTGCAAAAAACCTATTACAATAGAGGGAAAGAAGGGACAGGTGAACATTGTTTCAATCTTATTTTCACTAGATTTGATTCAAAGAAGGAATAACACATTCATTTGGATAAAGAAACTTAGCTTATCCTTTAGGGAATTAAAAACGTAAGGGGAAATGGTGGGACTGATAGAAGGGAGGGCAGATTGGGGGATGCAGGGGTAAAAAGCAAAACATTGGTGGGGAGGAATAGGGTGAAAGAAGGAGGGAAAAGTATAAAGGGGGTAAATTGAGTGGAGGGAAATATACAGTTAGTAATAACTGTCAATGTGAATGGGATGAACTCTGCCATAAAATGGAAGAAAATAGGAGAGTGGATTAAAAACGAGTATCCTACAACATGTTATTCACAAGAAACACATTTGAAGCAGAGAGATACACACAGAGTAAAGGTAAAAGGTTGGAGCAGAATATTATGCTTCAGCTAAAGTAAAAAAAGCAGGGGTAGCAATTCTTATCTCAGACAAAGCAAATTGATAAGGAAGGAAACTACATTTTCCTAAAAGGTACTATAGATAATGAAATAATATCAATACTAAATATGTATGTGCCAAGTGGTATAGCATCCAAAAATTCTTAGAGGAGAAGTTAAATGAGTTACAAGAGGAAATAGACAGTAATACTATACTAGTGGGGGATCTGAATCTTCCCCTCTCAGAATTAGATAAATCTAGCCACAAAATAAATAAGAAGGAAGTGAAAGAGGTGAATAGAATGTTAGAAGAGTTAGACATGATAGATCTCAGAAGAAAATTGAATGGGGATACAAAGGAATATACCTTTTTCTCAGCAGTACATGACACATATTCAAAAACTGACCATGTTTTAGGGCACAAAAACTTCATACTCAAATGTAGAAAGGCAGAAATAGTAAATGCATTCTTCTCAGATCATGATACAATAAAAATTACATATAATAAAAAGTCATGTATAGGTAAACTGAAAATGAATTGGAAACTAAATAATTTCATTCTAAAGAATGAGTGAGTCAAACAACAAATCATAGAAACAATAAATAACTTCATCCAAGAGAATGACAATAATGAGACAACATACCAAAACTTGTGGGATACAGCCAAAGCAGTGCTTAGGGAAAATTTTATATCTCTAAATGCTTACATGAATAAAAAAAGAAAGAGGAGACCAATGAATTGGGCATGCAATGTAAAAAGCTAGAAATAGAACAAATTAAAAATCTCCAATTAAATACTAAATTAGAAATCCCAAACATTAAAGGAGAAATTAATAAAATTGAAAGCAAAAAACTATAGAATTAATCAATAAAACTAAGAGCTGGTTTTATGAAAAAAAATAAAATAGATAAACCATAAGTTAATTTGATTTTAAAAAAGAAAGAAGAAAAACTAATTACCAGTATCAAAAATGAAAGTGGTGACTATACCACCAATGAAGTGGAAACTAAAGCAATAATTAGGAACTATTTTGCCCAAATGTGTGCCAACAAATTTGACAATCTAAATGAAGTGGATAAATATTTACAAAATTTCACACTGTCCAGATTAACTAAAGAGGAAATAAAATTCTTAAATAAGCCCATAATAGAAAAAGAAATTAAACAAGCCATTAATGAACTCCCTAAGAAAAAAGCTCCAGAGCCAGATGGGTTTACAAGTGAATTCTACCAAATATTTAAAGAACAATTAATTCCAATATTATACAAATTATTTGAAAAAATAGGTGAAGAAGTTCTACCAAATTCCTTTTATGACACAAACATGGTGTTGATATCAAAACCAGGCAGAGCCACAACAGAGAAAGAAAAGCATAGACCAATTTCCCAGTGAAAATTGATGCAAAAATCTTAAATAAGATATTAGCAAGCAGATTACAGGAAGTGATCACCAGGATAATAGACTATGAACAAGTCAGATTTATACCAGCAATGCAGAGCTGGTCCAACATTAGTAAAACTGTCAACATAATCAACCACAGGTATAAGAAAACTAACCAAAGTCATATGATTATTTCAATCTATATACAGAAAGCTTTTGACAAAATACAGCACCCATTTCAAATAAAAGCAGTATAGAGATTATGAATAGTTGAAGCTTTCCTTAAAATAATAAGCAGTATCTACCTAAAACCCTCAGCAAGCATTATATGTAATGGAGATAAGTTAGAGACCTTCCCAATAAGAACAGGGGTAAAACAGGGATGTCTATTATCACCTTTATTATTTAATATTGTACTAGAAATGTCTTTAGCAGTAAGAAAAGAAAAAAGAATTAAACAAATTAGAATAGGCAAGGAGGAAACAAAACTATCACTCTTTGCAGATGATATGATGGTATACTTAGAGAATCCTAGCAAATCAATGCAAAAATTACTTGAAACAATTAACAACTTGAGCAAAGTAGCAGGATATAAAATAAATCCACATAGATCATCAGCATTTCTATACATGACCAACAAAGTCCAGCAGCAAGAGAAATTCCATTTAAAGTAATAGTAAACAATATAAAATACTTGGGAGTCTACTTGTCAAGACAAACCCAGGAATTCTATTAACACAATTACAAAACACTTTTCACACAAATCAAATTAGATCTAAATAATTGGAAAAATATCAATTGCTCATGGAGAGTCTGAGCTAAAATAATAAAAATGACAATTCTAACTTAATTAATTTACTTATTCAGTGCCATGCCAATCAGACTACCTCAAATTATTTTATAGTACTAGAAAAAATAATAACAAAATTCATCTGGAGAAACAAAATGTCAAGGATATCAAGGGAACTAATGAAAAAAAAAATGCACAGGAAGGTGGGCTAGCTGTACCAAATACAAAGCTCTGCTATAAACAGCAGTCATCACAACTATGTTGTACTGGCTAAGAAATAGACAGCAGGGTCAATGGAATAGATTAGGCAAAGAAGATACAGTAGTCAATGTAGTAGTACTAGGCTTCCACCAGTTGTGGACGACCAGGGATCAGTGCCTTGAAGAGCCACAGGCCACAGTGTGGCTGTGCAGTCCAATATGGGAGCTGCAGCTCCTGCTGCAATGAGTACATTGGAAAACTGTGCTCTCTGTTGCCCATCGGTTCCTGCTACTCATTCGTTTTTCTTCCTCCCTAGCTTGAAGGCCCATCTCAGCTGCGCGCAACCTTGTGCACAGCTGAGTAGTCAACGTACTGCTTGATAAACCCAAATAATCCAGCTTCTGGGATAGGAATTCAGTATTTGACAAAAACTGCTGGGAAAAAGGGAAGATAATATGACAGAACCTAGGCATAGATTAACATTTTACACCTTATGCTAAAATAAAGTCAAAATGGGTACATGGTTTAGGCATAAAAGGTGATACCACAGGTAAATTAGGAGAGGAAGGAATAATTTACCTCTCAGATCTTTGGAAAGGAGAATAGTTTATGACCAAACAAGAGATAGAAATTATTATGAAATGCAAAATGGATGATTTTGATTACATTAAATTAAAAAGGGTTTGCACAAACTGAAGCAATGCATCCAAAATTAGAAGTGAGACAGAAAGCTGGGAAACAATTCTTATAGGCACTACTTCTGATAAAAGACTCATTTCTAAAAAAATATCAGTAACTAAATAAAATTTATAAGAATCCAAGTCATTCCCCTATTGAGAAATGGTCAAAGGCTATGAACAGGAAGTTTTCTGATGAAGAAACCAAAGCTATCTATTGCCATATGAAAATGCTCTAAATCCATATTGATTACAGAAATGCCAATTAAAACAACTCTGAGGTACCACCTGACACCCATCAGATTGGCTAATATGACAAAGAAGGAAAATAATTAATGTTGGAGAAGTTTTGGAAAAATTGCAACACTAATGCATTGTTGGTGGAGCTGTTAATTGATCCAACCATTCCGGAGAGCAGTCTACCGGAAGGGCTATAAAGCTGTACATACCCTTTGACCCAGAAATATCACTATTAGGTCTTTTTCCCAGGGAGATCAGGGAAAAGGGAAAGGACCCTCATGTATACAAATATCTATAGCTGCTCTTTTTGTGGTGGCAAGGAATTGGAAATGGAGGGGTTGCCCATCAATTGGGAAATGGCTGAACAAGTTGTGGTATATGAATGTAATGGAATACTATTGTGCTGTAAGAAACAATGAGCAGACAGATTTCAGAGAAACCTGGAAGGACTTGCATGAACTGATGGTGAGTGAGATCAGCAGAACCAGGAGAATGTTGCACACAGTATCAACAACATTATGTGTTGATCAACTGTGATAGACTTGATTCTTCTCAACAATACAATGATCCAAGATAGTTCCAAAGGACTCATGATGGAAAATGTTCTTCAGATACAGGAAAAAAAAGAACTTTGGAATCTAGATATAGAACGAACCATATTATTTCTTTTGTTTTTTTGTTGTTCTTTCCTTTTTTAAGGTTTTTCTTTTTTGCTCTGATTCTTCTCTCATAACGTGACTAATGCAGAAATATATTCAATGTTATTGTACATATATAACCTTTATCAGATGACTTGCTCTCTTGTGGAGGGGGGAGGGAGGGAAGGGGAGCAGAAAAATTTGAAATGAGAAATCTTATAAAAACAAATGTAACTGGAAAATAATAAAATATTTATTTGAAAAAGGAGACTGGAAAGGTAGATGGGGAAAGGTTATAAATATCTTTAAACTCCAAACAGGATTTTACATTTGATCCTGGGTGTGACAGAAAGCTGCCTAACTTTACTTAGTAAGAGAGTAACATGTTCAAACCTATGATTTTAGATACCAACTTAATGACTGAGTAGAGAATGGTCTAAAGTGGAGAAAGCCTTAGTGCACATTACTTTCCTTTACACATTCTAACAGTAGAACCAAAAGAGTGTATTTACTGTCTCTCACACCTGCAATTCCTTTCCTCACCTCTGTATCCATGCATAGAAATCATTTCCCTTTCTTTTTACCTGTGTCTCTTAGAATTCTGAGCCTCCTCCAGAGCCCTGTCCCAGCACTCTCTTAAACAAACCTTCCCTGACCACAGCATATACCCTAAATGCCATGCCCCACTCCCAAAATTAGTTTCTATTTTATTTGTATGTTGTGAGTATATATGTGCATACTTGAATAAGTACATATGCCTACATGTGTATATATAGGTATGTATATACTATGATAAATGTACACACACATGCACACACACATTTTATATACACACACACACACACACATACACACACACACACACATTTATATTTACTTATATAAAGATCCTGGAATCCAGGCTCGGCTTCATTTTTGCCTTAGTATTCCTATTGCTTGCTATATATTAGGTAGTTAATAAATGCTTGTAGATTTTTAAGACTATCCTACTATCTATAGGAACACATAAAACAGGAAAGACCACTTAAAACTCTTTCCACAGATGTAGATTTGTTGCTTCCAGTTAGAAGGTTTTATGGGAGAAAAAGGTGACAAAGGACATTAACTGAATGTAATGTTTTTATGCAAAGGTTCAAACTGAAGTATAAGAATGCTATTCTATAGTAATTAGAAAAACTACTAGAGCATGTGCCCATTCTGTCTATCTCTCTCTCTCTCTCTGTCTCTGTCGCTCTCTTTCTGTGTGTGTCTGTCTCTGTATCTCTCTCCTCTCTCAATCACACACACTAACAGATGTGTACATTTCTCTACATATCAGATATTATAGCCAACACCTTTTTTCCTGGATTGCGTAGATTGTGCAAACTAAATGCATCTTTTTTGAATACTTTAGAGATTAATGAATTTTAAAAATAACTTTATTAGTGATAATATTTCCCAGATATCTTTTATATGATTTATGGTCTTAGAGAGTTGCCTGGGGCACTAAGATTAAGTCACTTGCCCAGGCTCAAATATCTCCTTTGTGTGTAAGTTGGGACTTGGATTCTTTTATTTTTCTTTGTGACTAAGGCCAATTATGTATATACTACATCATATTGCCTCCTAGCAGGTCTAGTGTATATATCCTAGAAGTTTAGTGGCTAAATGAGCTAATGATTAATTTAGATTGTTGCATCTAAAATCCTTCTAAAAATATGAGAGGGGAGAGGGAGAGGGATGGGAAAGGAGGGAAGATAGAGAGACCAAAAGATAGAAAGAGATTTGGGCATAGAGCAATGTTTAAAAAAATGCCCTTGCAATGATCTGCAATTTTAGAAAATTAGTGGTGGAGGGAGAATTAAGAAGTAATATAGCAGTGCCTCATGAAATCCAACTTTAAGTAAGAATTAAAATATTTATCTGAAAAGTGATTATTCACAATCAAGTGTGAATTAGTTTAATCAGAGTGTTGCTTTTAAAAAACAAAGAACAGCTGTTGTGAAGGAATTAAAGTCTAAAGAATGAGGACTTCAATGAAGCAGGGCACTGGAGATGGGTGAACATACATGGGTGTCCTGCTGCTTGTTTTCTTTGTAGCCAGAAAGCTGTGTAGTGGATCTGGTTACTTGGGGCTGGAAGTAAGGAAGAAAGTCAAGAGGAAAAGGAAGGGAGCCACAAAGAAAACACTTTGCCACTACTTCAAACCTTTTCTTGCTACTACCTTGAATATCACAATTAAAAAAAGAAGGACTATAAGGACCAAAGTAATGCTTATTCTTTATTGACTAACACCTTTAGGGTCTACATATGCTGGAAAAGATAATAATTTGAATTTGCAATCAAGTCTTGTTATTGAGTTAATAATTCACTTCCAAGTCTCTGGATGTACATGGGACTGTATTCTACAGAGATTCATTAGCATTTGTGAGAAATGCCCAAGCAATATAAAGAATCAATTCAGTCTGCATTGTTGAAGAGGGAATTGTAATTCACCTTGGTTTGTGTCACTGTCATTTCCCTAATATAAAGAAATTCTCCAAAGAGACTATTAACATAAAAAAGGTCGGCTGATGGGGGATGGGGAAGCTCTGTAGAGATATGCCATCTGGAAGGGACAAAGTGATTGAAGATTGGGTATACCTTAGCTATAGTTATACAATTATTTTGTATGGAATTTTTATTTTCCCAGACATGCACATTTTTTTTCTTTAAGCATATGAAATTTATGAGCTGATTATTTTTTTTCCTGTGTGTGTTATTTTCTTTTCATTCTTTATGATACTCAAGGGTCTCTTCTTTAATAGGTTTGTATAGAATATTTGTGGCCATCATCCATAAATTTCATTTGTGCTCTACATTTCCTCTGAACTTAGTTTAGTAGATGTATAGTGATACTTTATGTTTACCTATTATTTGTTAAAAAATGTTCAGAAATCCTCCAGCATTAAAGAGCTTCTCTAGTCAAGCGTGTAAATGAACTCTTTGCCTGGTATAACCTGTAGCAGGTTTGATTTCTCTAAGGGAATTTGATTTCATTCATGAATATTCACATAAACTCCCAGGAAGATTATTTTGGTTCAAGTACGTGTTCACATCTATGCAAATTCAGGGTGTCAACATTTAAGCTTATACTTCAGCAAATATTCTTTTACCCAGTGCCATATTTCTCTGAAATGGTTTTATTTTGAAGTATAAATACCTACAGAGTTACTTAGTAATTGAAAGTTTCATTATAAATTACTTGGTCAGCTTTTAGGAAATTCAAGAAAGGAATGGATTAAGAATGTTCATGTTAAATGAATTTTTACCCTGGATATTTTCTTAAAGGATAATAGTCATTAAGTTCAAATGGACTTTTAAAAAATGTGTTTGCATTTACAGAGACCCAAGGACTATTTATGAAGAAATTTTTATTAATATTCACTACCTAGGATTTTGAGTGTATATGTGTTTGGGTCTAGTTTCAAGAAATGCAGAAAATGAATAATTATAGGGAAAGGAATGAAAGTTTTAGTTTGAATATTTAATTTTGTATATACTTCTGCCTCATACTCCAGATATATTATAAGGTATTTGAATGTTAGATAATTTAGTGTTTTTGCAATCTATCTTCCAAAATACTATGGATAGAGCAGATAAAACCATAAAGTTTAAATGAAAGGATTTAGGAATTAGAAAATCTTAGTTAAAATCTGCATTCTTCTTGGGTGTTTTTTGATAGATTCTGACTTTCTGAGCCTTAGTTCTAAATTTTAGAAATTATATGCAATTTCACAATGACATTATTGCTCGATTTCCAATTAATGTTTACCATGAGAAAAGGAGATAAAAAAGCTCTCTGAAGAAAACAATTGCTGAACAATTAGGATTGAACAAATGGAAGTTGGTGATTTTATAAGAAACAAAGACACAGTAAAGCAAATCCAAATGAATTTACAAAAAAATAGAGGGCACTATGAAATATCTCCTTTGTAAAACAGCTGACCTGGAAAATAGATCCAGGGGAGATAATTTCAAAATCATTGGACTGCCTGAAAACCATGATCAGAATAAGAGTTTAGACATCATCTTCCAAGAAATTTTCAGGGAACATTGCCCTGATATTCTAGAAGCAGAAGGTAGAATAAAAATTGAAAGAAGCAACTCATTACCTCTTGAAAGAGATACCAAAAGGAAAACCTCCAGGAATATTATAGCCAAACTCCAGAGCTCCCAGGTCAAGGAGGAAATATTGCAAGCAGCTAAAAAAAGAAATTCAAATACTGTGGAGCTACAGTAAGGACGACACAAGATCTAGCAGCATCTACATTAAAGGATTAGAGAGCATGGGATATGATATTCCAGAGGGCAAAGGAACGAGGACTACAACCAAGAATCATGTACACAGCAAAACTGTTCATAATCTTTTTGAGGAAAAAGTGAGACTTCAATGAAAAAGAGGACTTTCATGCATTTGTTATGAAAAGACCTGAATTGAATATAAAATTTGACTTTCAAATATAAGACCCTGGAGAAGCATAAAAAAGTAAACAGGAAAAATAAATCATGAGGGATATTAAAAGATTAAACTGTTTACATTCCTACATGGAAAAATTATACTTCTAACTCATAAGAACTTTATCAGTATTAGGGCAGCTGAAAGGAAAATACTTAGACAAAGGGCACAGGTGTGAATTGAATATAAAGAGATGATATCTGTAAAACATTTATTTTTTGTTTATCCTTGTTTTTGTGTGGGGCAGCCAGGGTGGGGTGGCTTATGTCTGTGGCCAGATGTGGGCTCAGGTTCTCCTGGATCCAGTGCTGGTGCTTTGTCCACTGTGTAACCTAACTGACCTATGATGACATCTTCAATATAAAGTTAAGGGGCAAGGGGAATGCAGTGAAACAAAGGGAAAGGGAGAGGTGGACTGGAAAAAAGTAGCTCATATAAAAGTAACAAGAAAAAGCTTATGGAGTGGATGGGAAGACTGGGAAGTAGTGGGGGAGTGAGTGAACTTACTCTCATCATAATTGGCTCAAAGAGGGAATAACATACACACTCAAGTGGGCATAGAAATATATTTTGTCCTGAGGGAAAGTGGTAGGGGAAGGAGATGGGTGTGTAGGTGTGGGAAATGTGAAAGAAGGAAGGGCAGATTGGGGGAGAGGACAGTAAAAAGCAAAACACTTTCAAGGAGAGATAGGGTGAAGGAAGATAGAAAATAGAGTAAATATCAAGGGAAGGGAAGAAGAAAGAGGGTAATACAGTGAGAAATAGTAACTGTGAAATAAATGATGAGCAGATTATATCAGAAAGACATCTGAAAAATGCAAGCCATCAACAGAGAAAGAACTGATGGTATCTGAATACAGACTGAAGTATAATTTTATTTGTTAGCTCCTCTTTCAAAAGGTATTTTGTCTATTTTCTTTCACAATGTGACAAATGAAAAAATGTTTTGCATAACTGCATATGTAAAATTTTTATTGAATTGCTGGGTTTCATAGGGAGGGACAAGCAAGGATGGAAGAAGAAAATTTAGAAGACACAGTTTTAAAAAATCAATGTGAAAAGTAATGATGAGCAGGAGCAGTTCAGAGAAACCTTGAAGGACTTACATGAACTGATGGTGAGAGGAGCAGAACCAGGAGATTATTGTACATAGTAACAGCAATATTGTGTGATGAACAATGGTGATAGACCTTCCTGCTTTTAGTAATGCAATGGTCCAAAACAATTTCAAAGAATTTCATGATAGAAAATGTTCTCAACATCCAGAAAAAAAAGACTGTTGTTTAATGAATGAAGATTGAACCATACTGTTTCTACTTTGGGGCTGTCTTCTTTTTCCTTCTTTTTTGATGTTTTTCCTTTGTGCTCTGACTCTTCTTTTACAATATGAATAATGTAGGCATATGTTTAATGTGATTGCACATATATAACATATCTTAGATTGCTTTATCTCTTGGGAAGGAGGAAGGGAAGGGAGGGTGAGAGAAAAATTGGGAATTAAAAATCTTATGAAAACAAATGTTGAAAACTATCCTAGGGGCAGCTGGTGGTGCAGCGGATAGAGCACCAGCCTTAGACTTAGGAGGACCTGAGTTCAAATCTGGCCTAAGATACTTAACACTTATTAGCTGTGTGACCCTGGGCAAGTCATTTAACCCTATATCAGGCACTTTTACCATAGTTATCACTTATAGTTCTATTCTGGTCCTTCTCCTCTATAGCACTTGAGTTAGTGGACTCATTAATTCTTTCATTATCATTGTCAAGCTGATGGTTCTCAAATCTTCCCGTCTTTCTCCAACCTCTTTACTGACATCTAGTCTCTCATTTCCAACTGTTTTTCTCAAAATGTACATCCAGGAGACATTTAAAATTCAAGTAATCAAAAATGGAGCTCATCATATCTCCCCTAAACTCTTACCACCACCTACCATCCTTCTTACAATAGAGGGCAACACTATGCTTCCAATCCTTCAGTTCAAAACTTAGGAGTTATCCTTAACTCTTTTTCTCACCCAAGCTGTTACCAAGGACTATAAATTTTACCATTGCAATTTTTCTGGAATACATTCCTTTCTTTCCTCTGATACTGTCACTGCTCTAAGACATGCCATCAATATCCAAGCTTGGAATTTTGCAATATTCTGCTGGTGGGTGAGATTGCCTCAAGTCTCTCTTCACTTTAATCAATCCTCCATTTAGCCAAGAAAAGGATTTCCCTAAAGTACAGATCTGACCATGCCACTCCCCTACTCATACAAAACAAAACTCCAGTGACTTTCTATATTTTCCAATATATATATATATATATATGTGTGTGTGTGTGTGTGTGTGTGTGTGTGTGTGTGTGTGGGAATTGGGGTTGAGTGACTTGCCCAGGGTCACACAGCTAGTAAGTATTAAGTGTCTGAGGCCGAATTTGAACTCAGGTACTCCTGAATTCAGGGCCAGTGCTCTATCCACTGTGCCACCTAGCTGCCCCTTCCAAGATTTAATTTAAAATTCTCCTTTTTGGTATTCAAAACCCCTTCATAACTTTGTCCCTTCCTGCTACTTCAGCATTTTTAAACTTCACTCCTTAATACTTACTTTTAATCCAGTGACATAGGACACCTGGTTGTACTACAAACAAGACACTCCATTTCTTGACCTCTAGCATTTTCTCTGGCTGTCTCCCATACCTAAAATATTCTTTCTCTCCTGACTCTGGCTATTGACTTCTCTGGGTTCCTTTCAGTCATAAAATTCTAACTTTTACTCACTCTTGCGTAACCCCTGTTAATATTAGTGCCTTCCTTCGATGAATTATCCTCCATTTATTATGATTGTAGCTTGCTTTGTTTATATTTGTTTGCATGTTGCCTCCTCCATGAAATTGTAAGCTCCTTAAAGAAAGGACTGTCTTTTGATTCTTTTTGTATCAGTATCACTTAACACTGTATCTGACATTGAGTAGGTGATTAATAAATGCTTATTGATTGATTGATTAAGCTAGTATTGTGTTTCCAGAACTCCTTTGAACACACACCATTCTTTTTCACTAGGTTGATTTGTGAAATGTAATGGGTAAATGAACATTGTTTTGGAAAATATACATTACTTTCATTTTGGAAGTGTCAATTTCTTAATTTACTTTAAATCTTATTTGAGTAGTTTTCTTCAGAACTGTTGACTCTTCAAAATATTTTTTCCTAGTAGAGACTAATGAACTATTGGTGGAAGTATGAAATAGTCCAAACAAACATTCAGAACAACAATTTAGAACTATTCTCAAAGGGCTCTAAAACTGTGCTTACCCTTTAACACAGAACACTACTAGGTCGGTTTGACAAAACAAACAAAGAAAAACGGGGAAAAACTTATTTGTACAAAAATAATTATGAAAACTATTTTTGTCATGGTAGAGAATGAGATGCCCATCAGCAGGAGAATACCTGAGCAACTTTTGGTATGTAGTTGTAATGGAACAATCTTGTGTCATAGGATATGATGAGAGGGAGAGTTTCAGAAAAAACAAAAACAACAACAACAACAAAACCTGGGATGACTTATATGAATTGATGCAGAGTGAAATTAGCAAAATCCAGAATTGTTTTTCAAAGTAATAACAATATTTTAATTATTATTAATTATGAAAGACTTAGCTACTCTGATCATTATAAGATCTAAGACAATTCTGGAGGACTCATAATGAAAAATGCTAACTATATCCAGAGAGACAACTGAGGAATTCTTGAGTTCAAATTAAAGTACATATATTTTTTCCACTTTATGTTTCTTTCTTTTTTGCCACATGGCTAATATAGAAATATACTTTGCATGATTTTACATGTATAATTGATATCACATTGCTTACTTTTTCAAAGGGTTGAGGGAGGTGTTGGAGGAAGGTATACTTTGGGGTACTTTAAAATTTTGATGCTAAAATACATAAATACATGCTAATTTAAAATAGGTGGTATAGTGGATGAAGCACTGAACCTGAATTCAGGAGGACCTGAGTTCAAATCCAGCCTCAGACACTTAACACTTACTAGCTGTGTGACCCTGGACAAGTCACTTAAACCTCACTGCCCTGCAAAAAAAATTCAAAAATATATGTATGTATGTGTGTGTGTATGTATATATATATATATATATATATATATATATATATATATAATCTCTCTATAATGAAGAACCTTTTAGCACATTGAATTAACTGCCCAGTGGATGCCTAGTATATATATGTCTAATTTCAATGGAACTTGCTTCATTATTTTTTGAAGATACCAAAGCTTTGTAATTTTTGAACATACCAATGATGAAACACTGATCCAAAGGAATCAAAAATATGCCATTCTTTGTATAAATTTGGAAAAGCAATGTTAAGAATTGTTTTAGCTGGCAGTTGAATATGAATTTGTATATTTGGTAATTGAGGTTCTATTTATTTGCTATTTGCTATGCTGCTTATCATCCCACATTATTATTCTATGTGCACTGACAATATGTATGTATGCATACATTTATGAATATATGTATATATAGGTGTGTGAATATACATCTATTTATACAAATATATAAACTATTGTTCAGAGTAGATTTACTGATGAAACTAATTTTTTGAGAAGAGAACTCAGTTAAAACTATTTTTCTCTTCATATTTACTAACATTCCTATTTGTTACTATTTTGCTACTTTTGTTTATTTATAGTTCTGAATTCCAAATTTTATCCTTCCTTCCCTCCCTTTCCTACTACCTCCCCGAGGCAGCAAACAGTCAGATATGGGTTATACATATACAGTTATGTAAAACATTACTATATTAGTCATTTTGTACAAGAAAAAGAATACAAGGAAAAAATGAAAGAAAGTGAAAAATATCATGCTTCAGTCTGTTCCATCAATATCAGTTCTTTCTTTGGAAGTGGATAATATGTTTCATCAATAGTCTTTTGACATTGTCTTGGATCATTGCATTCTTGAGAATAGTTAAGTCATTCACAATTCTTCATTAAATAATATTGCTGTCTCTGAGCACAATCTTCTCTTGGTTCTACTCTCTTCACTATAATTAGTTCATACAAGTCTTTCCAGACCTTTCTGCTTGCCATTTCTTATAGCACAATAATATTCCGTCCCCATCATATACCACAACTTATTTAGCCATTCCCCAATTGAAGGGCATTAGTTTGATTTCCAAATCTTAGCCACCACAAAAAGAGCTGCTATAAATATTTTTGTACAAATAGGTCTTTTTCTCTTTTCGGGGATGTCTTTGACGTATAAAACTAGCAGTGGTATTGCTGGATCAAAGGGGATACACAAATCTATAGCGCTTTGGGCATAGTTCCAAATTGCTCTCCAGAATGATTGGATCTTTTCACAACTCCATCAACAGTGGGTTAGTGTCCCAACTTTCTCTCATGCCCTCCAACATTCAATATTTTTTATTTTTGTTATATTTGCCAATATGGTAAGTGTGTGGTGATACCCCATAGTTGTTTTAATTTGCATTTCTCTGATCAATAATGATCTAGTGTATTTTTAATATAATTATGAATGACTTATTTCTTTGTCTGAAAACTTCTTGTTCATATCCCTTGACCATGTATCAATTAGGGAATGACTTATTTTTTTTTTGGTGGTGCAATGAGGATTAAATGACTTGCCCAGGGTCACACAGCTAGTAAGGGTCAAGGTTCTGATACTGGATTTGAACTCAGGTCCTCCTCCTTAACATGGGGCCGGTGCTTTATCCACTGTGCCCCCTAGGTGCTCCAATGACTTGTATTTTTATAAATTTGACTCAATTGTCTATATGCTTGAGAAATGAGGCCTTTATCAGAGATATTTTGTTTCAAAAATTCTTTCCAAGTTTTCTGTTTTCCTTGTAATCTTGGTTACAATAGTTTTGTTTGTACAAATTTTTAATATTTTATGTAATCAAAATGATGTATTTTACATTTTGTTTTACTTTCTATATCTTCCTTGGTGCTAAATTCTTCCTATGCACATAAATCTGACAGATAAATGATACCATACTCTCTTTTTGTGTATGTGTGTGAGGCAATTGGGGTTAAGTGACTTGCCCAAGGTCACACATCTAGTAAGTGTTAAGTGTCTGAGGCTGGATTTGAACTAAGGTTCTCCTGAATCCAAGGCCAGTGCTTTATCTACTGTGTCACCTAGCTGCCCCACCATACTCTCTTAATTGGCCAATAGTATCATCCTTTATGTGACAATCATGTACCCAATTTGACCTTATTTTAGTATACAGTGTGCGATGTTGGTTTATACCTATTTTCTGCTGTATTGTTTTCCAATTTTCCCAGCAGTTTTTGTCAAAAAAAATTTTTTTTTGTTCCAAAAGTTTGGATCTTTGGGTTTATCATATATTAGATTACTATAGTCATTTAATATACTGTAATTTCTATCTATTCTATTCCACTGATCTACCTCTGTCTTTCTTAGCCGGTACCAGATTGTTTTGATAATTAATGCTTTATAATACAGTTTGATATCTGGTACTGCTAGACTACATTCTTTCATATTTTGAATTGATTCACATGATATCCTTGAACTTTTGTTTTTTCAGCAGTGGGGAAAAATCTTCCCTGGTAGTCTGTGCCAGCTGTGGTGTGCCTGGTGAGGGTCCCTGCTATCCTGCCCAGACTGCTCACTTGCCCCAGGAACTGCTGCTTTGCAGGTGGGCAGAGCTCCAATGGTGTTTTTCCCCAAGCTCAGCCCTTCTTCAGGTCTCCTGCTGTGAGCCCAGAAGCTGCTACTGGACCTCACTTCCCTCCCACCCAGGTAAAACAGACTTTTCCTGCCAGCCTGAAAAGGCTGCTTCCCTTCTCCTTGAAAGATTCAGAGGCAGTTTTATGTTGGTTTGGAGGGGAAATTTGGAAGATCTTCAAAGGGTTGCTTCCTCAATCTACCATCTTGGCCTAAAACAATTCTTAACTTTTCATGATGAGATAATTAAATGATTAAACATTATATTACAAAGGATTCAACATTATTATTATAGAAAGGTTCCCAACACTTATTTTTTCTTCTTGATACAGCACTCTTTTGTTGTTTTCAATTAGGGACTTTATTGAGTAACGTATTTTTCATGGGACAAAAAGCCTAAAACACTATTTTTCCCCCTCAAATTTCTGTTTAACCAAAAATTTATCTACAGAAACTAAGAATAATAATACAGTGAATAGAGTGCTTAGTGTGGAGTTATAAAAACCTGAGTTTAAATTATGCCCAGATATTTACTAGCTATGTAACCCTGGACAAGTCACACAACTATTGTCTGCTTGTTATGTCAAACACAGGGTTATTTTGAGAATAAAATTTTATAATAAATGAGCAACATAGCATAGTCCATTTTAAGAGCTTATTACTCCCTTCCTTTTAGTTACATTGTTTGACTTATTTGATTAGTTTTTTACACTTTTACAGGCAAAGCAGACTAAATCAGAAGAAGGATATAGGGAAGATATATGCAGAATTAGCTATCTTATTCCTGGCAAAAAGTGCAGTATGCTCAAAGATGGTCTCCCTCTCCATCTGTTTGTCCTTCCCTTGACAAGTTCTTAATAAGTAATTTAGTGGATTTGTTATATCATAAATTTAGGCACAGCCTGCATCAGTATGGATTAAATGCTCTCTATGGCTTATCCTATTTGATTCTTTTTCATATTTCCTAGAAATCATCCAAAGAGTATTCACTGCGCCCAATGGAGAAATTACCTTGGTCGGTCCTTCTCACGTGCCATGGGTATATGCATAGGACTTGAATTATTCATCTGTTATCCATCATAATATTCATGTGATCAGCTAACCACTCCTTTTTTCTCTTATACAAGCACATAATGATGCTTTCACATGACTCTTTGGTATATAAGTCATCATTAATTATATGCTATATTATTTGATCTTCCCAGTCAGAAGACATTATATCTGTTTTAATGGGAGAAAGTCAGCTCCCTAAGGATTCAATGGTGGGACTTTTTGACTGAGGAAGTAGTCTTTTTTGAGGTATGAGTAGGTAAAATAAAGCTTTTCACAGGAGAGATGGACAACTTTTCTTTATTATTATCATTATTTTTTATGTCCAGGTCATGTCATAAGCTTTTTCCAAGTAATGTACTATTACAGTGAACTTACTGATATTTTCTGTGCAACCCTGGACAAATCACTTAATCTTCTTGGGACTCAGTTTCCTCATCTTTAAAGGGAGGGAAGAAGAAATATGAATTTTGAGTTATCTCTAGCTCTAACTCTATGATTCTATATTCCTATCAGGAACCATTGCAAAGGAAGGAAGCAAGGACATATTTAAGCCTTTACTATGTGCTACACACAGTACTTAATGATTTAAAAATTCATCATTATCATATGGTGATCACATTATCACATTATCATTGTGAGAGTTAAGAAAACTGAGGCAAGTAGAAGCTAAATGATTTGACCAGTGTCAAATAGCTAATCAGTGTCTAAGGACCTATTGAAATCACATCTTTCTGACTCAGTACTAGAGCTCTATCTACTCTGTCACAGATAATACCTCAATAATAGTTTGTTGAGAAAAATTCTAGGGATCTATAAGTTCATCAAAAGTAAATAGTGTGTCATGGCAGACAAAAAAAAAAAAACAAACAACTAATATATTCAGGCTGTAGCAAGTAGCAGAATCAGGTAATGAAAGTCCCATTGAACCCTATCTGAATGAACAAGGAAGGAGAGAATTTGTTTATTTCTAGGTCCTATAGTCTAAGAAAATATTAACTACTAGGTGTAATGGGAGAGGTCCAAATATGGCTTGCAGGTCAACTGTTATTCCAACAAATCTATAAGGATCTGTCTACTAGATAGCCAATATTCCTGGAACCATCTGTCTCCTTTCCTTGTCCTTTCATTTCTTAATAGGTGTTGTTTCCTGTCTTTCTCTACTTTTTCTTCTCTCTACCTGCAGTTGCATATTGTGTCTTGGTAATATACTTGAAATTTTTTACAAGTAGGGCAAGTGAACAAGTAAACAAAAAGTTTATAGACCAGTGTCACAGAATTTAAATTCAGTTTTGATTGTCTTTTGTATAGTTATGGGCATAAACTATATAGACAGGGCTAAAATTCAACTTTGAAGTCTCTAAAAGAATTTACAACCTAACTATGAGTACATTTATAATATTAGGAATCCAGCTCTTTATACTGTAATGATTGGAATGATGTCACCCACTGGTGACTTGCTGTGGGAAAGCTCCGCCTGAGGAAAATGCCTCAGAGGGCAAGGCCATGTGGCTTTTCCTTGGCGTCAGGAAGTGACATTTACTCATGGGTGCTGTCTATCAAGGCTACCAGCCAATCAACTTGAGGAGCCTCCTATTTTCTGGGAGAAGACAGGAAGGAGGAAAGAGGGCCTTCACAGAGAGCTCTCACTCTTTTGGGGTTCCTGACTGGATGGTGGTGGTGGCAGCAGAGGACCTCACAGGAAATTTGAGGAAAGATAGGAATGCCAGGCTGTTGGAATTCTGTTCTCAATCTTTTTCTATTTTTCAATAAACCCTTAAAAACCTAAACTCGTTTTATTAATGTTTTATTAAACTGATTTTAGTCAGTTTCCCCCAAAACTGGGGGAGCAGATTAGAATCCACATTTAGAATCTTAAATTACACAATACACAATAGAAAGCATTCTACTACCCACACTTGTCATATGAATGTCTGTTCATTAGTGTTTGCTGTATCATTCTGTATGCTGTTCATGAGGAAAGCTGTATCATATTCTAGCCCATAATTTTATTAATGCATATAGTTGTGTATATCCTTACTACTTTGTGATAAAAAATATTACTTAAGCTCTGTAGATTTCACTTATAGAGACTCCTTCCCCTAATCTTTAACTTCATGTTCTAGTAATATTGCCTGAAACCTTTCCTTAAAAGGTTACATCTAATAACATGCTGGCTCTAGCTGCTTTCAATATGATATGTTGGTGTTGTAATTAGAGAAGCCTCATTGAGGAATGGGAAGCCGGTGAAATATATTGTAAGCAAGAGTATGGAAAGTCATTAACTGGGTCATTTTAGAAGAAAGATGGATCATCACCCAAGAATCATCAGGTTGGCCACAGCCTTTTTGCCTTTAGGTGAATTTGCATGATTGGGAAGCAAAATTTATGTTCAGGGAGGATTTGACTCTAATGTTTAGGTTTTGTGGGGAAAAAAAAAAACTTCCCTGAAATGATAATCTTTTCCCCCACTGTGTATAAATATTGCAAAGGCAGGTAGATGTCATTCAAATAAAAACTCCACTAATTCAAAATATCCATGATGAAAAGTCATAAATATTCCTGGATAGATTTTTTATACTTCTCTGCTATCTCTTCCTCACCTTACCCACTTCTTCTACAACACTTTGCTGGAACTCCTTTTAATATTAGGAAAGATGTCAATGAAAGTTCAGTGATTAACAACTGTGACAGTGACCATGGAAGCTGCATATTCTAGGAAACAAAAGCTTTCCTGAGAAAAGCCAAATATTTTTTGAAGTAGGTATCTGAAAGTAGGAAAGAGGAAGACCTGCCTCTTATCCACTATCCAATAGGTAGGTTCACCTACTCCATAATTTGAAGTATTTGTGTATATAAGATAATCATTAGAGAAAAATTGAAAAACAACAATATTGATCTGACTGCCCTGCTAAACAGGTTAGTAACTCTCCTAATATAGTATAACTAATGTATGTGAGAAGAAAATGTACCAATGAGATCATTTATTGAGGGATTGTAAACTCTACCATAATTCACTCTTAGTTTGAATAAAAGACCTAAAAAGAACATTTGGTCTCACTAGCTTATATGAGCTCAATTTGGTATTACAACACCCCATTTAAAGTTTCTTTTATGAAGCTTATTCTTCCTCTAAATCTCCAAAAGCTATGGTTCTGAATAAAAAGATAAAGTTCAATCTTAAGCCATTTCCAAGGTTGACTCAGTCTTTGCATCTTGACCTCAGAAATCCAATTTAGTATTTAATCCTTCTACATGATAATAGATGATTCCTTTTTCACCAAGTTGTTCAAACAATCATTGTGGGATTTAAATAAGTCAAACTCCCTTGAATGAAATAACTCAGTTTTAGGATCTAGAATAAAGCATTCTCACTGTACAGTCTTCCTTTCAAATAGAAAGCTATTCTCTAATTCTTATTCCAAAAATTGCTTGGACTTTGTGATTATGGAAATCAGGTTGAAAATTGCATAATTAAAGAAAGTTGCTTGAGGACTGCAGATTTTTATGATGCTATTAGAAGTGACAGGATCCCATTAATAATTTGTATTTCATTAAACATGCAGCTAAAAAAGCAGAAAAAAGTCATCAACCTCACAACCTCTCAGTGGCTCCTTATTATCCACCAAGTGAAGTTCAAAACTCTTTAGCCTGGCATTTACCATCCCTCCTTCCCTTAGCTAGACTTACCTATTTTTGCAGACTTATTTAATTCTACTCCCCTTTCCCAGATTCTATGATCAAGCTAAACTAGAGTCTTCCTTTTATATACACTACAGATTTCTGCCTTCATGATTTTGAATAAGCTGCTATTTATTCCTGGACACTCAGTCACAACTGTACATTAAAATCCAAACTACCCTTTTAAACTTAATGCCCATGTTCTCTCCTGCTGATAGCAATCATTGATCCCTTCATGAATCAGTTGTAATTTTTACTCCTCAGAACTTACAGAGCACTCTAAAAATCCATTATGCCCTTACATATAATTTGTATTATGCCTATTTATAACAATGTTATATCCTCTCACTAGGTTTTGAACTTCATGAGGGCAGGGGTATGATTTAATCTCATCTTGATATCTTCCCTAGGATTTAGAACAATTCTCTGTAGAATATGCATTTAAGAAATGTCTGAGGAATTTAATTTAATTTCACTTCTGTTTTTCCCCCAGAAACAGTAGAAGTAGGTAAAATTTGGTATCAGGAGACAAAGGTTCAAATAGCAACTCTGAAATTTTGTGGGGTATTATGCAGAATTTATTTTATCCCTCCCAGTTTCTCTTGTGTAAAACATATACACACACATACATATTGCCTAGCTTGTTTGATTGCTATTAGAAAAGTTTTCTTTTTAAGCTATTGATGAAAATTTAACAATACCACCACCAATCACATTATAATCATCATTTTTACTTAGACACTTTTTATACTATATCACAGCATGCCTGGATAAAAAGAAATCATCACAGGACTTTCTATACTATATCGTCTTCTTGCAATTTTTCAAGTGCTTTCCTTTACGAATTTAGATACCAAGGCATTCAAAACATATAAGCTTAAAATTGACACATTTTTTCCTATAGTTTATTTCAGCATAATAGAATTTTCTTGTTTATCTCTGCTTATATGGAGAATTTTCAATTTTGTTTTGTCTGATAGAAAACTTGCAACACCTGCTTTTTTTATTTCCCTGATGCATACTAAATTTTTGTCCTAGCCTCTCATTATTTTATGTGTATTTCTTTTGTCAGTTGTGTTTCTTGTAAGAAACATCTTGTAGGATTTAGTTTCCTTGCACTATCTGTTACTCTCTTTTGTTTTATTGGATTGTTTCATTTTCTCAGATTTAATGTTTATGAGATAAATTTATATTTTCTTCTATTTGTGTCTCTAGTATTGTTTTTTTCTGTATTATTGTTATACCTCTAATTTTATAATATTACTTTGTCAATATGATTAGCTTTACTTGATCTGCTTTCTTCTCCTCCTCATCCATATGCACACCCTTGTACATTTGCCAATCCTTTTTATGGTTTTAGATTTGTGCTTAACTTAGTGACTAATTTTGTGTTTGTCCCTTTTATTTATCTAATTCATCCACATTTTCCCTGCTTCTTTTTATATCCTTTTCATTTAAGTGGCTAATTCAAGACTCACCTCTCCTTTCAATTTCTTTTGTTTGTGTTTTTTTTTTGTTTTTGTAAAAAATATTACTTTGTTTTCTTTATCAGTTCTCTCCTCTCTTCCCCCTCTAAACTTTTGTTTTTATATAGTTGATCTTCAAATTTTGTTATTCCTACTTTAGTATCTTTGTGTTCCATATGAAATTAAAGCTTCTTAATTTTCATGTTTGAGATCCCTCATGTAAACATTTTCTGTATTACCTTACAAATTGTTACCCCTTAACATTTTATAATTTTGCTGTGCCAAAATAGAATCATTGCCTCATAATAAAATTTTCTATGTGTTTCAAATTGTTTGGGCCAATTTTAACTTTTTTTGATCTCCATGATAATTTTCTTTCCCATTCATTATATACTCGGCTCTGAGACATAATGTCCTCCCATTCTTCTGGATGCTAGTTGTTTCCAGTAGCTCAAATATCTCTTCTCTGGGATATAATCTTATTCAGTTAGACTCTATCAAAAGGAAAGGTCTTCCTGAGCATGAAATCCCTTACGGTTAAAATCATTATAAATTTTCCAACTCCCTGTTCCAAAATATATTTCTTCCATCATGGTAATGTTCTATAGTTGGAAACCCATTCTCCCCTTCCACCTATTGTTGCTCAGAGATTACAGGAATAAAAATATCTTAATTGTGTATCATGAATTTGATTAAACTGTTTCATATATTAACTATGCCTTCTGCTCAATTCTTACCTTTCATTGACCCTTAAATTCCACAGTTCACTATCACAAAATAAATTGATTCAAGTAAGAGGTGAAGGATATCATCCCAATTTTTTAAACCTATTCCTACAGTCATCTTTATTCCCTTTTGTAATTTGAGCAGGGAATAACTTAATGGTTCCATCTTACTAATTCTTACAATTTTACTTACATAGCTTAGTAAGTTCCCTTTTCTGGCTAGTTTATTATTTACCCATTTAATAATAATAATCAAAGATGAAGTATATTTGATACTTGTACTTTCCTTGTTAGCTATTTACCTTTCTTCCATTTCTCTAATTTGTATTATTTGTACAATAAATAATTTTCTTTGTTTTAAAAAAAGAAAAATGCCTTAACTTGCCTTACATTGAATATCTATGACTTTTCCTTGATAATTAGATGGAGATTTTTATTTTTAGTGGAAATACTGTTCTTTTCTAAACAAATTATTCCATTCCCTCTTTTGGATTCTGTTATATATAGAATAGTCTTGTTTTATTAAATATTCAACTATTTCTCTTATTGACTTTAATAATCTTTTGATTATGCTCACTTCAGCAGCACATGTACTAAAATTGGAATTATACAGAGAAGATTAGCATGGCCCTTGTTCAAGAATGACACAGAAATTAGTGAAGAATCTTTTGATAGTTGTTACATTTGTTAAATTTCACCACTATATGCAGAAGGTTGTTTGAGGTTTTTTGAGTGTTTTTTTTTTAATATTATGTCTTCCATTGTGTTATTAAGGATACATTTAGCATGCTTTCTGGAAAGACTAAGATCTACAAATTATTTCTAGGACAATTGTCCTTGAAAGCAGTATGTTTTATTTGTACATAAATCATTTAATATTTTCATTGTTTCTTTTCTTTATTTCAGAGCATTTATCACTTCACTATGTTTTTTTCCTAATCTTTTGTTCACTTTTTTACTTCTTTGGAAATATTTGGTACTATGAAGATTCTTTTTTTTCTCTCTCTCTCTTCTCATTATTTCTGCTATTGAGGTAAAAAAAAATTCAGTCATTTGTTCTGACATAGTCTTTTCTCAAAGTTTTTCTTTGTCTCTTGAATCATTCTGGATACATCTTGCTGTAGTGGCATGCTGCCTTTGGAATTGAATCATTTTCTAATTTTTCATTCAGGTGTTTGATTTACCTTTACCTTGCAATACTTAATTTAGATTTTTTTTTTTGCAATTTCTGACATATGATTTAGAGTTAATTTTCTGCTAGCTCCAATCAAGCATATTCAACTATTAGACATTTCAAAATAGATAAACTTGGAAACACCTTAATCTCAATATTTTTTGAAATGGAAAATTATCTTTTCATTAAAAAAAAAATCTCTCACCCTTCCAAATTTCCCTATTACTGTTGAAGGCACCACCATCCTCAAATCACCATATCATCCATATCTTTTAATTCTTTCTCACCCTCTATATAGCCAATATTCTGTCAAGGCTTATAGATTTTTTTTTTGGTAACATCTTTCAAATATTTACCCTTCTTTCCTCTGACACTGCTAATACCCTAACACAGTCCCTCATCATCTCATTCTTTGACTATTACAATAAACTCTTGTTTGGTTTACCTGACACAAGTATCTCCACTCCATTGTCAAAATGATTTTAAGGTGCAAATTTGACCTTATTTGCCCCTCCCCTCCTATCCACTCAAACTTCTTTTGTTCTTTTTCACCTCCAGGATCAAATATAAAACCCTGTTTGTTATGCAGAGCTGTTCATAGCCTGTTTTCCCCACAACCACAACCTTTTTAGCTTTCTTATACCTTGCCCTCCCCAACAAACTTTTAAATCCTTTGATACTGGTCTCCTTGCTCCTCAAGTAAAATACTTCATATCCCAATTCTGTGAATTTCCACTGGCACTCTCTCTCTCTCTCTCTCTCTCTCTCTCTCTCTCTCTCTCTCTCTCTCTCTCTCTCTCTCTCTCTCTCTCTCTCTCATTTCTTTAGTGTTGTTACTCCTTGTCTCTGCTTCTTGGCTTCCCTGGCTTCCTTCAAATTCCTTTCAAAATATTACCTCTACAGGAAACCTTTCCTGATGCTTCTTAATTATATCACCTTTTCTCTGTTAATTAATTCCAATCTATCCTGCATGTAGCTTGTTTTTAGGTAGTGATTTTCATGTTGTCTCTCCATCATTTTGGAGCCTCACTGAAGATGTCATACTTCTCTTTGTATCTCCAGCACTTAGCAAAATGCCTGACATAAAGCAGATGTTTGCTGTCTTGACTTGGCTTCACTTGACACTAACCAAATTGTTGTCCAGGCAGAACATAGTTGCTTACTTCCCCAAATATCTCCTCTTCCACCATTTTAATATGCAAAATTAAGATGAGTAGAGTTTGGGAGAGAATTGTGTGCTGATGCTAGAAAGTCATCAGAATAATGGAAATTTTTGAATATTTATTACAGCACAGTCATAGGTAGATTTTGTATCCTTCTGGTATAAGAAGGCTTTGGGGGAAGAGTGGCATGTGAGCATAATAGTTTAGAGGTCTTACCTGCTATTTCACACATCTGTCTTCTTAACCATTGGATTCAGCTGTAATTGCTTTAGTGTTAGTGCAAATGGTTCTTCAGTCTGTTAGTCATATGACCCAGATTTCTTTCTCTATTGCCCCTTTGAGTAGAGTTTCAAGAAACCAGCTTGAGACATTTTCTTAATTTCTTAATAGGTATATTATAGATCTCTTCAAGAATTAGCAAAACAATAAAAATTGCAAGGCATGAGAAATTTATTAATCACCTTTTGATTTTATGCATGATGCTATATGAACATGTATAGATGTATATGATCACATGTAATTTCATATGCATGAAAATATACATGAATTTTATCTTGATTAAAACCTCTATTAAAGTGAATTACCCACAAAATCAAACTCATTTGATTAAATTGATTTTTCAGTTATTACACTCTCATTTTTTTTCTGGTGATTTGATGAAATGTTTTGGGTTCAATTTCTTCCATAATCTTGAAATTATCCTTATATGTTACATTTGCTGAACCAGATTAATTAAAGAAACAATTATTTACAAATCCAATTGTAAATAAATCATCTTCATTTTCATTAAATTTCAAACTAAATATATCAAATCACTCTTGTGATAATTATGTAATTTTTATTTGCAGGTAATCATACTATATATACATATAAAATGATACCTATTATTTTTATGAAATATCAGTTGGCCTAAAATATATTTATTCAATAATGTTAGGTATTTTTATTTGAGATTTTCCACTTTCAAAATGTAACCAGGATGATTACCACACATTGTCTATCAGTTTTAATGACTTTCCTATCTCTTTCTTCTGTTTTTTCTTCTTTACCTCCTGCACAGAGCTAATGATTAAAAATAATAATTGAAGGGGCAGCTAGGTGGGGCAGTGGATAGAGCACTGGCCCTGGATTCAGGAGCACCTAAGTTCAAATCCGACCTCAGACACTTAACACTTACTAGCTGTGTGTCCCTGGGCAAGTCACTTAACCCCAATTGCCTCACTAAAAAACAAAACAAAAAAACAAACAAAAATAATGATTGAAAATACATTTTGCCTGATAAAGTATAAAGTCAGAATGTATTCACCCTTGCTTGGGTACACTTTTAGAGTAGTGTCATAGATGATGTGGAGAATGTCAAACTGTAATTATTTGGGTTGCTTAATTAGGGGACCATTTCTAACATCAATTGTTTCAAGACCCATTTTTCAATGTACTTTCAGCTAAATTATCATTAGTACATTTAAGTTCCAACCAAGAAGGGGAGAGCAAGGATAAGGAAAATTAAAAGAGAGTTTGTAGGTTATCCAAAGAATATTCATGGTGCTCAACTCTTCCTCAAATTTTGCTTCATTGAACAAGAAAAATCACAGGCTATAGAATATAAGCTATTACCATGTCACCTTTTGATGGAAATTTTTTTTTAGTAAGATAAGGTACTCAGAAAAATGGAGCCATAGATACAGGGTCCTTGAACACATGTAGTACATAGAATAATTTATTAGATTGTTGTTGCTGGTTTTTGTTTTTTTGTCCTTCTTTCTTGAAGAGGACCATGACATCAGGATGAGGTCATGACCTCCACTGAATTGGATTTAAGTGAGGGAGGGCTGTGAAAGGTCATTTGGTGACCCAGATAAATGAAACAAAGAGGGGAATGTGGTAAAAAATGGAAGTTTTAGCTGAATTATTTGAGAGTTGAGCACATGCTACTGAAGTGGCTTTTGAAGGACCTCCCTTTTGGGGAGGAGTCCATGACGAACTTCCAGCATGCCAGCTTAAAACTGGGGGAGGAACGGAAGTTCTCTCCCTCTCTGGCTTTTGAGCTTAGCCGTGGTGGTGCAAATGCTTGGTGTTCAGCTCTGGTTCTTGGCCTGGTGGGCAGTTTGGGATTTGGTGAGTTTTATAAAGGAATATAGACTAAGCTTAGATCTAAGATTATTCATTTGTATTTCTACTTTCCTATTTCCCTAATTGGTATCACCTTTTGTTGTCTAATTAATTCCCAAGCAATAAAAACTAATCCCTCACTGATTAAAGCTCAGAGGCTTCTTTTTCTTAGTGGTCTGGGAAATATGTAAGGGAAAAGTTAAAAGGGGGAGTGCTTGTATATCCAATTTTAAATCTCACAGTCACCAAATTCACTCTCTCCTCCAGCGTCATCTGGGTCAAGTGACAAGATATATATCATGATGACTGGAGAAGGCCCTGGATGTTTAAGGAAATTGGGGTTAAGTGATTTGCTCAGTGTCACACAGCTAGTCAGTGTCTCAGATGAGATTTGAATTCAGGTTCTTCCAACTTCAGGGCCAGTATTCTATCCACTGTGCCACATAGCTGCCCCTAGTTTATTAGAGAACAATAAAGAATTTGGTATTGAATGAACATTAGAAATCTTCTTATCAAAGTTTCCAATATAAATGAGGAAATGGATTTTTCTAATGGAAAAGAAATTGTACTTCTTGCATTATGGGATCATAGATCAAAAGTTAGAAGGATCAAAGACCATGCAGGCCAACCACTTCATTTTGGAGTGGACGACACTGAGGCCTAGAGCATTTAAGCAATTTACTTATAGTCACACAAGTGGTAACCAATTAAAATATCCAACATGGATATAGTATGAACTGAAGCATTGGGAGATGCTGAAGAGTTATTTGATATACATAATTATTATTATTATAATAAATCATTTCATGGTGCCTAGAGAATATACAAATAACTCACATTTTGGAGGACTTTACAGCTTATGAAACCCTACTCACAACATCTCTATATGGTTAATAGTCCACACATGATTGTCACCATTTTATTGATAAAAGAATTGTAGAAAGGTGAAGGTACTCACAGGAAAATGATTAGTCATTGATTGGGATTACATTCCACAGGGTGCGTGAGGATTGGCAATATGCAGTCTATGAGGTGGAATGCAAAGACAATTCAGGAGGGAGACAGCAGTAACACCTGGGTGGGTTGGGAGGCAGCAGTTAAGGAAGTCATCAAACAGAACATGACACTGAGTTGAAGACAAGTATTTGAAGAAGCAGAAGTGAAATGTATTCTTTCCAGGAATGGGGGATGTTTTCTGAAAAATATCAAGGTAAAAAAATGCAGTAATGCTTTCAGGAAATGGCTAGTGATCTAATTTGACTTAAAATTGGAGTTTGTAAAGGAAAACAGTATGAAGTAAGGCAATAAAAGTAGGTGAAAACTAGATTGTGGAATTCTTAAATGTAAGGTTTAAAGACTGCATTTTTTATCTAAAGAATAAATTAAAGACTCACTGTTGGATTTTAAGCATGGGAGTAGCATGGTCAGACCCATGCCACTGGGAGATTATTTTGGTAGCATTGTGGGAGGTGGGTTATATATAGAAAAGAAAAGAAAAAGACCATTCAGGAGACTCTTTTAGTCATCTAGATGGGACTATGAAGATCCAAACTAGTGTAGATTTGTGAGGGTGGAAAAAAGAGGAAAAGTTTAAAAGATGTGGTGGAGGCAGAATCAATAACACTTGACAGTTGATTTGATTTTTCCAATATTATTTGATCAGCACATCTTTCATCATACATTTCCCTGGTGCTGAGCTGTGCTCCATTTTTTTTCTTTTAAAGGAAAAAACAAACATTAAAAGCAATTAAACATAATCCAAACAAATTTTAACTTTGGCCTTGTTCAAAAATATATTACTCATTCTGAATTTTAAGTCCATCACCTTTCTGGCAGCAGGTGGACTGCATACTTCATTTTTGGTTCTCTGCTCTAGTTCTTTTTCAAATTTGCTTCTTTACTATGTGATGTAGTCAGCTAGTACCTTCACTCCACCTCAAGGGCATCTCAACTGTCTTCTTTATGATACATATGCTTAATTCCTCAGATACTATAATGTTACATGATTCAGAGATCTTTCTTCACATCCTATCTCATCCAGACATATAGTCAGAGCACAATGCCATATGTCTTTACACTTCTCTGCTTCTCATCAGTTTTTATCTGCCCTTCCATGATACTTGCATGATTTTCCACAACCTTCCTTTTTATTTTCTCACTCCCTTTCCACTTTTTCTCCTTCCCTCCTTTCCTTCTTCCTTCCCACCTTCCTTTCTTTATTCCTTCTGTCCTAACTTCCTCCCTCCCTCCCTCCCTCTCTACACCGCCCCCCACACACAGATACACAGACTCACACAAAGATTTTTCATCTCCTGTTTTGACACATTGATCAAATCAATACTAAAATTACTTCTGGAAAAAGTGTGTCAATTGGCTTCCCTATGGATCAACTCACAATCCATGTCACTGCACAAAGTAATGTTTGGTTTCATGATCATAATTCTTGTAATATGCTCTCACTTTCATGAGAATGTAATTCTTTTGAAAACAGAGGCTCTCTCAAGTTAGTACCTACATCCAAAGAACTTTGCACAACTTTTGGACCATAATAATTCTTAATTTTTAAAAATTAATTCATTTATATAACTCAAACATGTAACAGGTTACAAAATAATTGTACTCAAATTTTTTAATCTTCCTTGATAATAACTGTATATATCTAGTTAGTTATTAAAAGTTTATAAATAAAAGTTTTATATCTAAGAGTTACATGAAGAGGATTCTTTCATGATCCTTATCAGATCATAGTTTAAAGAGTATAGATTCATAGACATCCTTAATAGCATCTAATTCTTCTCTACTTCTCATTTTGGAGATCAGGAAACTAAAGCTGGAGAACTAAAGTGACTTGTCCAAGGATGCAGAAAGACAATGGATTTTTTTTTTGGTAGGGCAATGGGGGTTAAGTGACTTGCCCAGGGTCACACAGCTAGTAAGTGTCTGAGGACAGATTTGAATTCAGGTCCTCCTAAATTCAGGGGCTGGTGCTCTATCCACTGTGCCCTAGCTGCCCTGACGTAATGAATTTTAACCCAGCTCCCTCTGCCTACATATCTAGTATTTCCACTATTGAGTTCCAGATATTTAATTATTGAAATTTAATCACCCTTTGATAATTCTGCTTTATTTTATAGTTGTGGACAGTTCTTCCAAGCCAGGTCATAACTTATCTTTAACTTATTGTCTAAGACTTAAGGAGATACCTGATATACAAAAAATTTTATGCAACTAACCTATATATACTATATAGTAAATATCAGTCAGTGTTTGAACCCAAGTCATTTTGACCTAACGTTCAGCTCTGTACCAGTACACCCAGGTGCTTCTCTATGTTAAAACAATTTTTAAGGAACTATTCCAAAGTTAGTAGTTGCTCCTATCAATAAACAGTAAATATATTAGGCAAATGATCCCAGTTTCTCTCTAGACTTTTCAGCAAGTTTGTGCATGACTTCAGGGCATCTGAATTCATCTATCTGCCACTTGACTGGAAAAAAGCTTTCAGAAGTAAATTTATTATTCTCATAATTCAGGGCTGACAGTTAACAATGACAGCTATTAGAACATCAATGGACACAACAATTTCCTAAAAATATTATAGCATTTATTTCCCCTTTTGTAGTTTAAAAGGGAAAATATTTTTTATTTGTTTATATTTAGTTAGAGGTAGAATAAAAACATACCTTTTCCTTAACTTATAATCTTTGAGATATAAAGGATGCCTATGAGTATCTAGGTTTAGATCAATCTGTTAGTTAATAAATTTTGTATTTCTAATAGGTCACCAACTAACGGAATCTCATAGTTAGGACAAATTTGAGAGGTCTGGTAGCCCCCACCTATAGGAATCTGCTTCCACTGAGAGAAACCTCACTAAAATCTGAAGACTACAACATATTTCCTCTATGCTACAGATTCAATTGTTAGGAAGCTTTTTTTTAAATAGAGAGAGCCTTAAACTGTCACTTCAAACAAACAAACAAACAAATGTCCAACCTTTGCTCCTAGTCTCCTAGTTCTAACCTCTGGGACCAAGCAGGGAAAAAAAGTGTTTAAGACATTTGAAGGCAACTGCTATATGATCCCTAATGGTTTTTTTCTCAAGGTTACAGATCCTTAGCTCCATAAATCAGTACTCATATTGCATGATTTTCAGTCTATCCATCAACTTGATTGACTTCTGTGTATACAGCAGTATCTCATTGTCTTTCTGAAAATGTGACAATGATGTGCTCTGACCAGAGAAGAGTATGTGAGCTTTCACCTTCCTAGTCTATGTTTTTTTCCTCTCTGAAGGCATTCTAAACTTTCATTAGAAGTTTTTAGGCATGCCATATCACATTGTTTATACTTTTTAAATTGGTTGTCCACTAAAACCATTTCTTCAGATAAATTATTATCTATAGATGGTTTTTATATCTTCTCATAGTTTTTTTTTACTTTCTTGAATTAATTTGACTTCATTATTTATATTTTTTGCTTTTGCAGATAGAAATATAAGGCAGCAACTTTTTTTTCTCTTTCAGATTCTTTACTTCCAATAGTCAGCATTGATGAAACTATTTGCATCTCCAAAGTTTTCAGTTCCTTTCTCACAAGTTCATAATCTTTAGCAATTATTTCCATGTTCCTTATTATAATATTTTTACAATATCAATAAAAAGTTAAAAAAGAACAACTAATCTTCAGTTAGTGAGAAGTAATCGAAAGTTTGCTAGACTAGATGACAGTGCCAATACTGTTTTAGACACTGTGATCTTTCAGTCATTTAACAACTCTGAACTCAATTTCCTCCTCCAAAATGGAAGTTAGACTTCATGACATTTACTGTTTCTACCACTTTTAAATCTAGAATTCTATTGTGATAAAAAGAATCTCGAGGGTAGAGTCAAGATGGTGGTAAAAAGTCAGTAACCTCTCTGAGCTCCTAATACAATCACTCAAAAAATCTCCAAATAATGCCATAAGACAATTCCTGGAGTAGCAGAACCCACAAAAGGATGGGCTGAGATAATTTTCCAGCCAAAGACAGAAGGTTGGTAGGAGGGGGCTGTTGTGCCAGGGTGGGAGTGGAGCCCAATCCTGTGGTCACACCACACTGACACAGATCCATCCCCAGGCTGGCTACCCAGACCTGGGTCTAGCATATACAGATTCAGACCCAGGATAGACACCCAGACCCTGGTCAAGCTAACACAGATCTAGCCCCAGGATATCTGCTCAGAACCAGGTCAGGCTGACACAGATACAGGTCCAGGCAGTCCACAACAGAAAAATTTACCCCCAGAGCCTCTGAATTGGCTGAAGCAGCAGCATCTTCTGGAACTGAGCTCATGGTATGGAGAGAGAATTGAGTGGTTGGCTGGGCAGAGATTACAGGGGTCTTTGCTGGAGCTGAGGAGGAATTTGGTTGTTCTACCCCATCTGAGAACCAGGAAGCAATCTTGAGGGGCAGCTCTAGTGGGGGAGGGTGCAGACTCACCAGAGTTATCCACAGCAAACAAAATTTGGTTGTCTGGTTGAATAGAAAGTAGGATTGGGGTTATTTACACATCAGAGCACAGGTCAGGCAAGTGAAGAGCCTGCAGCTCCTTAAGTCAAACCACTTTGGACCCCCTGAATCTTGGTATAGTGCATCCTGGAAGCAGTGCCCCACTTTAAGAAGGAGTTAAAAGTCAAGAAATAGGCAGGGAAAATGAGCAGACAGAGAAAGATATGGACCATAGAAAGTTGCTTTTGTAACAAGGAAGATTGAGGTGCACCCTCAGAAGAGGATAGCAATGTTAGGGCTCCTACATCCAAAGCTTCCGAGAAAAATATGAATTAGCCTCAGGCCATAGAAGTGCTCAAAAGGGACTTTGAAGATAAAGTAAGAGAGGTAGAAGAAAAAAATGAGAGTGGTCCAGGAAAATCATGAAAAAAAAAATCAAGGGGGGGGGAGTCAAGATAGCAGAGGAAAGGCTGTAATTTTCTGTCCTTATGCCTCCAAAAAATATCAGAAGACAATTCTTGGAGCAGCAGAACCCACAAAAGAACAGAGTGAGATCATTTTCTAGCCAAAGATGGCTTAAAAGGAAGGCAGGAAAGGTCTGCAGGATTGGGCTGAGAGGAGAGTGCAGCCATGCCATGCAGATCCCGCCCCAGGCAGGCCATGCCTCTAGAGCCTTGGAATCATCAGCATCAATGTCTGCTTCTGGAACTAGGCTCACAGACCTTGAGAGAGTTTTAAAAAATTGATGTCAAAAATTGTATTTTACATGTAATTTGGGAAAATAAAATTCTAAATAAAATAAAAGTTGAAGTATTATCACAGGCAAAAAAAAAAAAGAGAGAAAGAGTAAAAGGGTGGGGAACAAAGAGCCTAGAGAGCTCTATTCTGCCTTTCTTTGAGCCACACATTAAGAACCCCATTTTACAAGTGAGAGGCAGTCCTTAAAATAATAATAACTGTTTGATGTTTTAAAAATTAGTCATCCAACCCCAGGTTTGAGTTGTTAACATATTTGTAAAGTCTGTGAATTATTTTTCCCTGGTACTAAGGCTTAAAACAGTGGGTAAGAAGGAATAATAACTTACAATGATACCTACTTCAGAACCTTGTGTATAGCATATTTTCAATAAGATGATTTATAATCATCTAAAAAAGGAATCTCCCAATTAATTATGGATATATGCCCCAGAAGCACAGCATATTTGAATGTTATTTGTTATAGAATAATGTGTGGCCATTTCATTTCCCTTCAGTTGACAACCATCAGCCACCAGTCACCAGCCCATATAATTGGTTTCTTATTAGTTAAACTAAGTACTGGATGGATTCTTTTTGTTGGAACCTTAGATTCCTCATGCTTATTTCATGGAGCATAAATATTTCCTGCCACTTTAGAAAGTCTAGCTTCACTATTTATAGGAAGACTATCAAATACATAACATTGTTCCAAATATTCAGTTTTTGTCTTAATGCTTCCCTCACAATCTTCTATCATCTAGTGCCCTGACTAGTTAGAATTATCCTCTGTATCCTTTGTTTTTCATGTACTTTGTTCATAGGACCAAAGTATTTAGATCTTGATGGGCCCTTAAAGGCCATGAAGTCCATCACTCTAATTTTTACAAATGAGAAATAGAGAACCTATCACTATCCTTATGTAGACTCAATGAAACTTATCAGAAACCAACCATGTAGGAAGTAGTTTCAGTCTTAAAGATGTCAGTGTAAAGTCAGGGAATCACCTGAAAACTCTCAAATTCCAAACAACATTAAAATGATGCCTCAAAATGAAGTCTGGATAGAGTGAAACTATTTATAATCCTGAGAACTTCAAAAGTAAGCAAGAAAGTTCTGTCTCACTAAGGTAAGGGTGGAGCACAATCTAGCACAGGCCACCCTGGATGTTGTTCATCCTTCATTCTCAAAGAGGACCAATGCCATCATGAGGCTGATATCTTAACTTGTGGGTAAATTGGATATGAGTAGGGCAGAGCTATGTGAAGTCTCACAATCTCTTTCAGAGACATCAAAGTTCAATAGCAAGACAAAGGTCAAGATAACTGCTGATGGCCCAATTGCAGTGGGTGATGTTGGCCTTTCTAAATAAAGTTCTTTCCTAGACTTCAGTTTGTTGGAGGTCATACCCATTCAAGATTGAGGGCTGGGTAAGAAGTGAGACAAAAGATAATTCAATTTATCATCACAAAGATATCAGGTTGGGATGGGAAAAGCCTCAGAATTTCTGCCATCCCTGAAAGCAAGCAGCAGGGACCTGATATACAATGTAGGCCAGCAGAAAGGCTCCAGGCCAAGATGCAAACCAGAAGAGAGACTGGAACCTCAGCAGAAGCCAACAGTAGGGCCACATGCCATGGGGCAAACCAGCAGTATGGGTTCCTGTGATGTTTAAAATCTAAATTGTGGTTGCCTTAAATTAGAAGCTTCAGCACCAGTCCTTGGGCATTAAACATTTATTAAAACATACAGATATTTACAAGGAGTTCAGAAAGTTAAGAAAAAAGAAGTCCTACCTAGCCTAGAGTTCCAGCCTGGTTGGATTCTTCCTGAAGTCCTCCTCCACGAGCCTGCCTTAATCAGGAACTCTCTCCAGCAAACTGATTGTGGAAGCTTTTTATAGGTCTGGAACAGAGGCAGTCCTTACACACTGCTTCAAGCTGATTGGTTGGTATCATCCCAATCCATTGGTTCTGAAGGTGTTCTCAAGGTGTGATTACAATCCAGCTAACTTGAAGAAGGCTAATCAGCAGTTAATCACTCTCACTTGATTCAATCAGTCTAGATTAATCTCCAGGTGGGTCTTTGAGTATCTGCTAAATCTCATTATTTCATCACACTCCTAAGTTGCCAGGTACAAAGCAACAACTATTGGGATGATTGAATCAGTGGCAGTGGCTGTTGGAGCTCTTATCTCACAGAGGGAATTATAGGAGATCCTTTTTGGAATTAGTTTCAGGACTCTGTTGCAATGCCAGTACTGGTTTCTCGTTTACAGTTTCAGAGCAAGAATGAAGACAAGCAGGAACAGAGACCCCTTTCATAATTGTAGGGTAGAAATGAGTGCTTGTGGTCACTCAGAGACCAGAGCTCAGACCAGAAGAGCACTGACCAAAAAGATACGTCAATAAAAAGGCTAAAAATACGCAAACATAAAAAAGAACTAATCATAGAAAATTCCTATGGTAACAGTGAAGAGCAAAACAAAAACTCAGAAGGGATATACATTTTCCCCTAAGCACTATTTTGCCTATTATCTTTAATGAAGTTATTGTTTCTATGATTTGTTCTTTGACCCACTCATTCTTTAGCATTAGATGAGTCTCCAGTTACTTTCAATCTGTACTTCCATGGCCCTTCATTGAATGTATTTCTTTTCATTATATTCTGAAAAGGCTGCATTTAATTTTTCTGCATTTGGTTGTAGGGTTTTTATGAACTAATGCATAGTCAATTTTTGGGAAGGTGCCAAATAGGGATGGGATTTTTTTTTCATTTTTATTTCCATTCAGTTTTCTTCAGAGGTCTACCATGTCTAACTTTTCTAAGATTCTATTCATTTTCTTGACTTCGTTCTTATTTATTGTATAGTTTAAATTCATCTAGCTTTGAGAGAGTAAAGTTGATGTTCCTCATTAATACATTTTTACAGTGTATTTTCTTCTGTAATTCATGTAATGTTTCCTTTAAGATTTTTATACTATGACATTTGGTGCATATATGTTTATTTTGACATTGCTTCTTTGTCTATGCTACCTTTTAGCCAAATGAAATTTTCCAGCTTAACTCTTTTAATTAAGTTATTATTTTTGGTTTGCTTTGTCTGAAATCATGCATGATAGCCCTGCTTTTTTTTCTTCAGCTTAAGTATAATATAGTTTGTTCCAGCCCTTTATTTTAATGGGGATGTGTTTTTCTGTTTCAACTATATTTATTTTATACACATATTGCTCGATTATAGTTTCCATGCCATTCTGCTATCTGCTTCCACCCTAAGGGTAATTTTATCTCATTTCATATTCACACTTAATGATTACTATGTATTCCCTCTCTCTTATTTTCTTTTGTTTCTCTCTGTTTCTTTGTCTCTGCATGTCCTTCTGTGTAACTCTCTCTGTGTCTCTCTGTCTCCTGGCCTTCCTCTAAAAGCTGTTTTGCTTCTGACCAAGCCTTTTTTATCTGCCTTCCTTTTATAACACTACCTTTTTATTTCCTTCCAACTCTTTCTTTCCTTTTGGGTAAAATAGATTTCTATGTCCAATTGTGTGTGTATGTGTATGTGTGCATGTGCATGTGCGTGTGCGTGTGCATGTGCGTGTGCGTGTGTATGTGTGTGTGTGTATGTGTGTGTGTGTGTATGTGTGTGTGTGTGTGTGTAGTCCCTCTTTGAACCAATTTAGATGAGAATGAGGTCGAAGCATTGCATAATATTCTCCAACCTTTTCCAATCACTGTAAGAAACTCTTCCTTATGTACCTTTTATGTAAGATATTTACCCCATTTTTCCTCTCCCTCACCCCGTTTCCCATGGTATACCTCTTTCTTTTTTTTTAACATAATTACAACATAACTGACTTACCACTGTACCATCTGTCTATGTAAAATTTTTCTGTGTCCTAATAATGATATAGTTCTTAGAATTTATATGGATCATCTTCCCATATTAACATTTTAACATTATTGATTATTGTGACATCAACTTTATATTTCCTATTTCATGTTTATATATTCCTCTTTCCTTGTATTTTAAAATCACATTTTCTATTCAGCTCTGGTCTTTTTCTTCAGGAATCCATGAAAGTCCTCTATTTCATTAAATATCTATTTTTTATGCTGAAAGATTAAGTTCAGTTTCTTAGTTGCAATCCCATTTAAAAAAAATTAAGAATACTATGTTCTAAGCCATTTGATCTTTTAATGTAAAGGCTGCTAAATTTTATGTGGTGTTGACTGTGGCTTATTGAATTTTAATATTTTTTTTTACTGGCTACTTGAATTATTTTTTTTTCTCTCATCTAGCAACTCTGAAATTTGTCTATGATGATATTGTTTTTTTCATTTTGGGATCACTCTCAGACAGTGATCAGTGGATTTTTTCAATTTCTATTTTACCCTACGGTTCCAAAATATCAGGTTAGGTTTTCCTTGATAATATCTGCAAATATTATGTCTAAACTCTTTCTTTTATCATGGCTCTTAAGGAGTTCAATAATTCTTAAATGATCCTTCCTAGATTTATTTTGCATGTCAGTTTTTTTCAAATGAGTCATTTCTCTATTTTATTTTTACCATTTTGTCCTTCTATTGAGTTTATTGTTTCTTGATGTCTCATGGAGTCATTAGTTTCTAGTTGTTTGATTTTAATTTTAAAATAATTACTTGTTCAGTCAGATTTTTACTTCTTTATCCTTTTGGCCAATTTTGAGTTTTAAGCAATTATTTTCTTTAGTGAAATTTTGTACATCTCTTTGTTCCATTTGGTTGATTCTATTTTTAAGGTAATGTTTTCTATAGGATATATTTTTATGCTTCAATCTGTATTCAGACACCATTAGTTCTTTCTCTGGATATGGATCACATTTTTCATCATTAGTCCTTGAAGGTTGTATCAGATCATTGTATTTCTGAGAATAGCAAAGTAATTCACAGCTGATAATCTTATAATATTTCTTTTACTTTGTATATAGTGCATTTATCTTTCCATCATCTTGTGTTTGTCTTTCCAGGTTTTCTAAGACCATCCTGCTCAACATTTCTTATAGCACAATAGTGCTCCATCAAAATCACATCCCATAATTTCTTCAGTGATTCCCCAGTTGATGGACATCCCCTCAATTTCAAATTCTTTTCACCAGAAAAGAGCTGCCATATATATTTTTATATAGATAGATCCTTTAACTTTTTGGTTTTTATCTCATTTTGGATGCCATCCTAGCAATGGTATTATTAGGTCAAAGAGTATGCATGGTTTTATAGCGATAGTCCAAAATTGTTCTACAGAATGTTTGAATCAGTTAAAAACCCCACCAACAGTTCAGTAATGTCTCATTTTCTCCATATCCCCTAAAACATTTGTAATTTTCCTCTGCTGACCTAATATCTAATCCAATAGTTATGAGGTTGTAGCCCAGAATTGTTTTGACTTTCTTCTTTCTAATCAAAAGTTAGAACATTTTTTTATATGACTATAAATAGCTTGGGTTATTTCATCTGAAAATTGTTCATATCTTTTGATCATTTGTCAATTGGGGAATAGCTCATATTTTTTTAAAATTGAGTCAGTTTTCTATTTGTTTGCTAAATGAGGCCTTTATCAGACAAATTTGCTTCATATTTTTTCATAGTTACTATTGCTAACTGTATTTCCCTGCATTGTATTACTTTTGTACATTTTCTCTATTCTCTATCTCCTTTCATTCTGAACTTCTTCAAAAGTATTTTGCTTCTACTGCCTCCTCCCCCAATCTGCCCTCTCTTCTATCACACCCCCCTTCTACTTTCCTGCACGGTAAAATAGAATTCTATGCCCAATTTAGTGTGTATGTCATTCCCTTTTAGAGTCAATTCTGATGAGAGTAAGGTTAACTCACTCCCCAGCATCTCCCCCATTTTCCTTTCTCCTGTATAAGCTTTTAGTTGCTTCTTTTCTGTGAGATATTTTACCATAATCCTCTTCTCCCCTTCCCTTTCTTCCAATGCATTGCTCTCACCCGTTAATTTTAATTTTTAAAGATAACATCCCTTCATATTCAACTCACACCTGTCTAAATATACTCCATCCAGCTGCCCTAATAATGAAAAAGTTCTTATGACTTGCAAATATTATCTTCCCATGTAGGAATGTAAACAGTTTAACGTTTTTAATATCCCTTATGATTGCTTTTTCCTGTTTACATTTTTATCATTGTCTTGAGTCTTGTATGTGAAAGTTAAATTTTCTATTAATCTCAGGTATTTTCATTAAGAATGCCTGAAAGTCCTCTCTTTCATTGAATTCCCATTTTTCTCTAATGTATCAGACTCAGTTTTGCTCAGTAGATGTTTTTTTTTTTCTATTTCTAGTTCCTTTGCACTCTAGAATATCATCTTTTAAGTCCTCTAATCCTTTATTGTAGAACCTGCTAAATATTGTATTATCTTTACTGTGACTATACAATAATTGAAATATTTCTTTCTGGAAACTTGCAATATATTCTCCTTTACCTGCGAGCTCTGGAACTTGGCTATAATATTTGTGGCGGTGGGGTATCTAGGGGGCACAGTGGATAAAGAACCCATCCTGGATTCAGGAAGACTTGAGTTCAAATGTAGCCTCAGATACTTGATACTTACTAGCTATGTGAACTTAGTTAAGTCCCTTAACCCACATTGCCCCACAAAACAACAAAAGCAATAACAACTATATCTGTATTATAATAATGATAATATTATAATAACAACTATATAATAACAACTATCTTGGCTCTATTGTCAGTGACAACTTGTCACTTGATTCTGAGATGAATCCGAGGACTGGGAAAGCTACTTCAAACATGTCCAAGCTTGCCAAGTGTGTCTGGGCAAACAGTAAAATGACAAGATGAACCAAATTTTCCATCTATACAGCATGTGTCCTGAGTACCTTACTGTATGGCAGTGAAACATGGACTATATACACTAGACAAGAGAAGAAGCTTAACAGCTTCCACATGCTCTGCCTTCAGAGCATCCTTGGCATATCTTGGTCAGTTAGGATCACCAACACAGAAGTGCTTCAACGTACGCAACTTCTGAGCATCTACACGCTACTGAAACAAAGACAGCTGGCTCAGTCATGTGCACCGCATGCAAGACAGGCACATTCCTAAAGACCTATTCTATGGTGAGTTAGGCTCAGGCCAAAGACCTGATGGACACCCCCAGCTTTGCTATAGAGATGTATGCAAGCGAGCCTTGAGGGCTCTGGGAATAGACACCGACAGCTGGACAGCTGGGAGGAGATGGCCATGGACCATGCCTGATGGAGTTCAGTACTAAGGAGCAGCTTGCGTGCAGCTGAGATGGGCCTCCAAGCTCTGGAGGAAGAAAAACGAATGAGACGAAGGAACTGATGGGTAACAGAGAGCACAGTTTCCGATGTCCTCATTGTGGAAGGAGCTGCAGCTCCCATATCAGACTGCACAGAAACTCTGTGGCCTGTGCCTCTTCAAGGCGCTGATCCATGGTCATCCGCAACTGGTAGAAGCCTAGTAGCAGTAGTGTAGGTATAGATGTATAGATGGATAGATACATATACATATATGCATATACATTTATACATACATATACATATATATCTATATATCTGTATTATACCTATATCTATATATCTATGTCTATTATCTGTCATCTATCTATATGTTCCTGGGAGTATTCATTTTGGGATCTCTTTCAGGAGGTTATCTGTGGATTCTTTTTATTGTGATAATTTATTTTTTGACTTCTGGTTGTAAAATATCAGGGAAAATTTCCCTGACAATTTCTTGGAAGATGATGTCTAGGCTCTTTTTTTTTTTTTTTTGGATCATGTGTTTCAGCTAATCCAATAATTTTAAAATTCCCTTTCTTTGATCTATTTTCCAGGTCAGTTGTTTTTTCCAATGAGATATTTCACATTGCTTTTTTTTTTTTTTAAAAACAGTTATATCTTTTGGTTTAATTTAATTTTTTTCTTTATTTCTCATAAAGTCATTAGCTTCCATTTGGTCAATTCTAATTTATAAGGAATTATTTTCTTCAGAGTACTTTTGTACCTCCTTTTCCATTTGGCCAGTTCAGCTTTTCAAGGCATTCTTTTCTGCATTGTCTTTTTATAACTCTTTTACTATTTGGCCTTGTCTGTTTTTTAAGGTGCTCTTTTCTTCAGGATTTTTCATGTCTTCTTTACCAAGTTGTTGACTTTTTTTTTTCATGATTTTCTTACATCATTCTCATTTCTCTCCATTTTTTCTTCTACCACTCTTACTTTATTTTTAAAGTCCTTTTTTGAGCCCTTCTGTGGAGCAAGACTAATTCATTTATCTTGGAAGTTTCAGATGTAAGACTTTCTTATCTTCTTCTGAGGGTGTATTTTGATCTTCCTTATCACCACAGGAACTTTCTATGGTCAGTATTTTTTTTTCTCTTTGCTCATTTTCCTGGCCTATTTCTTTACTTTTAACTCTTTGTAAAAGTGGGACACTACTTCTAGCATGGAGGGTACACTCTCCATAGCTTCAGTGGGTCTGTGCAACTGTTTTCAGAGATACTTCTAGAAATGTGTAAGTTTTTAGTTCTTTCAAGTTGGTATGATTTAAGAAGAGGTATTTTTACTTCTCTCCTGGCCTGTGCTCTGGTCTGCAAGGAACCACAGGACTGGTTTTTTGCCCTGGAATTATGAACAGAATCACTGGCTGCATCTTGTGTTCTTCTACTCCTCCCCCAACTAGGACCACCCCCCCCCAGGATTGTGACCTGTATGAGAGTATAGCAAAACAACATAGGCCTGCCTCAATGGTAGTGAAGAGAACCCCCTATAATATTCTTTGTGTCCATTGTTGGCTCCCTTATTGTCTGTGGGCTGAGTTCCAGAAACAGTTGCTACTGATTCAGAGGTTCCAGAGGCCTGCTCCTGGTTTGCTGGGGATGGGGCTGGGTCTTCATCTGCTTTGTTGTGGCCTGTGTTGGAATGTACTCCACTCTCACCCCAACACAACAACATGCTGCCCTTCTAAGTTGTCTTTGGCTGGAAAATTATTTCACCCTTTCCTTTTATGGGCTCTGCTATTCCAGGAATTGTCTTATGGTATTATTCAAAGTTATTTGGAGGGGATATTGGGGAGGGCTTAGGCAAGTCACTGCCTTTTCTCCACCATTTTGGCTCCACATATTTTCTATAATATATATTTTTACCTCTTTTATAAATTCCTTAATTGTCTTTTCTTAAATTTCTTCTTTTGCTCTCATTTCTTTACATATTTTTCCTCTACCACTTTCATTTTCAAAAGAAATTCTTAGCTCTTCTAGGAATTCTTGTTGCAATTGTGTAGATTTAGAAGACATTTTAACCTCTGAGGCTTTGTTTATTCTTCCATCACCACAGTAGCTTTTTATAATCAAGTTATTTACTGTTCTTTGCTCATATTTCCAGCCTATTTCTTGACTTTATACTTTATTTTTAAGTTGGGCTCTCTTTCTGGCATGAGAAGAAGGGGAACTATTCTAGGCTTTAATTGTTTTGTCATGTTACTTTCAGAACTAGTTTTGAGATTTTGGAAGAATTTGTTGTTTCCAAAATAGTGCTATATAAGGAGAAGTATGGTCGGCACTCTTTGGGTCTGTGGTTTGGACTTTATTTTCAAAATCTGCTAATACTTTTGGTCAATCATCAGTATTCCTTCTCATGGACCCTGCTGCTTTGAGACAGAAAGTGATACTTCTCAGGAGTCCTGCTTCCTTTTTAGCAAAATTCCTTCTCTCTGCCCTTAAATTATGATCTGGAAGTGGGTATTTACAATGGGTCTGCCAAGCAGTATCTGTATCCAATGCTAGAACAGTGTTCCCCTATAATTTCTTTATGACTAGTTCCCAGATCCCTTAACTTCTCTGGTTTGAGAGTTCCTGAATTTTTGGTGCACCTGTCACTACCACCTACTCCCACCACTTGTGTTGCATCCACATGGAATCCAGGCCTGTCAATGCCTCCATGTCATAACTGTCTCCTTAAGACCTCCTAAATTATCTTGGCCTAGCAAGATCTCTCATCCTGACTTTTTGTTTGATCTGCCACTCCTGAATTTAATTTGAAGCATTAGTTTAAAGTTGTTTTGAGGGAAATATTCAGATTAGATGAGTTGTACTTCTACTCTGCTGTATTGGCTTCACCCCATAGTTCTGCAATGATTTTTAAAGAAAGGTGAAAATGAAATTTAAACAGTTAGATTTTGGAATTAGTATATAGATAACATTTGTGAAAGCACTTTGAGTACATTACAGAAGGCAGAAGTCACACTATAAGGAACTGAGATAAGAATAAAATCCAAGAGGTAAGCATTCAAGGTTAATGCTATACTGGGGGAAGTAGAGAATCCAAAAAGAGGTTAGAATCATGAGGCAGAGGGGACATTAAGCTAAAGGAATACAGTGGGAAGAAGAGAACTCAAAAATCTGTGTATAGCACTCTGAAAATAATCCATATCAAAAATGAGCTACTAAAATTTGTGTAAGACCTCTTTGGTTATAATGAATTTTCTAAAAGAAATAATCTAGTTAAATACTGTTTTCCTAACATCCTAATCTTGACATAGATGTTCCCTTTGGGGAGAGTTTCTGAATATATATTGTTCTATTTGCAGATCATTCAGATGAAATATATAGATATATGCTTTAAATTATTCTTATTCAAGTCTTTGTTACACTTCAATTTCAATGGCCTCTTCAGTCCTTTCTAACTCCAAATCTATGGTCCTATCATACATTGTTTATTCTTGTTATAAATCTCTGATATAGTAGTCAGAAAAATTGTACCCTCTAAGAGATGTATTATAAAATAGAGAAAAAGACCAAAAGACCACCCCTAAAAGGATAACACTGACAAAATCAATCAAAAAACAACCTGTCCACTTCATTATGAATTTATTAGGTAATACAGATCATAGAAAGACAAATGTATTTTTTCATATGTGTTTTTTTTTGTGGGGGAGTAGAGCAATGAGGGTTAAGTGACTTGCCCAAGGTCACACAGCTAGTAAGTGGCAAGTGTCAGAGGCTTGATTTTGAAGTCACATACTCCTGAATCCAGGGCTGGTGCTTTATGCACTTTGCCACCTAGCTGCCCCTTTAAATGTCTTTTAAAAGACTAAAGTAAGTTATTCCAAATTTTAACAACAGATTTCTTAATTTTTTCTTACTTCCTGCTATTTTTTTTGTTCAAAACAGGTTTTAAAAATAATTTAAAACTTTATTTTATATTATTAATATATTTCTTTTAAAATATATTTTACCCAATTACATGTTAAAATAATTTTAACATCTTTTTTAAAATTTTGAGTTCTACATTCTATCTGTCCCTCCTTTCTTCTTCCCCCTCTCTTCTCTCCTCCCTCCCTGAGATAGTAAATAATCAGATATAGATTATACATATGCAATCATTTAAAATATTTCCATATTAGTCATTTTATACAAGAAGACTTGGATAAAAGAAAAAGAATGCATGAAAGAAAGTGGAAAAACAGTATGCTTCAGCCTATATTCAAACAGCATCAAATCTTTCCATGGAGGCAGATGCTATGTTTTATCATTAATCCTTTGGGGTTTTCTTGGATCATTGTATTGCTGAGGATAGCTGTCTTTCACAGTTCTTCATCAAACAATATTACTGTTACTGTGTATAACATTCTCCTGGTTCTGCTGACTTCACTTTGCATAAGTTAATGTAATCCTTTTCAGACTTTTCTAAAATCATCCTCCTTGTCATTCCTTCTAGCATAATACTATTCTATCACAGTAATATATCACAGCTTGTTTATCCATTCCTCAATTGATGGACATCCTTTTGATTTCCAATTCTTATCCACCACAAAAAGAACTGCTATGAATATTTTTTTACAAATAGGTAACACCCCCCCCTTTTTTATATCTTTGGGATACATGACTATCTGAGCTATTTATGGATCAAAGAATATACATAATTTTATAGCTCTTTGAGCATAGTTCCATATTGCTCTCCAGAATGGTTGGATTAGTTCACAGATACTTTCCTACAACCCATCCAACTTGGATCATTTTCGTTCATTCTGATGGGCATATTATAACAAGGTGAGAATACTGACCAGTAGTTTTGTCTCCAGTAGCAGTTTTCAAATTTTCATGTATATTCCATTTTAAACCTTTTATATTAGTAAAGGATACATCAAGGACTTAATTACCAGGAAGAAAGAAAAATGGGGAGTGATGTTATAGTAGTGAGAGATGAAAGGTAGGTACCCTAAGTATTCCAATGGTATCCTCTCAATGTTAGGATGAAATAAAGAAATCATGCAGTGTATTGATAGAATTCATCCTCCTGAAGCTGAAGGAGGAGTGGGCAACATTCCCGCAGGATGGTCAGGAATGGAATTGTTGTGATCTGAGTCATTGGAGAGAACTCCAAAATTGAATTTTTACTGCTCCTTTTGAGCATAGGTCAGTAGTTGTGCAAATGCCACACCATTCCAGCTACCTTTAAAAATTTGTTGAAGAAAAACAAATCACAATAAAGGTTTAAAGAGAATATGTGAAACTTTATAATTTTGTCATTGAAATTATTTTATTAAAATGTAAATAATTACTGAGCATTAAAATTTACTTTTAAAGGTACCACCATCCTTCTGATCACCTATGTACAAAACCTCAAAATCATTTGTAACTTTACATTTGTCACATCAATTCCACTTCCACAATTCTCTTATCTAACCCCTTTTCTACCCCTGTAGAACATCCATCTTAGTTTCAGTCCCTTCTTACCTGGACTATACCAGTGAACTTTAATTTGCATTTAATTTATAATTTTTACCTCCTACAAAGACACTAAAGTGAATTTCCTGAAACACATATTGGACCATGTGACTCCCCCACAATTAAAACACCATCAATTTCCCTATTATCGCTAAGCTTAAATATAAATTCTTCTGTTCAAAATTTTAAACTATTTTTATTTTAGGTCACAAGACCAACAAGATGATCACAGACTAGACATTTTCTTTGATCCCCCTGACCTCCCAGATCTCGCCAAGAAAGAGGTCAAGATATATTAACTTTAGTTGTATACATGGTCTAGAACTCCCAAGGAGGAAAACAAAACAAAACAAAACAAAACTATGAAACAACACTTACTCCACATTCACTCAGTACAATTCCTTCATTCTACCTGTGGTGAGGCTACAATTGCTTAACTAACCACCATCAGACAATAGTCAGAAAGTGAGCAAAAGTCAAAAATAAGAGGGAAAAATCCTATAACTAGTAAAGATTTGAGAAAGAAGGAAATTGAAAATCCTTAAACATAAGCAGGTGAATCAACACGAAGAACATTAAAAATAGAAGGAAATATGAGCTCCAAATCTAATAAATGACTTTAGGCATCTGTAAATAAATACTTTAAAACAAAGGAAAATGTTCCAAGACTTGATAAAACAAAGAACCCTCTGGAAAATGAGAACATGGAACCACAACACAGTATTCCTGGGTGGTTAAAAGAGAAATAAGGATTAGAAAAATAGAATGTATGGTCTGCATAGCAATGTAAGGGCTAAAATTCTAGCTAGTCTGTTTAAAATATTTAATGAATGGTCTCCAATAAAATATAAGCTTTAGCAAGAGTTTAGACTTTTAAGCATTTATTAAGAAGAATAAGAATTTGGTGGAGAGAAAGAGGCTTACATTCACCTGTCTATCTCAGGGAGCCAATGCCTCCAGCTCCTCTCCCCACTGAGGTCTTCCAGAAAAAGTCCAAGAAAGCAAGCCTCGCCTCTTTTATAGACAGTACCCATGAGCAAACATCGCTTCCTGAAGCCAAGGAAAAGCGCATGGCTTGCCCTCAGATGCCTTTACCTCATGGCAGAGCTTTCCTACAGTAAGTCTTCAGCAGGTGGTGTCACTCCAATTGTTACAGCAAAAACAATAGGGGGGAGGGGGGAACCAAACAAAAACCTGAAATCTGTAATGTCAAGTTTTCAAAGGAAGGAAAGGAAGGAAAAAAAGATAATAGATTAGGAACACAGTTATACAGAAGGGAAGGGCAATCTAATAGAATAGAAGCAAAAACCAGTAACACTAAATGAAAATATTCTTATAATCCAAGCGAAACATCATGATATTGAAAACAGGATGTATGGCAACAACCTTAGGATCATAGATTTCCCTAAAGAACATGACAAGAGAAATCCTAATTGAAAGATCTCAGGATGTGGTATGGGGAACCTAATGTAGCAAACTCCAGGACACTTGGTGTTCAGATTTAATAATTCAATTTAGAAATGAGATCTTTAAGCAATCAGTTATAAAAAAAAGAAACAAGTAACACAAGACTATATTGTACCCACCAGAAAATGCAGGAAGAAATAGATTATTGTTCCCAAAGATCAGTGGAGATACATCTCACAGTGACCTACCCTGCAAATTGGAGGAAGAGAGTTGGAACTTCTTAGGGCAACTGCCACCACAGGAAGTGGAAAAATAGGGAGCAAGGGAGGAGATTTTAAAGGAAATGGGGAAGGGGGAAGATATTGAGGAATATTATAAAAGAGTATAGATCATGTTGGGTTGCATAGTTAAGAATGTGGTGGTGGTGGTAGTGGGGATAAAATGAAGCAATGTCCTATATGACACCTGTAAGAATTGGCATTTATTTTTCTTCTCAGAGTTAGGGAAAATTGAAAAAGGAAGTCTACAGGGTAAACTTGAAAAGGCAGTGTCAGAAAATACCTAGAAGGCAGAGCCTAGCATTATACCTTAGGAATTTTAATTGTATGTGAATAATATGAAGAATAAGGAAATTAGATAATTATAGGGGTCATAAACCAGAGAATGAGACTTTAGGATAGTCAGAAAAGAGAGATTAAATATTAAGAGAAATAAATCCTTCTTCAAAAGGGGGACCAAAAATGAATTTAACAACAACAACCACAAAACTAACGAGCAGTACTAGTTGAAGGGGAGGAGAGAAACGGGAATTAGTTGACTAACAGAATTAGGTAACCAGATATAAGCAGGAAGGCAAAATGACCTATTAAACAAAATTTCAATGAGAATGACATAACAAACAAGAGATGGGGATTAGGGTTAAGGAGAAGGCAGAATAAAGTCAACCTAAAAATGATGAAGTTAAAGTAACTGAAGAAACATAGTATTGTTTAAAGCAGGAGAGGGTTAAACATAACTTTAAAAAAACAGTATTAGAGATAAATGAAAGACAAAACAAACCTAAATTTCACGACTTTAAATGTGAATGGAATATATATTTCAATAGTTGTTGTGGTGGTGGTTTTGGGTATGGAAAAAATACTATGCTTTAAATTAATCTAAAAATGATGGTAATACATTTCTGCTATCTGACAAAGCAAAATCAAACATTCAAAAAATAAATGAGGAAAACAAGGAAACAACATTATGCTGAAAGAAGCCCATAGAAAAACTGATGCCAATAATAAACGTATATGCTTCAATTACCTGGACATCTAAATTCACAAAGAAAACATTCTCTGCTACAATAAGACATGGGTAGTAATCTAGATTTAGAGGATACTTCAAAATTCCCCTCTTAGTTGTGGATAAGTATAACAAAGAAAAATAAAAAGAAAAATACTGAACTGATCAAATTGATTGGGAAATTAGAATTAAAAAACTTTTAGCATCCTCTAAATGGAATAGCAAAAGTATTCTCATGGGAGCAGCTAGGTGGTGCAGTGGATAAAGCACCGGCCCTGGATTCACAGGACCTGAGTTCAAATCTGGCCTCAGACACTTGACAGAAGCTATGTGACCCTGGGCAAATCACTTAACCCTCATTGCCCTACAAAAAAATGTATACTCATATTTCTCAGCACCAAATGTATATTTTACCAAAAACAAAACCATGTGCTAGGTCATAGAGATGTCACAAACAAATATAAAAAGGCAGATATAATTATTACATACTTTATAGATAATCATTCCAAAAATACAATAATTGGTTTAGAGACCACACACAAAAGACATAAATGGAAAGGAAAGCTTAACAAGAAAATTCTAAATAATGTGCCAAAGGATAAATAAATCATGAAAATTATAATTATTCATTGTTTACACATGCATACATACATCTATTCACATACATTCATGTGTCATATATGTGTCTCTGTGTATGTATATATGTGTGTATATGTATAATTCTAATCTATATATTTTGCATATAGCAAATAGTTTTCAAAAGAAGAAATGGAAAATATTCAGTACCACCTGAAATAATCTGCTAAATCATTAAGGAGGTAAGAGTTATACAGGTGTTGATAATGTGTTGCAAATATTTTCTGACTTTCAATATACTGATTAGTTATGTTAATTGTTTTCTCTTAAAATATACTTTGCTATCTGGGTTGTCTCTCTGGGAAAGGGAGAGGGAGGGATACTAGGATAACTATGATCGTGTAAGAAACAAAAAAAAAACAACCTAACAACATAACCCACATAAAAAGAAAAAATTATTTCTAGAACACTTTCTACCTTACTTTCTAACTTGGAAAATTTCCTTGACCTTTTGGGAGAGACATTCCCACTAGGAGGGCACCTATGATTGTAGATCAAAGATAAGAGGACAAAGTGAATATAAAAAGATTTATTGGCATGCTAAGAAATCTGCTCTCATATTGTTCAGTGAAGAACTGTGAATGACTTAAAGAACTAATGATGAAGCATTCTATCCACCTCCAAAGAAAGAACTGATATTGACTGAACACAGACTGAATCATACCATTTTTCCACTTTCTTTCATTTTTTCCTTTTATTCAAGTTTTCTTATACATAATGACTAATATGGTAATGTTTTATATTATTGCACATGTACATCCTGTATCTAACTGCTTACTGCCTCAGGCAGTGGGGAAGGTGGGAAGAAAGCAGGGATCAAATTTGGAACTCAAAACTGTAAATAAAAATGTTTATTATTTTTAAAAATGAATATTGAAAAGTATTTTTACATGTTTTCAAAAAAGTAAAATACTCTTTACATTAAAAATGGAAGAAATCTACTCTCACTGATAAGAGACACAAATTCCTGGGGTGCAGTTTTTTTTTTTAATAATTCATACTTTCTTAGAGTGCGTAGCCAATTGAAAGAATTCTGCAGGGGGCAGCTAGGTGGCACAGTGGATAAAGCACTGGCCCTGGATTCAGGAGTACCTGAGTTCAAATCCGGCCTCAGACACTTGACACTTACTAGCTGTGTGACCCTGGGCAAGTCACTTAACCCCCATTGCTCCGCAAAAAAAAAAAAAAAAAGAAAGAATTCTGCAGCAACTTATGATAGAAAAGTAAAGCATTTCATGAGTGATGATTGGACAAAAAGAAAATTGGTTGACGGAGAAGAGAGGAGTATTTCAATTGCAACTGGGAGAAATGATTATGAGAGCAAAACATTTTCTCTTTTCAAGGGCAGGAGACAATGGGGAGAAAGCAAATACTTTTATAATGGTGAATTAAGTCATTTCAGAAAAAAATTCAGGATCCCTTACCTAGGTATACCAAGTAGTTGTTATCATAGTGGTTGAGACCATCCATTTTACCATCTATCCCCAGAAAGTAGGCAATAGAGCTTTGATTATATACTTCCAGAATCACTAGCATGATGCTTTTGAGTACAAACTAAAATAGAATAAATCTTCTATACTCATACTTCCAATCTCCAAATAAAAATTATGTCATTTGACCAAATACTGTAGCAATACGTACACAAACATTGAAACTAGTGATACATTCACCAAGTTTTTAGGCTTTGGTAAATTAAACACCCACAGGTAGTCACATATCATATTTTTGTTTTTATTTTTTTGATAATTATGGATACACCAGCATCACAGTTCCATCCTTCTCCCTACTTTCAGATTTATTCCCTAATATAAAAATCAATGATATCAATAGATTTGTAAATATATATTCATTGTAGGTATTTAAGCTAGAATTTTTTTTAATTAATAAAGTATTTTATTTTTTTTCTGTTACATGTAAAGATAGTTCTCAACCTTTGTTTATAAAAGCTTTACAATTTCAGATTCTTCTCCCTCCCTCCCCTCCCTCCCCCCTCCCCTAGACAGCAGGTAATCTGATATAGGTTATATATATATACACACACACATAATAACATTAATCCTATTTCTGCATTAGTCATGTTATAAGAGAAAAAAAAAATCAGAGCAATGATGGAAAACTTCAAAATAGAAAAAAAAAACAGCATCAAAAACAAAAGAAATAGTATGGTTCATTTAGCATCTATACTCCACAGTTCTTTTTTTTTTTTCCTGGATTTGGAGATCCTCTTCCATCACGAGTTCCGTGGAACTCTTCTGTGCCATTGCATTGGTGAGAAGAATATCGTCCATCACAGTAGATCAACACTCATTGTTGATGTTACTGTGTACAATGTTCTCCTAGTTCTGCTCATCTCACTCATCATCAGCCCACGCAAGACCCTCCAGGTTTCTCCGAACTCCACCTGCTCATCGTTTCTTATAGCACAATAGTATTCCATTGTATTCATATACCACAACTTGTCCAGCCATTCCCCAATTGATGGGCACCCCCTCAACTTCCAATTCTTTGCCACCACGTAGAGTAGCTATAAATATTTTTGTACATGTGGGTCCCTTTCCCCCTTCCATGATCTCTTTGGAAAAAAGATCTAAAAGTGGTATTGCTGGGTCAAAGGGTATGCACAGCTTTATCGCCCTTTGGGCATAATTCCAAATTGTTCTCCAGAATGGTTGGATCAGTTCACAGCTCCACCAACAATGAATTAGTGTTCCAATTTTCCCACAGCTTCTCCAACATTTATTATTTTCCTTTTTTGTCATTTTAGCCAATCTGATAGGTGTCAGGTGGTACCTCAGAGTTGTTTTTATTTGCATCTCTCTAATCATTAGAGATTTAGAGCATTTTTTCATATGGGAATAGATAGCTTTGGTTTCTTCTTCAGAAAACTGCCTGTTCATATCCTTTGACCATTTCTCAATTGGGGAATGACTTGGGTTCTTATAAATTTGATTTAGTTCCCTATATATTTTAGACATGAGGCCTTTATCAGAAGCACTGGCCTCAAAAATTGTTTCCCAGTTTTCTGCCTCCCATCCAATTTTGGATGCATTGCTTCTGTTTGTACAAATTTTTTTTTAATTTAATGTAATCAAAATCATGCACTTTGCATTTTATAATATACTCTATCTCTTGTTTGGTCAAAAACTGTTTTCCTTTCCAAAGATCTGATAGGTAGACTATTCCTTTCTCTCCTAATTTACCTATGGTATCACCTCTTATGTCTAAATCATGTATCCATTTTGACCTTATTTTAGTATAAGGTGTAAGATGTTGGTCTATGCCTAATTTCTGCCATACTATCTTCCAAGTTTTCCCAGCAGTTTTTGTCAAATACTGAGTTCCTATCCCAGAAGCTGGAGTCTTTGGGTTTATCAAACACTACATTACTAGTGTCATTTACTACTGCATTTCCTGAGCCTAGCCTATTCCATTGATCCTCCACTCTATTTTTTAGCCAGTACCAGATAGTTTTGATGACTGCCGCTTTATAGTAGAGCTCCAGGTTTGGTACCGCTAACCCACCTTCCTGTAAATTTTTTTTGATAATTTCCCTGGATATTCTTGATTTTTTGTTTTTCTAGATGAATTTTGTTATTATTTTTTCTAGCTCTGTAAAATAATTTTTAGGTAGTCTGATTGGTATGGCACTGAATAAGTAAATTAATTTAGGCAGTATTGTCATTTTTACTATATTAGCTCTGCCTATCCATGAGCAATTGATATCTTTCCAATTATTTAGATCTGATTTGATTTGTGTGAAGAGTGTTTGGTAGTTGTGTTCATAGAGTTCCTGGGTTTGTCTTGGCAAGTAGACTCCCAAGTATTTTATATTATCTACCGTTACTTTAAATGGAATTTCTCTTTCTATCTCTTGCTGCTGGACTTTATTGGTCATGTAGAGAAATGCTGATGATTTATGTGGATTTATTTTATATCCTGCTACTTTGCTAAAGTTGTTAATTGTTTCAGGTAATTTTTTAGTTGATTCTCGAGGATTCCTTAAGTATACCATCATATCATCTGCAAAGAGTGATAGTTTTGTTTCCTCCTTGCCTATTCTAATCCCTTTAATTCCTTTCTCTCCTCTGATTGCTAAAGCTAACATTTCTAGGACAATATTAAATAATAGGGGTGATAATGGACATCCCTGTTTCACCCCTGATCTTATTGGGAAGGCCTCTAATTTATCTCCATTGCATATAATACTTGCTGATGGCTTTAGGTAGATACTGTTTATTATTTTAAGGAAAGCTCCCCCTATTCCTAAACTCTCCAGTGTTTTTATTAGGAATGGATGTTGTATTTTGTCAAAAGCTTTCTCTGCATCTATTGAGATAATCATATGATTTTGGTTGGTTTTCTTATTGATGTGGTTGATTATGTTAATAGTTTTCCTAATGTTGAACCAGCCCTGCATTCCTGGTATAAATCCCACCTGGCCATAGTGTATTATCCTGGTGATCACCTGCTGTAATCTCCTGGCTAATATCTTATTTAAGATTTTAGCATCAATATTCATTAGGGAAATTGGTCTATAATTTTCTTTCTCTGTTTTTGCTTTGCCTGGTTTTGGTATCACCACCATATTTGTGTCATAAAATGAATTTAGTAGAACTCCTTCTTCACCTATTTTTCCAAATAATTTGTATAATATTGGAATTAATTGTTCTTTAAATGTTTGGTAAAATTCACTCGTAAACCCATCTGGCCCTGGGGATTTTTTTCTTAGGGAGTTCATTAATGGCTTGTTCAATTTCTTTTTCTAATATGGGTTTATTTAAGGATTTTATTTCTTCTTCAGTTAACCTGGGCAGTTTGTATTTTTGTAAATATTCATCCATTTCATTTAGATTGTCAAATTTAATGGCCTACAGTTGGGCAAAATAATTCCTAATTATTGATTTAATTTCCACTTCATTGGTGGTAACATCCCCTTTTTCATTTTTGATACTGGTAATTTGGTTTTCTTCTTTCTTTTTTTTTAATCAAATTAACCAATATTTTATCTATTTTATTGGTTTTTTCATAAAACTAGCTCTTAGTTTTATTGATTAATTCTATAGTTTTTTTGCCTTCAATCTTATTAATTTCTCTTTTGATTTTCAGGATCTCTAATTTAGTATCTAATTGGGGATTTCTAATTTGTTCTTTTTCTAGCTTTTTAAGTTGCATGCCCAATTCATTAATCTCCTCTTTCTCTTTTTTATTCATGTAAGCAGTTAGAGCTATAAATTTTCCCCTAAGCACTGCTTTGACTGCATCCCATAGATTTTGGTATGTTGTCTCATTATTGTCATTTTCTTGGATATAGTTATTGATTGTTTCTATGATTTCTTGTTTGGCCCATTCATTCTTTAGAATGAAATTATTTAGTTTCCAATTGATTTTCATTCTACTTTTCCCTGGCTCTTTCTTACAGGTAATTTTTATTGCATCATGATCTGAGAAGGATGCATTTACTATTTCTGCCTTTCTACATTTGACTATGATGTTTTTGTGCCCTAATACATGGTCAATTTTTTTAAATGTGCCATGTACTGCTGAGAAAAAGATATATTCCTTTCTATCCCCATTCAATTTTCTCCAGACATCTACCATGTCTAACTTTTCTAGTAATCTATTCACCTCTTTCACTTCTTTCTTATTTATTTTTGGGCTAGATTTATCTAATTCTGAGAGGGGGAGATTCAGATCCCCCACTAGTATAGTATTACTGTCTAATTCCTCTTGTAAGTCATTTAACTTCTCCTTTACGAACATGGATGCTATACCAATTGGCACATACATAATCAATATTGATATTACTTCATTATCTATAGTACCTTTAAGCAAGATGTAATTTCCTTCCTTATCTCTTTTAATGAGATCTATTTTTGCCTGCACTTTTTCTGAGATAAGGATTGCTACCCCTGCTTTTTTTACTTTAGCTGATGCATAATATATTCTACTGCAGCCTTTTACCTTTACTCTGTGTGTATCTCTCTGCTTCAAATGTGTTTCTTGTAAACAGCATATTGTAGGATTCTGGTTTTTAATCCACTCTGCAATTCGCTTCTGTTTTATAGCAGAGTTCATCCCATTCACATTCACAGTTATTATTACTGACTGTCTATTCCCCTCCATTCTATTTACCCCCTTTGTACTTGCCCCCCCTTCTTTTACCCTATTCCTCCTCATCAACGTTTTATTTCTTACCCCTGCCTCCCCCGATCTGCCCTCCCTTTTTATCACCCCCTCTCTTTTCTTTACCCTTTTCTCCCTTGCTTTTGTCCTCCCTTCTATCAATCCCCCCCTTTCCCTTCCCCTTTTGAATCCCTAAAGAATGAGTTAAGTTTCTTTATCCGAATGAACGTATATGTTATTCCCTCTTTGAATCAAATCTAATGAGAATAGGGTTGAAACAATGTTCCCCCTCCTTTCTTTCCCTCTATTGTAATAGGTTTTTTTTTTCACCTCCTCATATGATATAATTCATCCCCTTACACCTCCCCTTTCCTCTCCTCCCCATAGACTCCCTTTTTAACCCCTTAAATTTTTTTTTGTATCATCACATCAAAGACAATTTATATTTATACCCTCTATGTAAAGTCCTTCTCTCTGCCCAAATACAGTTACAGTTCTTAAGAGTTATGAGTATTATCTTTCCATGTAGGGATATAAACAGTTTAACCTAATAGGTAACCTTTTTGTTTTTTCTCCCCCTCTGTTTACCTTTTTAAACTTCTCTTGAGTCTTGTATGTTGAGATCAAATTTTCTATTCAGTTCTGGTCTTTTCACCAGGAAAGATTGAAAGTCCTCAATGTCATTAAATGTCCATCTTTTCCCCTGAAAGAAAACGAACATTTTTGCTGGGTAATAGATTCTTGGCTGCAATCCAAGCTCCATTGTCTTCTGGAATGTCATATTCCAAGCCTTGCGGTCCTTTAATGTTGAAGCTGCCAGGTCCTGAGCAATCCTGACTGTGGCTCCATGATATTCAAATTGCTTCTTTCTGGTTGCTTGGAGTATTTTCTCCTTCACCTGATAATTCTGGAATTTGGCTACAATATTCCTTAGAGCTTTCCTTTTGGGCTCTCTTTCAGGAGGTGATCTGTGGATTCTTTCAATGATTTTATCCTCTGATTCTATGATATCAGGGCAGTTCTCCTTAATAATTTTCTTTAATATGGTGTCTAGATTCTTTTTTCTGGTCATGGCTTTCAGGCAGTCCAATGATTCTCAAATTGTCTCTCCTCGATCTGTTTTCCAGATCAGTTGTCTTTCCAATGAGGTATTTCACATTTTCTCCTATTTTTTCATTCTTTTGATTTTGCTTGACTGATTCCTGGTGTCTCATGGATTCCTTATCTTCTAACTGTACAATTTTAATTTTTAAAACATTGTTTTCTTCAGTAAGATTATGCACCTTTTTTTCCATTTGGCCAAGTGAATTTTTTAAGTCACTGTTTTCTTCAATGAGATTATGCACCTTTTTTTCTTTCTGGCCAGATGAATTTTTTAAGGCATTGTTTTCTTCAATGAGATTATGTGCCTTTTTTTCCATTTGGCCAACTGAATTTTTTAAGGCATTGTTTTCTTCAGTGAAATTATGCACTTTTTTTTCCATTTGGCCAGTCAATCTTTGTGCTTCCTTTTCCAAGCTGCTGATTCTTTTTTCATAGTTTTCTTGTTTTGCTTTCATTTCTCTCCCCATTTTTTCTTCTACCTCTCTCAATTGATTTTTAAAATCCTTTTTGAGCTCCTCCAGGAAGGCTTTTTGTTCCTGAGACCAATTCACCTTCCCTCGTGAGGCTTCACATGTAGGCAATTTGAGGCTATTGTCCTCATCTGAGTTTGCGTAGGCTTCTTCCCTATTGATATAGAAGCTCTCAATGGAGAGGGCTCTTTTTTGCTTCTTACTCATTATTGCAGCTTATTTATTTATTTTTTAAGTTGAGGTCTGCTCTCGGGGCACCAGAGTCCCTGTTTTGGGCTTCTTGTGCAGGTGTATAGGTGCTGTGTGACGGGGTTTTTACTCTGAGGCCTTTATGGAGTGTGGAGATCCCCTGCCCTGCACCTCCAGCCTGGGTGCGCTTGGCCAGCCAGGCTCCCACTCCTGGCATCCGTTTCCGCCTGTCCTGTTCTTCACCCTCCCAGCCGGTGCAGGTAGGTTTTTCCACTGTCCTTCTTGGCCACCAGATTCTTGAACCAGGTTCCAGGGGCCACAGTTGTTTGGCTGTGGCCCGCAGCTGCTGCTGACTTGCCCTGACCCCCTTGGCCCTGGGTTGCTGCCCTGCACTGGGCTTCCCTTTTGCCCGAGTCAGACCGACCTTTTCCTACAGTCTTCTAAATTATCTCTGGTTGGAGGACTGTGTCTCTCTGTCCCTTTGCAGGTTCTGTAGTTTCAGAATCCGTCCAGAGGCTTGATTTAATGTTCATTTTGAGGGAACAGAAGGAGAGCTCAGGCAGCTTGTTGCTTCCTCTCCGCCATCTTGACTCCGCCCCCTTAAGCTAGACTTTTAACAAGGACTAGGAGAGCAAAAGGAATTAAGAAATAGAAATAATCAACTACAACTCCATTGTACAGATGGAGAAACTGAGGTCCACAAAATTTCAGTTATTTTTCTTGGGTCACAGAAAGTTTGCCATGTGGCTCGAAAGTATTAGAAGTCCTTAGATCTAGCCAGTGATTTTTCTAGGCTACCATTCTTTTCATTAGGAATAATATTTATTCTATCAATTCAGACATGAGTAGACATAAATTCCAGATTAATAGTTGTACCAAAATTTCATAGGATAGGGATTGGACTTATGATTTCATTGCTGTGTTTAAATACATGATGACAAGTGCTTCTATTCATACAAGTTGGCAGCTTCCCTACAACTTATATTCTCTCTCTCTCTCTCTCTCTCTCTCTCTCTCTCTCTCTCTCTCTCTCTTCAGGGCAATGAGGGTTAAGTGACTTGCCCAGGGTCAAACAGCAAGTAACTGTCAAGTGTCTGAATCTGGATTTGAACTCAGGTCCTTCTGAATCCAGGGCTGGTGCTTTTATCCACTGCACATCCTAGCTGCCCCTACAACTTCTAATCTCAAATAATTGCCTAGGGCACAGAGAACTTATATTACCTGCCCAAGGTCGTACAAGTCAAGTTATATACATAATTTATCAAGGGAAGAGTTTTTAGATATCAAAGACTCTGAGGCACTGTTTGATATTAGAAACTATTTAATTAGCAGTGTGACCTTGGGCAATAGAGTTCTTTCATCCACAAAGTCACTATTGTATTGCAATGAGCTTGATGTATCATTCTAATTTTTATTATCTGTAAATTGGGGATAAAAATATCTGGCTGACTTTTCATTGAAGTTGTACAACAAGATTTTTGTATTCAATTATTTTCCCTATGGAAGTATATCTGAATACCTATATGTGTGTGTACATCGACATATATAGATGTATAGATATCAATACATATGTGTATATATGTATACACACATATATATGCATGTGAATCACTATTCTCTATTGTTGACTTCATAGACAAATTATGTTTGTTACATCATAGTAATTCATTAGTCCAACAATTTAGGGATATGCCTGTTTTAATGATTAGACTGAAAGATCAATGATGGTGTCAGTTTTGTCATCTCACCTTTTTATCCTGCTCATTGCTTAGCACAGAACTACTTATAGAGCAGTAACTTAAAGAATATTGGCTGATTTGAACTGAACTGTATTGAATTACAAAATAAATCTTATGGATTTCAGTAGGAATGACATAAATAGATCATACTCCTTATGGCATGTAACTGATAAAAATCTTCTACAAGAGGGAGAAATTTAAAGTTACCAATTAAAATAAGACTGATTATAAGAGGAAATTTTGATCTTTAAAACAACTTCCTAAGTAGCATTCAAGTATCATTTGACTTGTAAAATTTCTATATTCCCTTAAACATGTTCATTGACTTCATGCATCATACCCATTCACCCCATCTCTCCGTTAATATTTTTTCTATGTGTGCTTTTCATATGACACATAGAACAAAGCGAAGTGAATAAACAATGTTGTCAAAGGGATGTTTTGAGGTGTAGAAAGTTGGGATAATGAATTTTCAAAAGAATGATTTAGATTTATTTTTTAATTCCTCTATAGTACTGGTTCAAATAACAAGCCCTAGACAGGAAATGTGAGTTCTTGTCTAGGCAATCTCATTAACAAGCTATGTCATGTTGGCAAAGCCACTTGACTTCAGCCTAATTCATATGGAAAATAAAGAAATTATTCTTCAATTCCTGAAGTAGTTGCCAGGTTAAATATTTTAACATTCTAGTGTTATCATATGTGCCAAAGACAGCTATATATTTTCTTTAGTGTTCAGATTTTTAATACCCTTTACAAATTTGACCTTTTTCTTGCTTTCATGAAGAGTTAATATATCTTAGAACATAACATGTGTTGTTTTGGATGTCAGTATCAAAGAGCAATATGTTTTATTTCTTTTCAGCCAAGCATTTACTGACTGCTACATATTTCTTGAACTTAAAAGGATATTTTTTGTAAATTACAAAATGGCTGATTATAAACCATGCTCAACACAATTGTGAATAAGTAAGATAAAACATAAATAAATTTGGGGACAGCTAGGTGGCACAGCAGATAAAGCATGGTTGTTGTATTCAGGAGGACCTGAGTTCAAATCCGGCCTCAGAAACTTGACACTTACTAGCTGTGTGATCCTGGGCAAATCACTTAACCCTCATTGCCTGACAAAACAAAACAAAAAACAAAACAAAAAACAAACAAACAAATAAAAATTTAATAGATTCCAAAAACCAATTTCAAAATATCATTAACTAAAAATTCAAGAAAACAAGGGAAAAAAACATCAATAATTGTATACTATATATATATTTTTTTTTTACCTACAAAAACCAGAAGCTTTTTTCCTATTGGTGTAGTGAATAAGTATTCATTAAACATGTACTATGAACAATATCTCATAAAATTCACTAGGAATGTAGTAATTAATAAATATATCAATCTCTCAGGAAAATTTCACCAGAGAGGGAGAATAATACATGGACACAGGATGAATAAGGATATTACAAATGCCATATAACATCTTATTAGTCGATGATGGAATCAGAGCAGCTTAACTGCAACTAAAATGACAATGTACCTTTTGCTTATTTTACCAGTGTATGCATAGACACATGGAATTCCAAAAAAATACATTCCTTCCAACAATGCAGATACACAGATGAAAAATGCTTCTATAACTCAAAGTCTTAGAAGCCAGAGGCACTGAGAGATTAACTTTGCCAAGGTCATGCAACAATTATGTGTCATATATAGGACTCGGATGCAGGAATTCTTGAACTTGAGGCCATATTTATATGGCATAATAGCTTTGGTTGACATAGATGATAGACAGAAAGATATAAACATTGCTGTGTATATGCACACATATGTCAATATATGTTTTATTTTGCATTGAAGATAAGTCTTAACATTGCTACAATGTCAGCAAATGGTCTAAAACTTCCTATTCCACTCATGTATAAAACCTACTATAGATTTCTGGATATAGGTATGTTTTTGCAATTTTTGTTCCTATGATATCATCAGCATATTTGTTAATTTATATCTTTAGTACATAATACAATTCCTTCGGCATTGTACCTGCTTAGTAAATGATTGTTGAACTAAAAAACACATTATTTTGGAATTTTTGAAAATTGACAATGAATATTTTTGATCAATTATTTTTGTGTGTTTACATGATGCAAATTAAAAGCATAATAAAAAAATTACAGTGGAGTGTCTAAAACCTTACAGATAACAAACTGTTTCCAAGAGCCCTGAAGAAATAATAATTTACATATTTGTATCTAAATCATTTGAAGTCAGCCTTTTCTATTAATTAAAATAGGCCCCCCAAGGACCTCCACAAGATAACTATTGAATAAATGAGTGAACTCTGAGTTTGAGTTGTTCTATGTACTTGAAAACAATAAAATTGCATTTCTCGGAAACCACTGTGCCATCCCCAGCAGACCTTTCCCTTAGGGGGTTACTGAGGTTGATTAAAAATTAGAGTTGCTTGGATTTAAACACTATTCTTAACCTAATTGATCTTAAGTTATCAATTTCTTCCTGCCCCTTTCATATAACAACTCTTCTGATCCCAAAATATTTAGCTCCGTTCTTCTCCTCAGACTTAGGAGGCAAGGAGAAATCTAGTCAAAAGCATGAAATAAGCAGTTTATCCTTAGTAAGTTTACTATCGTCATCCCCTACCCCCCATTCTCCCTTCTATTTTCCTTTTCCTTTATGTAATTTGACTTCTCTCCTTTCTTCAATTTGGTTTATTTTATGCTGTATGAGAGAGACGGAGAGACAAACACAGAGAGACAGGGAGAGAGAAACAGAGAGAGAAACAGAAATAGAGACAAAATCAGAAATAGAGACAGAAACAGAAATAGAGACAAAGACAAACAGTCACAGAGAAAGGCATAGCTATAGCCACAGAGAAAGCCATAGTGAGAGACAGCAACAGACAGAGGTACACACACTCAGAGAGAGACACAAAAACAGAGACAGAGAAAGAGGCAGAGACAGCAACAGAGATAAATAGAGCAAACAGTGACAGAGACAGAGATACAGAGAGAGATAGCCAGAGAAAGAAGTAAGAAAAGAGAAGGAGGGAAAAGGAGAAAAGGGAGAGGAAAGGAGGGTAGGGGGAAGAACAATGAAAGAAAGAAAGAAAGAAAGAAAGAAAGAAAGAAAGAAAGAAAGAAAGAAAGAAAGAAAGAAAGAAAGAAAGAAAGAAAGAAAGAAAGAAAGAAAGAAAGGAGGGATGGAGGGAGGAAGGAAGGAAGGAAGGAAGGAAGGAAGGAAGGAAGGAAGGAAGGAAGGAAGGAAGGAAGGAAGGAAGGAAGGAAGGAAGGAAGGAAGGAAAGCAGAGGGAGGGATGGAGGGACAGAGGGAGGTAGTGAGGGAGCAAGGAAGGAAGGAAGAAGGAAAATTATAGAAAGGAAGAAAATGATTTACACTATGTTGTGATTATTTCCCAAAAAAGGTTTCTATGTTAAAGAATATATAGATATAACTGAGCTATAAAACAAAATAATACATTGTTCATGGAATTCAGTTCTACAAGTATTAACCAAAGGAGAATTTTTAGTATAGAAAGAAATGTAAAAATAATCTTAGTCTAATTCATTTATTCTGCAGGCAAAAACACTGAAGCCCAATGAAATTGTACTAATTGACCAGGATAATTTAGCTTTTAAATGAAATATATAAGAGTAGACCACAACTTTGACATGTCATGGAGCAGACCTTTTCAGTCAGAAAGACCTTGGGATTATTCTACTTGACTAGCTCCCTCCTCTGTTCAAAAAGACTTCCCTTTCTAATTTATTTGAGCTTTGAAAGGGAAAATATAATTTCTTTACCTCACTTTGAGAATATCTCCTACAAATCACTTTACACTGATTTAGAACTGACATTCTTGATTCAGATTAGGATTAATTATAAACCAAAAAAAAACTTTGAAAGTAATGAAGATTTGACCATATCTGCAAAAGAAAATATAAAATGATTACATCAATCAAAAGAGGAACAACAAAAAAGCAATTGAAACTGAATCCTGTGAAATTCTAAGAATCAATCTTGTTTCCAAAAGTGATAATATGAAGCCATCTCTCTACGTTCTAGGCAGTGGTTAGGTACAGTGGATGTATAACACTGCAGATAATATCACACTACTTTCACATAGGTAGCATATGTTAGAAATAAGACAAATTCAAATATTGTTGGTTTCACTATAGCATTCTTCTCATCTCTATATACAATTAATTACAGGGAAACTGTTTAGATTTATATTGGAAACATTTCCATAAATTAGTTAGACAGAGAAGATAATGTAAAATCATGGATTCAATTTTTTTTTAAATCCCATGAAATTTGAGATGGCAGGGTTAGAGTAGGAATATTGTAATGGTGGGAGGAAGAATAGGTATAAAATGATGAGTGTTGATTTTTTAAGTGTAAAAATAGGGATTTCCTAACTCATTGGTATTCCACAATCAATGATCATTTTTTTTTCAATTTTTACCTGTTCATAAGGACACAGATAAAACTAAAAACAATAAACATGAGGCAAAATTAAAAAGAATAAGCATGATTAAATGCTAGGAAATTGTTGTAGGGAAATGTCAAAGGAATTGGTAGTCTCAAACTTAAAAAAAAGAAAAAGAAGAAGAATCCTAGGTGGAATATTTTTTTTTTTGGTGAGGCAATTGGGGTTTAGTGACTTGCCCAGGGTCACACAGCTAGTGTGTTAAGTGTCTGAGGCCAGATTTGAACTCAGGTACTCCTGACTTCAGGGCCGGTGCTCTATCCACTGTGCCACCTAGCTGCCCCCTAGGTGGAATCTTAATATCAAACTTGGAATATGATATTCCAGAAGTCAGAGTTGTTTTTGTATGACAACCAAGCATAGCCTACCAAGCAAAATTGAGGATAATGCTTTAGGGGGAAAATGCAATTTAATAAAATAGCCTTTCAAACATTCCTGATGAAAAGACCACCACTGAAGAGAAAACTTGACATTCAAACACAAGGCACAAGAAAAGCATAAAAATGTAAACATTCAAGATAAATCATAAAGGAATCAATAAGGTTTAAATGTTTACATTTCATATGTGAACATAACTCCTAAAATGTGATCATTATTAGGGCAGTTAGAAGGAGTTTATAAAGAGAATATGGGTGTTACTATATTATTTGAAGATGATCTCAAAGAAAAGTTAAGAAGTGAAAAAGAAGGATGCATTGGGAGAAGTGGGGAAGGAGAGGAGGAATGGGGATTACCTTGTATTGATGTGAACATTTCTTGTATAAGCAAGCAACCATGCAAGAAACAGCCATTAAGGTGGAGGGGGACAACTGGGGTAGGAAGCACCATCAGGCGATATTTAAATATCACTTTTATTGTTATTGGTTCAAAGACGAATAATATATATTTATGCTCAGTTAAGCATAAACATATATTTTTCAATCTTAATATGGAAATAGGAATGGAAGGGTGGGATAATAAAATGGAGGGCAAATTCAGAAACAAAACAGGTTCATGAGGGGGGAGAGCAGAGAGAGAGAGAGAGAGAGAGAGAGAGAGAGAGAGAGAGAGAGAGAGAGAGAGAGACAGAGACAGAGAGACAGAGAAAGAGACAGGGTGAGAAAGACAGAGACAGGGACAGAGAGATAGAGAGAGATAGATAGGGAGAGAGGGAAAGAAAGAGAGAGAGAGAGAGAGAGAGAGAGAGAGAGAAAGAGAGAGAGAGAACAGAAGAATGTAAGATGGAGAGACATACATAGACATAATAATTTTTAATATGAATGGGATAAACTCACCCATCAAAGTGAAGTACATAATACAATTAATTAGAAGCCAGAAACCAATCCAACAATACAATAATTACCTACCCCCCCAAAAAAAATGAGAAAGAAAGATACATACAGTTAAAACAGGGGACTGGAGCAGAATCTATTATGCCTCAGTTAATGCAAAAAGAAGGCAGGGGTTCCAATCATTATTTTAGGCAAAGAAAAAGCAAAAAAAAAAAGATTTAATTAAAAGAGATAATCAGAGAAACTACATTTTGCTAAAAGGTATCAGGCAACAAAATAATAAAATATGTTATGGCAAGTTTCTCTGATAAAGGCCTCATTTCTCAAATATTTAGGGAACTGAGGACAACTGTTACAAAAACAAGAGCCATTTTCTAATTGATAAATAGTAAAGGGATATAAAAAGGCACGTTTGAAAGAATAATTCAAAGCTATTTATATTCATATTAAAATGTGCATTAATTTCTTATTCATTAGAAGACTAAAATTTATTTGGAATTTTCCCAAACTTACAAGTATAAAGACATTTTCACATCAATTTTTAAAACTTTGTGTTACAAATTGTCTTCCTCCCTCCCTTCCCAACCCCCTTTAAGAACGCAAGCAATTCAATATATTATACATGTGCAGTCATGCAAAACATTTCCACTTTAGTCAAGTGGTAAAACAAAATAGACAAAAAAACTTTAGAAAGTGAAACAAAAATAATTATACTTCAATCTGTTCTTTCTATGTAGATGGATTGCATTTTTCATAAGTGTTTCTGATAGCATCCTGCTCATCATTTTTATAGCACAGTAGTGTTGCATCCTAATTTCATCCCAGAATTTCTTCAGCCTTTCCCCAAGTAATGGGCATCACCCCAATTTTGAATTCAAAAGTTTTTAATCTCTTTTAGGATAGCACCCTAGTAGTGGTATGGCTAGGTCAAATAGTATGCATGACTTTATAGCTCTTTGGCACTAGTTCCAAATTGCTCTACATAATATTTGAATCAGTTTAAAATTTTACAAAGAATTTATTAATATCTCATTTTCCCCTCATCCCCCACAACATTTGTCATTTTCCTCTGCTGTCCTATTATCCAAACAATTAGGTATGAGGTAGAACCTAGAATTGTTTTGACCTGAATCTCTCCAATCAGTAGTGAGTTAGAGCATTTTTTTTCATAGGTAGCTTTTATTATTTCATCTGAAAACCCAATATCTTTTGATCATCTATCAATTAGGGAATGGCTTTCATTTGAACAAATTTGACTCAGTTCTCTATGTGTTTGAGAATTAAGGCCTTTCAGACAAATTTGCTTCAAGTTTTTTGTTTGTTTTTTTCTTTTTACAGTTACTATTGCTAACTGTGTTACCATCCATGCTTTTCAATCCCCTTGATATTTACTCTATATTCTATCTTCTGTCCCCCAACTGTCCTCAAAAGTGATTTGCTTGGAAAGCAGCCGGGATTACTCACAAGACAGGCAGGCTGAGAAGAAGCCCAATCACCCCCTGGGCCATGCTGTAGCACGAACAGTGTGTCCTGGAAGCAGTGTTATGCTTTAAGAAGGCGTAAAAAGCCAAGAAATAGTAAGCCAGGATGAATAGGCAGAGAAATCAGAAAACCATCGAAAACTTCTTTGGGGGAAAGGTAGACCACAATACAACCTCAGAAGAAAAAGATAATAACAGGATCAAAGAGCCAACATCCAAAGCTTCCAAGAAAAATGTGATCTTGTTTCAGGTCATGGAAGCTCTCATAAGGGAAGTTGAAGAGAAAGTAGGAGAGATAGAATGAAGATGTAGAGAAAGAGAGGAAGGAATGGAAAGAGAAATGAGAGCAATGCAGGAGAGTCATGAGAAAAAAGTCAATAATTTGAAAAGCCAAATGGAAAAGGGGTTTAAACAAACTGTCTGGGGGCAGCTAGGCAGTGTAGTGGATAGAGCACCGGCCCTGGAGTCCAGAGGACCTGAGTTCAAATCCAGCCTCAGACACTTAACACTTACTAGCTCTGTGACCCTGGGCAAGTCACTTAACCCCAATTGCCTCACCAAAAAAAGAAAGAAAGAAAGAAAGAAAGAAAGAAAGAAAGAAAGAAAGAAAGAAAGAAAGAAAGAAAGAAAGAAAGAAAGAAAATGAAAAATAGAAAAAGAACTCTCTGATGAAAATAATTGCCTAAGGATTAGGATTGAACAAATGGAAGCTAGTGACCTTATAAGAAACCAAGACACAGTAAAGGAAATCCAATGAATGAAAAAATAGAGGGCAATGTGAAATATCTCCTTGGAAAAAAGAGCTGACCTAGACAATAAATCTAGGAGAGATAAAATCATTGGACTACCTGAAAACTGTGACAAAAACAAGAGCTTAGACATCATCCTCCAAGAGATTGTGAAGGAAAATTGCCCTGATATTTTAGAAGCAGAAGCTAAAATAGAAAGTGAAAGAATCCACTGATCACCTCCTGAAAGAGATCCCAAAAGGAAAACCTCCAGGAATATTATAGCCAAATTCCAGAACTCCCAGGTCAAGGAGAAAATATTGCAAGTAGCTAGAAAAAAGGAGTTCAAATACTGTGGAGCTCCAATAAGGATAAAGCAAGATCTAGCAACCTCTACATTAAAGGACCGAAGTGCATGGAATATGATATTCCAGAGGGCAAAGGAACTGAGACTATAGCCAAAAATCACATACCCAGCAAAATTAATCATAATCTTTCAGAGAAAAAAATGGAATTTCAATGAGAAAGAATACTTTCAGGCATTTGTTATTAAAAGGCCTGAACTGAATAGAAAATTTGACTTTCAAATACAAGACCCTGGAGAAGCATAAAAAGGTAAACAGGAAAAAGACTTCATGAGGGATATTAAAAGATCAAACTGTTTATATTCCTACATGGGAAGCTAATACTTCAAACTCATAAGAACTATCTCAGTAAAGAATTCACAGAAGACACAGGTCTGAACTGAATATGAAGGGATGATATATGTAAAGCATTTATGTTTTGTTTTTTGTGCAGCAGACAGGGCAGGGTATCAGGTCTGGGGCCAGATTTGGGCTTGGGTTCTCCTGGGTCCAGGGCTGGTGCATTGTCCATTGTGCCACCTAACTAACCCATGATGACATCTTTAAAATAGGGTTGAGGTGTAGGAGAAATAGACTGTGGGAGGGGGAAGGGGAGAGATGGTCTGGGGCGAGATAGTTCACATGAAGGAAACAAGAAAAAAGCTTATGGAGGGAAGGGGAAGAGAGGGAAGGAGTGAACCTTAATATCATCAGAATTGGATCAAAGAAGGACTAACATACATATTCAAGTAGGTATAGTAATATATTTTTGCCTGAGGGAAGGGAGGGATATAAGGGTGGGGGGGGGAGGGGAAGGGCAGACTGGGGAAGAGAGCAGTAAAAAGCAAAATACTTTTGAGGAAGGTGAAGATGTTCTGCATAACTGCACAAATGTGGCATATTGAATTGCTTGATTTCATAGGGAGGGTTGAGGAGGGAGAGAGGAAGGAAGGGTGAGAAAAAGGGAGTACAGAGTAGGGGAGGGGAAAGTCAGAAGTAAAACACTTCTGCAGAGGAATAGGTTAAAAGAAGATAGAAAATAGAGTAAATTATCATGGGAAGGGAATAGGATGGAGGGAAAGAGTTATAATGATTGATTATAATGGCAAAACATGTGGTACCTACTTTGCTGGGCTAATATGAAGAAAATTCTTTATCAAGTTTAAGGTACTTTATACAGATTATGATGAACAGGATACTATCAGAAAAACCTGGAAAGACCTACATGAACTGAAGCAGAGTGAAATGCACTGTATACAAAATAACAGCAATAGTGTAAGATGATCTTCTGTGAAGCATGTGGTTATTTTCAGCAAGGTAATGATCCAATATAACCCTGAAGGACTTATGAAAATGGCAACCCATCTACAGAGAAAGAACTGATAGTATCTGAAAACAGATGAAAACATATTTTTTAAAATTATTTTTTCCTCATTGACAATTCCTCAATCTGAAGTTTTTGGGTTCTTTTGACTGTTTTCTCTCACAACCTAGCTAATGTGGGAATGTTTTCCATGACTACTCATGTTTAACTTATTTTGAAATGCTTGAGTTCCAGTGGGTGGGGGGTGGGAATGGAGGAGAAAGAGAAATTGGAACACATCTTTTTTTAATTTGATATTAAAATTTGTTTTTACACATATTTTGGAAAATAAAATTCTATTCAATAAAAAAGTGATTTGCTTCTGAATAGTCCCTTCCCCAACCTGCTCTCCCTTCCTTCAACCCTCCACCCTTATCCCCTTCCCCTCCTACTTTTCCATAGGGCAAGGTATATTACTATATCTAATTGAATGTGTATGTTATTCCCTTTTTGCGCCAAATCTGATGAGACTAAGTCTCACTCACTCCCCTGCTCCTCCCCCATCTTCCCCTCCACTCCATAGGCTTTTTCTTGCTTCTTCTATGTGAGATACTTTACCCTATTCTACCTCTCCCTTTTCCTTTCTCCCAGTGAATTCCTCTCACCCCTTAATTTTATTTTTAAAGATATCAACATGGGGCAGTTAGGTAGTACAATGCACCAGCCTTGGACCCAGGAGGATATGAGCCGAAATCCAACCTCAGATACCAGCTGCGCACCCTCGGCAAGCCACCCAACTCTGACCACTACCCACAAAAATAATAATAAAATAATAAATGCTTTAAAGATATTATCCCTTCATATTCAACTCACATCTGTGCTCTCTAAGTATACTCTATCCAGCTGCTCTAATAATGAAAAAGTTCTTATGAGTTAGAAGTATCATTTTCCCATGTAGAAATGTAAACAGTTAAACTTTTTAATATCCCTACTTGAACTGATTTAGAGTGAAATGAGAACTAGATCACTGTACACAGTAGCAAGCAGCAATATTATAACAATGTGCAACTGTTAACTATTTAGGCACTCTAATTAATACAGTGATCAAAGACACTTCCACCTCTAGAGAGAAAACGAATTCTGAGAGCAAACTGGAATATAATTTTTTCATTTTATCATTCTTGCTTTTTTGTAACATGGCTAATGTGAAAATGTTTTGCATTATTTACATACAGAATTCATATCATATAATTTGACTTCTCAGTGTGTAGGGTGGGATAGAGGGATGGAGAGAATTCGGAATTCTTATTTAAAAATAAATAAATAAATAATAATTTTGAGAAAATATAGCCAGGGTACTTATCAATCAGCAATGATTTTGGAACATGTTAAATTTTTTCTTTGATTATGGCTTACCCCTAAACTAATTCTAATGGATATAATGGGAATTTATAGAAACTGATCATTTCAACTGCTATTTAACCATTGCATCAAGTGCCACATAGACCATCACCAGCAGGTAGTAGAGCAATAAAAACAAGCTGTCACTGAAACCATGCCTACCATCAAACTACTGCTTACCTGTTAATTTGAACATCCAATAGATGACATTTTGTAGAGTAGTGAAGGATACTAGTATTGAGTTTCATAAATGTAGGTCATGTCTGGTTTTTTTTTATGATTATTGTGCAGTTGTTGCCAGTAATAGCATTTATAGATTACCTTAAGTTTTACATGCACTTTGCACAAATGATGTCATTTAATAGTTACAACAATGCCACAAGGTCATCATGATTATTATCCCTAATTCACAAATGAGAAAACTGAGACTGAAAGGGTAAATGACTTGCCCACACTGTTAATAAATGTCCAAGGCAGGTTAGAAACTCAGTCTTTCTAGATGTCAGGTCCAGCACTCTATCCAGTATACCACCTATCTGGATCTTATGAAATAGTAATAGAGGTATTTTATATGTATATGTTTCAGCATTAACCTCAGACAAATAACCTTTATTGTTGAGTAATTAGTTATGATTGCTTGCTTGTTGCTATAACTGAAGATACATGCATTGATGCCCATTCATAATCATTTATTTAAAAAACTCATCATGTTTTATTTAGTCAATAAAATTTGTTGACTCTTTATTCTGATTATTCACTCAATTTGTCAGCACTTATTAATTTCTTACTCTGTGATGAGTTCTTATGATTTCAAGACAAAATGAAATTGTTCCTACCTTCAGGCAATTTATATAATACAGAGGGAAAAATATGTACAATATGTGTATTAAGATACATGCTAGTGTGGTTTTGGTTGTGGTTGTTATGGCTGTCTTAGTGGATGTAGAATGAGGACTAACATGGATAAATGTGGCTTTCAAAAATAAGCCACTCCTCATATGTCTTACCTTTCCATGGCATGCTAATTTCCCTTCACATGGAATAGTCCTGTCTCTATTAGAAATTAAGAATTAACCTTTTCACAATTTCTTTGATTTTCCTTATTCTACAAATCACAAAGCAAAGTGAACATTAATTTTATTAAATTTAGACAGTGAGGGGTCCACTAGGTGGTGCTGTGGGTGAAGCACCCGCCCTGGATTTAAGATGACCTGAGTTGAAATCTGGCCTCAGATACTTGACACTTACTAGCTGTGTGACCCTGGGCAAAAGTCACTTAACCCTCATTGCCCTGCAAAAAAAAAAAAAATATATATATATATATATATATATATATATATATAGAGAGAGAGAGAGAGAGAGAGAGAGAGAGAGAGAGAGAGAGAGAGAGAGAGAGAGAGAGACAGTGAAATCAAATAGTTCAGGTTCTAAAACTTCTTTGAAAGTTTCTATTATCTGGTATTGATGTGAGCATCATAGCATATCTCAAGACCACCAAATTGATGTGAGCAAATAGATAGCTGTCAAAATTCCCTCTTTGTAAATTAATTTGAGTTCTTCAACACTACCATGCAATTTAATACATTGTTTCAATAAGCCTTTATTATGTACATATTAACAACTACCCTGAGTAAGGGTGAATATAGATTAAAAATAAGACTTCCCTCTTTTGACTGAAGAGAATGAAGAAGAGAACAATGGCCTTCAATTTCCAGACAGTTTTCTTGACTTTAATTGGGAAATTTAAAAACCTAGAGAGCAGGGCAGCATAGAGTAAAGCATAAAGCTACCCTTATTCCTTCTAAACTGGTCGATTGCTCTTGCAATTTGTTTGCCAGATTCGATTGCAATAAAATTGATTCCTTTCCCCCCTCTTAAACAAAAGACTCTCCAGTGTTTGATTTAATGTGTTTACAGTAAACCTTTAAAATTTCAATTATTGAGTAGGTAAAGGTACTGACATCTCTAAATTTTAATAAAAACCTAAGCTAACAGCAGGTCTCAAACATAGTGGAGAGGGAAGTAAAATATTTCTGAGGAGCTTGTTGCTCTTAAAAAGTCATAGAAGTAAATCAATAATTTTGCACTTCAACCACTGAATAAAGACACTGCTTTTCTTGGTAGCATTTACAGGAAAGGTTTGAGGTCAACTGAAAGGCCCCCAAACAGTTGTTTACCATTCATACACAGTACTTTCCTATACACAATGGCAAAATCTCTCATAATTTTGATTTATAGGTGCACTTAAAAAGTGCAATTGAAAAGAGTGTTCTTTGGGGTGAGTGGCTGCTAGGGGTGGAACAATTGGGGAGAAAGCCTTCAGCTCCTTGTCCTCCTGTTGAGAACAGGCAGTTACATCAACTTAAGCATGTGGGGGCCCAGATTTCACTTTAAGCACTGCTGTGTTTAATGTTTGTGCCCTAGCTGTATTCCTTTCATATTTTAAATAGCACTTTCCAGGATGAATACTCTTTAATATATAACAAGTTTAATATGGGGAGTGAATGGTGTGATGTGAATGACCTATTTAGTAGCAATAGCTCCTGCTATTGCCAGACTCCTTTATGGGAAGGTGAGAGACTGGAGAACCAAAATGAAAGACATTTATATTGCCATGTGCCCCCAAATAGCTTATCTTTTTTGGATCTACACTAACACCCACAGGGTATTTTTTTCAGGAGAAAATTATATAAGGGGTTCTTTTAAGATCACGTCTCAAAATTATTTTTTCTAAAATATGGCTACAAAAATCTGGTTAAGAAGTATTTATAAAGTGGTAAACCAAATTCAAATAGCATATCTCAAGATCACCAATATGCATGCTGAGTTCATATACATGCATCATATGTAAAGGACAATTTGACTAGTTGAGGAAATGTATTATGTGCTATACACACCTTGGAACCACAGAGCATATGCCATATTTTAAAATCAAACCCAGCATTGAATTAATACTATAGCTAGCACTCAGATCTGATTGTTTAGACACTAAATATTTGTTTAATAGCTACTATTTGTGCAAAATCTCTGTTTCTCTGTCTCTCTCTCACACATAGAAAGTGATTTGTGTGTGTGTGTGTGTGTGTGTGTGTGAGAGAGAGAGAGAGAGAGAGAGATTGATTCTCTAATGTAGATATTCTAGATAGAAATTTATATAAGTCAAATCACAATGCCTATTAGTGAGAGATGAGGAATGAAGAACTGCAAACAAAGGAGCAGAAAGCTATTGACTAAAATCCCTTTAAAGTAGCATAATTGGTAGAGTGCAGGACTAGACATTAGGAAAGACCTGGGTTAGTCCCTTCCTCTAATATAAACCAGGTATGATTATGGGAAGTATTTGAGTCTAAATTATATAGCTTATATGGGTATATTAATAATTATATTACAAAACTGAAAGTTATTATGATGGGCAAATAAAATGCCTCCTATATCTTACTGTGTTAATAAAATGCTATTAGAGGGTACCTGTTACCTTTTGGTGATAATTTCTTCCTGAAACACCTCCATTTATCAAGAACTTTTTTTGAAGATCATGTGCTCATTTCCATTAATAAGGATGGTTATTGTTCATTTTAAACCAAATGCTTCTATAAAATATATCAACCAAAATAAATATTCATATCACAGGAGATTACATTTCTATAAATGATAGCTAATATTTATATATGCTTTAAGGTTTGAAAAGTGTTTTATAAATATTATCTGATCTTTTCCTCATAACGTTGCATGATGGTTGCTATTATTATCCCCATTTATAAATAAGAAAGGTGAAACTGAGGGAGGTTTAGTAACTTGTCCAGTGTACCCCAGCTACTAAGTGTCTGATCTAGATTTAAAATCTGATCTTCCTGACTCCATGTTCATCATTCTATCCACTGAGCTAACTTATTATATGGCATTTGTAAGTTTGTAAAGTTTAAAATATAGCTAACTTTCTGATTTTAAAAAAAGCTTTTCTGAAGTTACATAGACTAGACATTAATAGTTAATAGTTTATATAGTGCCTACAATGTGCCAGGCAGTGTGTAAGCAGAATTTTTAATAATTATCTCATTTGATCCTTAAAAGAACACTAGGGGTGTGTTTTTTTTAATTATTTGGGGCGACACTGTGCTTGCTAAAGTTATTATGCTAACATATTAATGGCTATTTATATAATAATGGCTATTGAACCCATTTTGGCAGTAATATTTATTATTAATTAATAGTGAATATTAGGAAAGAATTGATCTCATGGCAATTAACACAAGCAGGAGGAAAGCCCTGGAGTCATATTGTCTCTAAGAAAACACATGGCCTACCAGCCTACCCTGTCCTAAGAGGAGAGTGCTCACCAACTGGCAACAGGTCCAGGAAGCTAAGAATGCCAAGAAACCCATGAATCTTGTGTGATCTCAGCTTTTATCCTGTTTTGATAGAGGTGGGTCACTATACACTGATCAAGGCTAATTGGTTAGCATCATTCAGTTCCATTGGTTGACATGACTTGCGGGTGGTGCATATTAAAATTAACTCTACAGATGACATAAGGGGGAAGTGTGCAAATGACTACCCCCTAAATTAATGAAAGCAAAGTCCATTATCTAGGCATGGCTTAAACCTATCAGCCCAATTTGGCTCAGATGAAAGGGTCTATAGGTCTATTTCTAACCAGCTAAAGTTCCTAAGAACTGTTTTTTTCTGGGGTGAGGGGGAGAGTGGGCTAAACCAGATCTGCTCCCCCCAAAACAACTGATTCTTTTTTTTTGTGAGGCAATTGGGGTTAAGTGACTTGCCCAGGGTCACACAGCTAGTAAGTGTTAAGTGTCTGAGGCCGGATTTGAACTCAGGTACTCCTAACTCCAGGGCCGGTGCTCTACCCACTGTGCCACCTAGCTGCCCCAACAACTGATTCTTAATCATTATTTTCTCATATGGTGTAGGTGTGAGGTAATGCAGCAAGGTGGTACTGTGGATAAAGAGCTGGGATTGAAGTCAGGAAGACCTGATTTCAAATCTAGCCTCACATACCTATTAGAAGTGTAACTGTGGGAAAGTCACTTAATTTTCTTCAGTTTCCCATTCCTCATCTGCACAATGGAAATAATAATACCTACCTACTCACCTATCTCATTTGTAAGGATCAAATGAGATATTTTTAAAGTACTTGGCATACTGCCTGATACACAGAAAATGCAGTATAAATGTTAACCACTGTTATTATCCTTAGACTATTTTACCCAAAGCTAACTAAGGATGTTTACTGTAGCTTGTGCTATCCAGGAGGAGGCACCACAATAGCTCACTTATAAACCATTATGGTGGGAAGCTAGGTGATATAGTGGATAAAGCACCAGCCCTGGATTCAGGAGGACCTGAGTTCAAATCTGACCTCAGACACTTGTCACTTACTAGCTTTGTGACCCTGGGCAAGTCATTTAATCCTCATTGTCCTATAAAACAAACAAACAACAACAAAACAAAAACAAACAAACAAACAAAAAACAAACAACAATGACATTATTATGGTGTCCAAGATTAGGATTTTAGTAGGGTAGTTATATATACTTTACTTTACTTCTATAAAAAAGAATAGGCAGGATGGTAAGGGTCCCAAACGGGATAATTTCTCCCAATCTTCTGCCCAATAAAATATATTTTTAGTCCTAGATAGAAATTAGAGGATACCACGTAAATGCATCATATTCTTTTTCTTCTCTATCCTTTCATATCCTCTCTTACTAGAAGAGTTTGGCCAAGGAATGCTTAGAATCTGTAATTACGTAGGACTGAAACATCCCATGCTAATATAGGCTCCTTTTCCCCCATTCCCATATAAATGAGTACAGATTAAGCTGCTCTAACTCTTGAGAACATAGGGCAGAGTTGGGTTTAAGGGTATAAAATTAATCTATATTCATTCCTCTATAGTAATTGGAAAAATCCACGGAACATAAACTGAGCTGCCTCTATTGTATAAGTAGTTTGGTCATGGCTTCAATCCAATACTCTTTTTTCTTAGCAAACAGATTGAGTTCAGGATGAGAATATAGGTGGTGAGGTGAGTATAACACAATCACACAATTGCCAGAAAAATCCGAGGTCATCTGTTCTAACCTGTACAAGATCAAGAATTCCTCTGCAATATAAACAACAAGTACTCTTTCAGTCAATGCTTAAAGACCATGAGGGAGGGAAAACTCACTATCTCCCAAGGCAGTTCATTCCATTTTTTTTTTTTTACATAGCTCTAGTCATTATGAAATGATTACTTGAATATACCTAAAATTTGCCTCTCTGTAAGCTCCAGCTATCATTTCTAGTTCTTCCTTGTGAAACCAAGTAGATCAAGCCTAATCTTCTTCCACAGGAGATTCTTTCAAATTGTTCAAGAGATTATGTTTATTTAAAGTTTACTCTTCAGGCGAAACATCTCTAATTCCTTCAAATGGTCCTTGATTGGTGTGATCTTGAGGCCTTCCACCATAATTAATACCATTTGCTGTATGTTTTCCAGCTTATCAGTGCTTTTCCTCAAATGCTTCAGCCAGAACTGAACCATTCTAAGCACTAAATATTTGTTTCAGGAGAAACCTCAGGGAGGATTTAGCTGCCTCACAAGCATAATCCTAACTCTATCTCACAATGAAGAAAAAGACTTTTCTATAAACAAGACTTTGCCACTATGCCATTATGCTTACATTACAATGTGAATTCACCCAGGTACAAGGGAACTCCACTCACTTTAAAGACTTGGATGGTCAGACCACTGCAATACTACTATACAACGCAATCTACACTGAGGATGGGCATGTTGATCACTTTTAAATGTAGAAATCAGAAGACTATTTAATAAAATGTAAAAGAGTTGATATGGGAATTCAACCCAATAATTAATTAAGCATTTACTCTGTATGATACACTAGCTTGATATCAGAGATACAAAAATCAAAAAGCACCACAATCCCTGCCTTCTAGGAACTAAAAATCTGATGGGGGAATAACATTATATAGAAATGCATATATCTACATAGCTATCATTATATCTATATTTATACATATAGAGTTCAAAATCCAATTGAAGAGATAACATACAAACAGCTATATAAAACAAGATATATACAAAATAATTTGGAGATAATAAAAAGAGGGAAGGCACCAGAAATAAGGGGATAAATAATGCTTCATTTATAAGGTAAGGTTTTAGTTGTTACTTGAAAGAAGCCAAAGAAGCCAGAAGGTAAACAATAAAGAAAGAGGGAATCTCGGGCAAGGAGGACAGCCAAAGAAAATACCCAGAATCAGGACATGAAGTGTCTTGTGTGGACAATAGTAAGAAGGCCAGGGTCATTGGACTAGAATGTATGTGAAATGAATAAGGTAAAAGAAGACTAAAAACGTAGAGGAGGGATTGGGTTACAAAGAGCTTTGTGTGTGAGTGGGCTTTATATTTGATCTTGTAGCTGATAGGAAACCATGTGAATTTATTTAGTTCGGTGTTCTATTGTCAAACAAATTCCTTAAAAAGATCCTATTTTCTTTTAGGAAGATCACATTTGACAACTGAGTGATGGGGCAGGGGGAGAGTGCAGAATAGAATCAAGAAGGTCAACCAGCAGTCTATTGTAACTGTAGAGGAATGACACTCACGCCATGTGGTAGCACTGTCAGAAAAGAGAAGGGGTCATATATGAAAAGTATTATGAAGGCAAAATCAACAAGACTTGGCAACAAATTGGATATAAGAGTTTGAAAGAGAATAAGGAGTTAAAGAAGACACTTAGTTTGTAAGTCAGTGTGACTAGGAAGATAGTGATATCCTTGACACCAATAAGGTAGTTTTGAAGAGGGAAAATTTTTGGAGAATAGATGATGAGATGTGTTTTGGAATGCTGAGATTAAGATATCTATGAGAATTCCAGTTTAATATGAAAAATAGTCAGTTGAAGCACAAGACTAGAAGTCAGCAAAGATATTTAGGCTAGATAAATAAATTTGAGAATCCTGGACATAGAAATTTAATTGAATTAATGAGAGCTGATGAGATTACCAACTAAACTGTGAGAAGAAAATAGGGCCCAGAACAGTCTTTGGAGACACCTATGGTTAGTAAGCATCATATGGATATGAATATACAGCAGAGGAGATCAAATGAATGTCATGTAGCAGGAGAGCAAGAAGAGGGATATGTTACCAAACATCTAGAGAGAAGAGAGTATTTTAAAGTTGTTATCTGTAAGGGGCTAAAATTCTAGCTAGAGTGTCCAAAAATCTAATGAGTGGTTGCCATAAATTATAAGCTTTAACAAGAGTTTAGACTTTTAAGTATTTATTAAGGAGCATAAGAATTTGGTAAGGAGAGAAAAATAGGCCAAGATTCCTTCATCTATCTATCTCAGGGAGCCAGCATCTCAGCTCCACTCAAACCGAGGTCCTGGGCAAAAGAGAGAACCTGCTCTCCTTCCCCCTCCCAGAAGCCTCTCGTGAAACAGGAAATAGTGTCATCCACAAACACAGCTCCAAGGTAATTGGCTGGTAGCTCTGATTGACAATTCTAACAGGTGGCTCTACAGAAACAAGTTCTGGGATGCTAAAGTCACACATTTTCCAAATCATATGCTCTCCCTTCATAGTAGAGCCTCCCTACAGTATCTCTCCAGTAGGGGGTGCAATTCCACTTCTCCCAGTACCCCCTGTGTTTCTAGTGAAGAACCATGGTTTCCTAACATGAAGCAATAACATTACAGATGCTTATGACTAACTAAGTAAAGGCAATGAAAAGAGAGAAAAAGAAATTGAGTGACACATTGACAAAGGCTAAAGGGGGCACTCCCCTTTAATAAGTGGACATTATAAAGAGTGCATACAATGTGGAACAGGAAAACAGGAAAATGTCCATTTAAGTCTTTGGAAGTCTTTTCTTAGATGATTCTTGGGATATCATCTGGGTGTAGTTGTGGAATGGAAGTCTTTTCAGGTGTGAGGTGTGAATTCTGGTAATAGGCCAGGAAAATTTCCTACAAAATTGAGCTTAACACAACTTTAAATAGCTTTGTCAATAAAAAAAAAACAAAAACAAAAACAAAACATGCCAAAGGAAATTCAGAATCTTAGCTGTTACACATGAAACATATAATAAAAACAACAATAATAATATGCTATTTGAGTATTTTAGATATTAATAAATTAATTTAATTAAAATGTTTAATGTTTAAATGTTACATAAGGGTTTCTTATGCTACTGCAACTACATTTTGAACTTCATAATCTGGGCTTATTTTTGTAGAGATACTTATTCTTTCAAGAATGTGTTTTAACTTTTATTAACATATGTTCTAAAAGAATTATAGTGCCAAAGGCTTCAGGTAGATCAAGAAGGATGAAGGAAAAATGAAGGAAAAATGCCATTAGATTTGGCATTTAAGTAAATTTAATGACTTTGAAAAAAAGTAGTGTTCATTGAATGATAAATGTGGAAGGAATAATGTAGAGAATTATAACTCCTAGTAAGTCTGCCTAGTAAGTCTGCTACCCCATCTTGTTGACTTTATCTGTCTCTTGCTGAGAAGAAAAAAAGTTTTAAAACTTTTACATTTGACAAATGAATTCATGATTTGGCTTATTTTCATATCTATACTATCTGTGACTTGATACTTTTATTGGCAATAGCCTTTGTTAAAAATGTAGAGTCCCTTAAATTGATTTCAAAAGACTCAAATAGTTCCTGAAACTTTAAGCTTGGTTTATCTTCCCACTTGCAGATGGATGGGTTGTCTGGATGAACTGCATTCATAATAGAGTGAAAAATGTTTCATTAGGCATATAAATGAATTCCAGAGAAAGATTTTTTTTTTCTTGCTGAAAACTGATGGATTTATATAGCCTAAGAAGGATTCTAGGACTTTGATTTTCAGGTTGTTTTAAAAAACTGTTTTTACTAATATCTTCTATTTATAATGTCATCATAGTTATCCTACATATGCCTCCCTTTCAGTCTCCCATGGAGCCATTCTATATAGCAAATTGTATGTTTAGAGAGGAAACAAGTCAGTACAACTGTTTGATGCACTGAAAAAGTCTAAAAACTTATTCAATATGCAAAATCTGTGGATCCTTCTCCATGAAGGATGGGATCATGGGCATCCTCTCATATATCTTTATTTTAATACTCCTTGAACTTTTAATTTTCTTAATTTGCTTTTAGTTTTCTGGTATCTAGTTGTTCTTTCCATTTGCATCATTGTAGTTACTCTGTAAAATATTTTCTTGGCTCAGCTTACTTCAGTCTGCGTCAGTTCATATAACTCTTTGCCTGTTTCTCCACATTGATCACACCCAACATTTTTTTTTTTAACAGCACAGTAATATTCAAGTGTCACAATTTGTTGAACCATTCCCAAATCACTGGGCATATATACATTGGTTCCAATTATTAGCTATCACAAAAAATGTTCTATAAATATTTTTTATTATATGGACAGTTTCTTCTTATCAATAGCTTCCTTGGAGTTTAAGAGATTGGATTATTTTTGTTATCTTCTCAGTATCATACTGAAGTGAGAATAGAAGGTCTGACGAGAGACTGTTAATGCCTACCTGGTTCTCTCTTATGCCTCAAACAGCATAGGTGTCATTAATTGATTGTTGATTCCCTTATACTACTTGAAGGTATTTACTATTTTTCAGGGCAATCAGAACTAAGTGTCTCAGGAATACTGCTGCAATTGGGTGAAGGATTTGAGCAGAAGACTCAGGCTGAAAGCACTGGTTAATTGTACCTACTTCCACAAGGTTTCCTTTCCTTGAGGGATTCTAAGTCAAGGTCCATACTTTCTCAACCTCCTTTCCTGTTTCCCATAGATAATAGATACTGCAACATACTCTGCAGCTTCTTTCCCAAAACATTTCTGGAATCCTGAGTTTTGCGGCAACTACAGAGGAGAATGGTTTGATAGAGACAGATGTATGTAAATTAAAGCCCTAAATCTAGGTCTAAATGTTAGGAATTTTCCTAAGTGAAGGCTTTGGAGTACTTTTGATTTCACTCTTTACTTTTCATCTAATATAAATGCCCTAAAATAGCAAAGATGGAAATGAACTGAATGGCCATTATATTTTCATAGTCTAAAAATATGCCAATTATTCTAACAGAGCATTACATTCATTTATACAGTGAAATAAAATGTAGCCAAATTTCAATGAAATGGAAATAAAGTAGATGTTTGAATTCTACTTATTGATATGGATTAATATTCTTGGTTTGGATAATTTTTTAAATTTAAATTTTTTAAATTTAATTTCCATTTTCAGTTTTTCTTCCTTCCCCCAATGACTGAAAATATAAGTATGAAGTCATGCAAAACAATTTTCTGCATTTTCAATGTTCAAAGAAAGGAAGGAAGGAAGGGAGGGAGGGAGAGAAGGAGGGAGGAAAGAAAGAAGGAAGATAGAAAAAATAGACAGACAGACAGATAAATATGCTTCTATGGGAGTTGTTCCTGAAAAAAAATATATATTTTCTGATTCCTTTCCTATAACCATTTCTATATTTTAAATGATGGCATGCAAATTCATTGAGTCTATGGGAGACCAAAAAAAAAGCATTTATTAGATAATAAGTACATAAGACTGCCTGCCAGTTATTGATATCTACCTTGTTCAAAATATAGTTGCTGTAATTTTTTCCCTCTGTCCATGCTCAGAATCTGAAATCTGCAGCATTACAAGGAACCTTAAAAACCATCTTTCCTAACTTATATTCAACTTATATTCCCCTCTTTAATAATACTTTGAAAAAATGATCATCCACACTCCTTTCAATGAGGGAAGAATCATTACCTTTTGAAGTAGCTTGTTTTACTTTGGGTGGTTCTAATTGAAAGGAAAATATTCCCTTAAATCAAGACTCAACGAATCGCTGCAATTTTCACTGCTCCTAGTTCTGATCATTGGGGATGAACAGAACAATTTTAATCCCTTTCCTACATAATATGTCTCCAATACTTGAAGACGTCTATCATATTCTATTCACCGCACCCGTCACTATTATGAACACAATTCTCTTCTCCCTTCAAATTATTCTCACATGGCATAATCTCAAGGTTATCCTAGTCAGGTTATTATGGATGCTAAAAGGCTTTTCAGTGTCTTTACTAAATGGTGGCAACCTTAATTGGATAGAATATCCCCACATGTGTTTGAAAAAGGACATAGTAGAGCATCACTATTTCATACTTTGTTATGAACATCATTCCATTTTAATACAATGGATGATAGTAGTAACTTTTTGACTGCCATTGCTGATTGATAATCTGCTATCCACTAAGATCAACAACATTTTTGAAACATTTTCTAGGGGACATTTTCTCTTTTTTTCAGGCCAGTCATATACAGAAATTTCTATGTATATAGGGTTGATAGCAAATATCCTTCTTTATAAAGAAGCTCTAGATGGATTTATACTATTTCAGTCCCTCATACTAGACCTAGGGTGAAAGACTAGGAGAGAACCAGCACATTAAAAACCAAAAACCAAATAACAAATAACAAAAACAAAAGAAAACAAAACCAAAAACTATCTGTATTGGGATACTAAATAGTTAATTGAAAAAAAAAGCTATTTTAAAATATCTATCTATCTTGCTTTAAAAGATAAGTTTGTACAATGGAAGAACCTAGTTAATGTATGTAGATTATTTTTATGTGTGATTGATGATGCTAATTATAAATTTTGGCACAGATCATACACATTCCCACATATTTGGAGCATAGTCCAAGTATCAATAGTTTATTTTTTGAAGATTTTTTAAACTATGATTTATTTATTTTAACATTCTTTTAAAAATATGCTTTAAATTCTCTCCCTACTATCCACTTCCATACACACTGAGAAGGAAAGCAATATAACAATTTTATAAGTGAAATCATGCAAAACTTACTTCCATATGAGCCATATTTCCAAAAAAAAATCAAGAAAGGTAAAATTTTTAAAAATTCTTCAATTTGCCCACAGAGTCCATTAGTTCTCTCTATGGAAGTAGATAGCAATTTTTCGTCATGAGTCCTTTGGAATTGTCTTGGATCATTGTATTTACCAGAATATCAACTCTTTCACAGTTGATCTTCATTACAATATTACTACTGTTTTGCACAGTTATTTTCCAGTTCATTTCATTTAACTGTATGTGCTTTTTTTCTTAAACTACCCCCTCAGTATTTCCCACAGCACAATAATACTCTATCACAATCATATTCTATAATCATCCCCTAAATTTCCAATTCTTTACTACTACCAAAAACACTACTATAAATATTTTATGCATATGAGTCATTTTCTTTTTTCTTTGATCTCTTTGAGATACAGCCTAAATAGTGGTATTGCTGGGTCAAAAGGTATGCACAGTTTTATAGACCTTTGGCTCTAGTTCCAAATAATTCTCCAGAATGGCTGGAGCATTTGAATACACCACCAACAGTACATTTCTGTAGCTGGATTTCCCTCATCCCTTCTAGCATGTCATTTCTAATAGGTGGGAGTAGGTACCACAGAGATGTTTTAATTAGCCTTTCTCTAATAAATAGTAATTTACAGCATTTTCCCCATGACTATGGATAGCTTTGTTTTCTTCTTCTAAAAATTTCCCATTTGAACATTTATCAATTAAGGAATGGCTTTTATTTTTATAAATTTTATTCAGTTCTATATTCAGGATACTTTTGAGAAATAAGACCTTTATGAGAGATACTTGATTTCAAATTTTTTGGCATTACTTCACTATCTATGGTACCTTTTAGCAAAATGTTTGGGTTTTTTTTCCCCTGATTATCATTTTAAATTAGATCTATTTTTGCTTTTGCTTTGTCTGATGTCATGATTGCTACTCTGGCCTTTTTTTTTTTTTAATTTTAGCTACAGCATGTTAGATTCTGTTCCAGCCCTTTATTTTAACTCTGTGTTTCCTTCTCTTTCAAATATATTTGTTGTAAATAATGTATTGTTGGATTCTGGTTTCTAATTAATTCTTGTATATGCTTCCATTTTATTAATGATCACTTCCCATTCAAAATCAGTGTTATGATTACTGTGTATTTCCCTCCCTTCCTCCCTCTATCCTCAATCCTTCCTCAAAAGTCTATTTCCACCTATTTTAGAAAAAGAAATTAAAAAGTCCATAGATGAGCTTCCTAAGAATAAAAAGCATGAGGAACAGATGGATTTACAAGTGAATTTTAGCAAACATTTAAACTTCAACTGAGTCCAATATGAAGTAACTCATTTGGAATATTAGACAAAGAAGGGATCCTGACAAACTCCTTTTATAAATTGAATATGATACTGGTATCTAAACAATGAAGACTAAAAAAAAAAGAAAGAAAATTATAGACCGATTTCATTAATCGATATGGATATAAAAATCATAAATAAAAACTAGTCAAAATATAATATATTACAAAGATTATATATTATGACCAACCATATTTATACCAGGAATGCAGGGTTGGTTGAACATAAGGGAAATAGTTAACATAATTGATTATAACAATAATAAAAATAAATAAGTCATATGATTATATATCAATAGATGCTAAAAAGATTTCATTAAAGTTCAACAATCATTTCTATTAAAAACATATGAAAGTGTAGGTATACATTGATTTTTCCTTAATTTGATAAATAAAGTATTTACCCCAAACTATTAGCCAACATTATTTGTAATGGGGATAAGCTAGAAGGCTTCCCAAGAAGATCAAATGGGAAACGAGGATGCCTACCAACACCAATATCATTCAATATTGTATTGGAAACCATAGTCATTTCAACACAGAGAAGAAAAAAAGAGATAAAAGGAATCAGAATAGGAAATGAGGTAATAAAATTTTCTCTTTTTGCAAAATGATATGATAATATACTTAGAAAATCCCAAAGACTCAACTAAAAAGTTAGTTGCCACAATAATTTTAGCAAAGTATCAGAATATAAAGTAAGTCCAAATAAATCATCAGCATGCTCATATATAATAAACAACCCTGCAAGAAAAGGTAGTGAGAGATACCCTATTTAAAATAATAGTAGACAGTATAAAATACTTTTTTTAGTTTCTGGGTAATTTAATCGAAGAACATCATGGTGGTGAAGCATAGAGTTTATATACCCTTGAAATAGTAAGTTGTCAGTAGGGCCAAGAATTGACCCCTGCATAGATTGATTCTGTTGGAGGGTGGTGAGTAACCACCCCCTACATGGTACAGAGTATAAGCATGCAAATTTAGAATATGTCTACCAAAACAAACCCAGGAATAATATGAGCAAAACTATTTTAAAAAACAAATACAAATAAAATCAGATTTAAATAACTGTAAAAGTATTAATTGTGGGGTCAACTAGGTGGCACAGTGGACAAAGCACTAGCCCTAGATTCAGGAGGACCTGAGTTCAAATCTGACCTCGGACACTTGACACACTCACTAGCTGTGTGACCCTGTGTAAGTCACTTAACCCTTAACTATTAATTGTTCCTCATCAGGACCAACATAATAAAAATGACAATTTTACTTAAACTAATTTATTCTTTTTTTTTCACTTTTTTTAGCCATGTATTTTTGTGGGGTTTTTTCTGTAAAATGCTCTCTTTTTTCCATAACTTATAAACATGATTTACACCGAGGGGGGCAGCGGCAGAGGGGCTGGGCGGGGGAGAGGCCAAGGGAAATGGACGGAACTGGGGGGCTAGGGTGACGACGCCCCCTCTTGTGGCCACCGGTGAGGCAGGGCAGGGATGCCCAGCCCCCACTGCACGCATTCTCAGCAGCCCAGCTCCATCACTTGGGGGAAGGAGAGAGCACCCCCCCCGAAGCCCCCCCCCCCGAAGCCCCCCCCCCATAGTCCTTCTTCCCACCTGGGTCTCCTAGATTCCTGAGCACTTTCCAGGAATGGGGAGGGGAGCGGGGGGGATTGGTCTTCCAGTGTTCTGAAGTCCCTGTCCGAAAGCCTGAAGTCTCCCTGGCCACGCCCAAGGTCTCCCCAGATCTGGGGTCTCCCCCCAGACTCTCTTAGCCCTCGGGAACCTCAGATGCCCTTCCTCCCCAGCCTGGAGCAGAGGGAAGGAGGGCCAAGCCGGGCCAGGCGGTGTGGTGGGTTCAGCCGATAGTGAAGCCAAAACCACACTGGAACTTTTTCTTTCGATGATTGAGGAAGGCGCCCAGGGCCAGCGTCAGGGACAGGGGAGGCAGCTTCTTCTCCACGATCCAGTTACTGTCCATGGAGCCTTTGAAGAGGAGGTTGGCCTTGGGGAGGTCCAGTTGGTAGCCGAAGGAGACACTAGTGTCCTGCATTCGGGTGCTGGCTTCAAATTCCACCCCGACTTGGAGCTGGTCACTGGCCTTGTGGTAATCCGTGGCGTGGGCTCCTGCCTGGCCCATGGTCAAGGTCGCCAGCCAGTTAGGCGCTGTGTACTTCCCAGCCAGGGACATGACAGTGCCTTCCTCTCCTGGCCTTCGGTGATAAACCAGCTCCCCGCCCAAGGCCAGGCATGGAGTGATGCTCTGAAGGTAGTGAGCCACCAGGATCCCTGAGCCCACCAGGACATCGGGGTTCCCCAGGGTCACCGCGGCCGTGAAGTCGGAGCCCCGGTATTCTCCATCCACCTGCCAGTTCACAAACTTCGACTGCTGGGTCTGCAGGGCCATCTTGGACCGCAGGCCGGGTCCCACTTGGTGGATCACCTGGGCATTGAGGCTCCCATAGTTGTCCATGTCTCCCACCAGCACCGGGAAGGCCTCAGTGGGACTGAGCTGCTTGGTCCCTACATAGGTGACCCCAAAGTGGTAGTTGGAGTCTCCGATGGTGCTGAGGGCCACTGTGTGGTTCACCTGGAAGTGGTTGCTGAGGCCCTTGTTGACTGTGAGCTTCACGCCCTCCATCTGCACTGGGAACAGCTCCTTGCACTTGCGGTGACACTCCTCGAACGTGCCGGGATTGGGCAGGCAGGAGGCCTCGTCCTCAGGCGTGGGGGTCCCGCACGCGGGGCCACCCGGGACACCTCCGCGGAGCGCGCTCAGGCCGCCCATAGGAGGCAGCGTGAAGCCCGGCGGCAGCGGCGGGAGCAGTGGCGGCCCGGCCATGAGGTCCGGGCCGGACGGGGCGGGGGGGGGGGGGGGGGGGGGGGGGGGGAGGGGGGGAGGGGGGAGGGGGGGCGGCCCCGCGGGCGGCGAGCTGGCGGCCAACACGTTGCCCATGATCACCTGCAGGAAACCGGGGCGAGAGGTCAGGGGTCCTAATTTATTCTTTAAGCAAGTGGAGTTAAGTGACTTGCCCAGGGTCACAAAGCTAGCAGATATTTGGGCATAGATTTTTACCAAGGTCCTCCTGACTCTAGGGCCAGTGATCTGTCTACCGTACCACCTAGCTGCCCCTAAACTGACTTCTATATTCAAATGCCATTATGATTAAATTACCGAAACATGTTTTGATGAATTAGAGAAAAACAATTTCATTTGCTAAAACAAAAAGTCAAGAATATCAAAAGAAATAATGAAAAAAATAAAGAAGGTTTAGCAGTACCAAGTCTTTTTTTTTTTTTTTCAGGGCAATAAGAGTTAAAGTAACTTGCCCAGGTTCACACAGCTAGTAATTGTCAAGCGTCTGAGGCCGGGTTTGAACTCAGGTCCTCCTGAACCAAGGGCTGGTGCTTTATCCACTGTGTCACCTAGATGCCCCAGCAGTACCAGATCTTAAAATATATTACAAGGCTGTAATTATCAAAACTTTATGGTATGGATAAGAAGTAGAAAGGTAGAACAGTGGAACATAGTAAGCAAACATTTTTTTATATCTATATCTATACCTATTTATTTTTTGCTTAGAATTTTATTTTCCAAATTACATGTAAAAATCAAATTTTGAAAGATAAAAACAAAATTTCAGATTAAGGAACTGTCAAAAATAATTATGGTTCAATCTATTTTCAGATACCATTAGTTCATTCTCTGTAGATGGTTTGCAATTTTCCATAAGTCCTGCAGTTATACTGGATCACTGCTTTGCTGAAAATAACCAGGTCCTTCCCAGCAGATCCTCTTACACTATTGCTGTTATTTTGTATACAGTGCATTTCACTCTGATTGAGTTCATGTAGGTTTTTCCAGGTTTTTCTGATATCATTCTCTTCATCATAACTTTTATTATAGTACCTTAAACTTGACAAAGAATTTTCTTGACAATAGCCCAGCAGAGTAAGTAAGATACATTTTGCCATTATAGTCAATCATCATAACTATTTCCCTCCATCCTATTCCCTTCCTATGATATTTACTCTATTTTCTATCTTCTTTTACCCTATTCCTCCTCAAAAGTGCTTTACTTCTGACTGCCCCCTCCCCTGCTCTGACCTCCCTTCTTTCACCCTTCCCTTCTTATCCTCTTCTCCCACAGAGGGAAAATGATAAATAAAAACACACACATACATATTTGTGCCTAATTGTACCCATTTCTAGGGCAGAGAGAGAAGAAAAAAAAAAGTTACATGATAATTATATTATATATTTAAAAGGAATAGCAAGTTGTATGTAATATATTTGCAGTTTCATCTCCCCTCCCCCCATTCTACTGTTACAGAAATGTTTTGTTTATTTAAGTTCTGAATAAAATACATATATTTTTTTAAAATCTATTTTACTTCTAAGTACTACTCCCCTTATTCTGCCTTCCTTTCTCTTACTCCCTTTTATTGTCTTCCCCTCCTATTTCCTTATTGGGTAAATTACCTTTCTATACACAATTGTGTGTGTGTGTGTATATACGTGGATGAATATATTATATATGTATATTTGTTTTATATACTATATACATACTCATATGCATATATATATATATATATATATGTACATTCTCCCCTCTTTGATCCAATTCTGTTGAAAGTGAGGTTCAAGCATTTCCTTCCACACTCCTCCCTACCCAATGTAAAGATTCTTCTTTGAATGCCTTTTTTTGTGAGAAAATTTTCTCCATTCTATCTCTCCCTTCCCCCTTCCAGCACTGCATCACTTTTTCATAACCCTGCCTTTTTTCATTTTGGAGATCATTCTAATATAATTGAGTTATATCTATGCCTTCTGTCTTTGTAAACTCCTTTTAACTGTCCTAATAACGATTAGGTTCTTAGGAGTTATATGTATAATCTTCCCATATAGAAACCCAAACTATTTACTTTATTGGGACCTTTATGATGACTCTTTCATATGTATTATGTTTTTGCTTCTTTTGAGTCTTATGTTCAAGTGTCAGATTTTTATTCATCTCATAATATGTGTGAAAATATTATTAATATTACAGGGGCCCCATGCTATGTGAGCATGTGACCAATCAGCTTGAAGCAGTGTGTAAGGCAGTTGGTTTTGTCAGTTAGTTTTGGGAGTTGGTGGTTGCAACCTCAGGGGGTTGGCAGCTGAATCAGGAGTGGTCAAGGTAGTTAGGGGTTTTCCTATTCTTTCAGAGACACTTGCTCTTTCTTTTTTAACCTCTAATATATTTTAATAAATGTTTAATACCTAAACTGTTAAACTGTTGTCCTAGTTAGCTTTCCCCACAAGGGGACAGATAGGGTAACCACACACATTTAGTTTTACCTGTCACATATAAAATAGTTTTTTTTTTAGACTAATTCATAGAAATCCTAAAGATCCACCTTAGTCACAAATCAAAATTTATCCATTAACCATTTTTTAATAACTATTGGAATTATTACACCTAGAAATGGACTGATTCAATAGGCACTGTCAAACCCTTGGTGTATCCATTAAGAATCAGTGCAATGAGAAAATGAGGGAGATTAGTAAAGGAAGGAATAACAGAAAAGTATCTAATTTTTAACCAACTAGCTTATCAATCAGATTCTTAAATAATCAAGGATTGGCATGAATTATTGATGGAGACAGAGTGCTACAATAGAATGAATATTAAATTTGAATTAATGAAACACAGGGATTTGAATCCCATTTCTGATACTTACCAGCCATATTGCCTTAGGCAAGCCAGTTAACTCTGGTATAGCTCCCTTAAATATTTTTCAAAATGAGAACAATAATTCATACAATATTTCCTTCAAAGGTTTGTTGTTAACAAAAGATTTTATAAACATTAAAGTATGATATAAAAGTGAATTATTATTATATAGGTCTGTAGTGGCACAAAGTGCCAATCATAAAGTAATAACAATATGGGAGTTGAGATATATTCTGTTGTTTAAGCAAGACAGGGACTTTCAAAATGAAATATTATTTATGACAGGAAGAAAAATTTGAACAAAATTGCCTTAGGTTGATTATATTTTATAAAGGAGAATGGAAAATGTATTTTTCCTTAACAGTAAAAGATGATTATTGAACAAGTGCTAGATAAATTACAATCAAATGAATGATGTAATATTAATTATATCTCTTGCTATGCAGATAAGATCCATTCCCCAAAACTGTGTATGTGGCAAAAATTTGTATAATGAAAAAAATAGGGTATTATTATCTGCCTTTTTTGCATAGAAATACTGAAGGTCACATAAAGGAAACTTCCATCCCAAGTTCACATGGCTTATAAATAGCAAAACCAGGACATGCATTCAGGCTTCTTGATTCCAATTCAGTGTTTTGATCACTAAACTCACCACCTAGAGGCCAAAGACTTCAAATTCAAACCCTGTATCTTTTACTGACTACCTGGAAACCCTAGTGAAATAAAGCTCGGAGGTTTTTTTGTTTTTGTTTTTTGTTTTTTATCTCTGTGACTCACTTTCTCCATCTATTTAATGTGGGCATTTTACCCAATTAAGTATTTTCCAGCAATAACATTTGGTATTTCTGATTATTCTATTCATTTTAATGGGGGAAATGACCCCTATTACACCATTCCTCCCCCCCCTGTAAACACAATACATTCACCAGCCCATACACACACACACACACACACACACACACACACACACATACACACGGTCACTTCCTTTCTATACAGATATGCATATACAGTAAACACATCAATAGTCTTAATTAATATTATTTACTTAAATGAAAAAGAATGTAAGATTATTGAGGTGATTAGATGAAAGAGGTATTGTAAATGTTGCTAGACAGTGAAGGAAATCAAGAAAAAGATGACAAATATAGAAACTGGAGGACTGCCTAACTTGTGAATCTCCATAGAATGCTCTATAGAATCCTCTACTTCATCTGATTCTGAAGCAATTCACTATGTTTTGAAAAAGCACTCACAATTTCTGATGAGGCAGCGTTGGTTTCAATGTGGACTGAAATACCCTTTAGTGTTGCTTCATATTTCAAAGGAAACCCATCTCATTTTATTACTCTTTAAATTCCCTTTGAGTATGTATGTGTGATATTGACTAATAGGGGCATATAAAAATAATACTCTGACCCTATAGTGAAAAGTAAGTATAAATTATTATTTGTTGTTTAATTGATTAGTTGGATCTTCATGACTACACTTGGGGTTTCTTAGCAGAGATACTGGACTGGTTTGACATTTCCTTTTTTAGCTTATTTTACAGATGGTAAAAGTGAGGCAAACAGGGGTAACTGATTTGCCCAGGCTCACACAGCTATTGTCTGAGGCCATATTTGATCTCAGGTGCTCTTGACTTCAGATCTGGCATGCTATCTACAGTGCCATTTAGCTGCCCTAATTATAAATTATTATCATCCATTAAAATAGAAACCTATGAAGGTAGAAACCTTATAGCATGTAGTCAACATACACCACACTGATAGTGTTTCATTATCATCATGGACAATTTTATTAAATTTTTACATGCAATATTATCTTCTACTTGTCAGTCTGATGCTTCAGGCATTAGGGCTACTTCTGTATTTTTGTATGATATACCAATGAAATAGACATAATAAGGCTTTGAGAATGGACTACTAACATACTGTCTGTCACTGGAGGACCAGAGTAGCCAGATTCAGAATGGCTTATAATTATATTGGACACAAAGTGATTGTTTTTTTTAATGTGTGAGGGAGAGGATAATGTCAAAGATCACTGACCTATTAACATATAACTTGATATTACGTAAAGCACAATATTAAAAACAGATATGAGAGTTTTAAATTTAAAATACACAAAACGAATAACACTAGAAATATTTAAGAGACATAGATACATGAGAATTTTTGCCATTTCTTAAACTATAATCGTGAGTATATTCAGTGTACTACTCATTAAAATAATGAGACGGAGACAGTGTGAATAGAACCCTGTACTTCACCCTGAACAAATAATTTAACCGTTTTCAGACTATTTTTGCACATGTACAGGGATATAATGGTATTTATATTAGATAATGGTATTTACATTGTGAATTTATGAGAATAAAATGAAACATTGTATAGGAAAGTGTTTACACTGAGGTACTATATAGATGCCAGTGATTATTGAAGATAAAACTCATCACTATAATTCTTTCAATTTGTATAGAAAAGCTTAAGAAATGTAGATCTCAAGAATGATTTGAATGAAAGGAAAATGGGAACAAACATCATGTTTGCACTGTGGACTTTTTAAAAGGATAAAATAATTTTATAACGAATAAAACACCCCAATTTCCTTTTTCAAAACAGACAGGAAGAGGAAGGATTATGTCCCATTATCTTCTTGGCATATTGAATAAGAAAGCAATATTGGGGTGGAATTGTACACAATGACAAACAGGGATTAGTTTAAAAGCATACTTATCTTTATGGATCACTAGCTTGAATTGTTTTCTTCAGTATATTGTTCATAATGATTTTTTATACATTCAAATAGTCTACTTTTAAATGTACTATTTAGAAATAACAAGTATCAAAGAGATAAATATTGTTAGAGAATGGATATGGGAGGCAGCTAGGTGGCAAAGTGGATAAAGCACCAGCCCTGGGTTAAGGAGGACCTGAGTTCAAATTTGCCCTCAGACACTTGATATTTACTAGCTGTGTGACTCTGGTCAAGTCACTTAACCCTTATTGACCTGAAAAAAAAGAGAGGGAGAATGGATACAAGAATGCAGGTTCCTTCCTATAGGGTGCGGGGTGTGCTCTCTCTCTCTCTCTCTCTCTCTCTCTCTTTCTGTGTGTGCATGTATATGTGTCTATCTCTCTGTGTTTCTCTTTGTACCTCTCTTTTTCTGTGTCTCTCTCTTTGTGTCTCTCTCTGTCTCTGTGTCTCTTTGTTTTGTCTCCCTGTCTCTCTCTCTCTCTCTCTCTCTCTCTCTCTCTCTCTCTCTCTCTCTCTCTCTCTCTTTCTCTATATCTGTGTCTCTGTCTCTATCTTACTCGCTCCTTTCAAAAGCAATTTCTTCAAACACTTTCCCTTTACTTAAATATAATTTACCTTGGACCCATTTTGTATAACCTGAATATTTATTTATTTCATGAAACATAAATAACCTATGAGATGCCTCACTATTTTAAATTACCCTTAGATTCAGTGTCAAGAGGTATATGTAGCAAGTAATTGCAAAATGCTTCCATGATAATATGCATCCTGTGAGAGATCAAGATAAATAGATACTGAAGTCTTTTCATTTCTTTAATACCAGAGCAGCATTCCAACTTGCTTTTGCTCTCGGTTTTAAATGTTTAGAGAAAGAAACAAATAGTTGTCATTTTTCTTTTATATCAGTTATAAAGCAATAAGGCATACTGGATAAAAGACTGGCCTTGAAGTGGGGAAGACCAGATTTCAGATTCTACTTCTAGCAAGGACTGACTATATAACAATGAGCAAATCACTTACAATCAACACCCCCAAGAAATAATCTAAGGCATAAATGAATACAGATTTTCCTTCCATAGAAAGGTTGAATTTGGGTTCAATGCAGTAACATATATACATATACATATATACATTCATAAATATATAGATATAGAGATAAATGGTTTTGAATGGAATGTATATTATGGCTTTCTAATCATTTAAAATATTAATTCAAATTTTCTTCTTTCCAAATTCCTTTACACTATATCTCAGCAAGTGTTTTCTTCATCGACTACTTATTATGGGCCTTAAACCATTTCATTATTGATGATGTGATATTGTCATGAATAAAATCAACGATTCAGTCAAAGTGAAGAAGAATTTATCAAGTACTTACAATGTGCAATATATTGCCAAATGCTGGGGATCCAAAGGTAAAAATGAAATAGTTCCTAAACTCAAGAATACACACATGGGTATATATATATATATATATATATATATATATATGTATGTATGTATATATATGTATGTATATATATGTATATATATGTGTATATATGTATATATATATGTATATATGTGTGTATATGTATATGTATATATATATACACACACACACACACACACATGTATATATTTCTTTTTGTATTCCCAAATATAGTTAGTATTTATTAATTTATTTTTGTACATGCTTCCCCCAAATGGTAGAAGGTAAGCTCTTTGAGGGCAAAGACCTTTTTTGGCCTTTGTTTTCCCAGCATTTAGCACAATGTGCAGTATTTAGTAAATGCTTAATAAATGCTTATTGGGAGAAAAAGAAGGAAAGAAAGAAAGAAAGGAAGGAAGGAAGGAAGGAAGGAAGGAAGGAAGGAAGGAAGGAAGGAAGGAAGGAAGGAAGGAAGGAAGGAAGAAGGAAGGAAGGAAGGAAGGAAGGAAGGAAGGAAGGAAGGAAGGAAGGAAGGAAGGAAGGAAGGAAGGAAGGAAGGAAGGAAGGAAGGAAGGAAGGAAGGAAGGAAGGAAGGAAAAATGCAAATCTAGCATGGAAATAGCATCCTACATAAAGGACAACCTTTTTAAAAGCATAGAAACAGGGACAAGAATAAATGTCTTTTAGAGAGAAGAACAAACATGTCAAGGTGGTTGGAATATAGAATGTGCTACATGTGTAGGAATAATGTAAATTTGGGAAAATATACTTGATGCATATCATAAAAGGCTTTATATGTCCAGCAGAAAAGGTTGTATGTTATCCCAGCTACAATAAGGAGCCATGGAAACTTCTTGAACAGAGGAGTGACAGTGTTATGTTGAAGTTTGGATTAGAGTGGAGAAAATGGGAGCAGGAATTAGGAATTAGTTAACAATTGTCTAACTGATATGTCACATTTATGCCCTAGCTTGAGTATTTTCTGACCTCAGGTACAAAAAACATAAAGTGGTAAAATTTTAAAATTTAATAATTACTTCCAGATATAAGGATTTAGGCAATTTGGGCCATTGGAATTACAGCCTTTTATAAAGGCCTTTCAGGAACAAAAATAGCGCAAGGCTCATGAACAAAAGCCCAGGGCATTTTACTTCCATAGAAGTGGTTCTGCCATATTCATTAATTACCTTATTAACTGTGATTTAAAGCCCAGTTTTAACATGCTGAGATATCAGGTTTTCAAGCCTACAGTAGATTAGAGGCAGCAATTTAGAAGTGTGGCAAAGAGAAGGGCTAATGTAATGCTGACCGACCACAAGGGAAGTGGATGTTGATAGTGTATCATTTCAGAGAACACTTTGAATGGAAGGAGGCAGGCCCAAATTCCTCAATATCCCCAGAAGAAAATTCTGTTCTGGTTAAAATAATTTTCTTAATAATGTTTTCAAACCCCCAGAACAAAAGTGAGATGTTTTCCATCTATTTTGTTGAAAGGGTCTGTGTAATTAGTTGTCCCACCAAGAGGGTTGCTTCTGAATAGGATGATCTCCAACTCCCTTCTCCATACCTACTCTAGTGAAAATCTGAGATTTGTACCAGACTAAATTACTATCACGAAGTCTAATAAAAAACTATAGTGACTTTTTATACACTATAACTGCAAAAAAAAAAAAAAAAGTCTTCCAGATGCCTATGAGTCAAAGGTAAGGCATTTCCATGAAAACCAGAACCAGTACAGGAAGACAAACTGATAGATTTTTATTTATACTAGAGACAGGCCCAGAGCACAAGTCACCTGAAAAATTGTGTCTGGAAGCAAATACTCCAACAGAGTCCTTTGTGGTCAAGAAACACCAATGTGGGCAGTAATCTATAGCAGAGAATTTGGATTTCATCAAGAGTGGTAACACTTCATGTGGAACTGCATCACAGCAACCAGGACAGCCCAGGTACTGACATCTCTAGCATTCTGTCCTGAGACTCCATGGAAGGTAAAAAAACAAAAAAAAAAGATTCATGGCTCATAAGCACAAAGATTTAGATGAACCCATCCTAAGAAGGTAGAGGAATCCAGGTCACTGGAATGCAGGTGATGCAGAGTGAGAGCAAGAAAGGAGAAATAAGCAGAATAACAGAAGACCTATGGTGAATCACATTACCACCTCATGGCAGAGAAGAGCTACAAAAGTGCTGAAAAAGAAAAACATTTTTAGATAAAGAAAGATATTGTATGGATTTATTTTGTTTAAGTATGCATATTTTCAAAAATCCTCCCCCATTTTTTTCTAAGTTAATCAGGGAGGAACAGCTTAGAAAGGAAGAGATTTAGCAGTATTGATCCTCAAAATAAATAAATAAATATACACACTAAATAAATAAATAAATACATACATACATAAATAAATGGTCATGGTTAACCAGGAATTTAGAAAGTAGTACAGGGAATTTATTATATGTTATTAAAAGTGGTATGAAATGAAATTTTTTCATATAAGACTGTTTCGTGTATTATGCTGTTTATGTTGGAATGTTCATTTTTGATATTTAAATTTGGAATAAAAAAAATTTAAAAAGGAAATATAATATATTCAGAATGGCTCTTTTAACACATTTTGAGACTTTAAGAAGTAAGCTTCAGTTGGGTTAAAGATCAACTTACATAGAACCCTTCATTTTTCTGATGATATATATGTGTATATTATATAGATGTATATGTGCATATACATCTATATATATACATATACATATGTACATATATACATATACACATATTACTGCATTTAATTAAGATCAGTGCCTCCCATCATTTCACCCAGGCCCATCTGCCACTGTGACTCCTTCCTATTTCTGTGACTTTGAGCATTGTTATTTCAGAAACACATTTCAACATCAGCATTTCTCTCAATATAAAGGAAGTAAATGTCACTTAACCATGACACAAGTCAACCCAAAATTTATACCCTGTTTTATGTCCAAGTGACTCTTCAATTATATCACACCTAATAAGTTTCAAAGCAGATTTTGAACCACAGTCCTTAGAATTCAAAATTTAGTCAACATTATTCATTTATGTTCCTTATTAGATAGTAATATTGAAAATATATCTGTGGTCCACTATAGAGTCAATCATTGAGTCTAAACCTAGGTCCTAGTTGTCCTTCAACTAACTGACTTTGATTAAATCTCTTAACCTATTAGTGCTTTTATTGCTCTCTTCCACAAGTTCAGACAAATAATACATCTCCTTTTTAGTTCACAAGATATTTTAAGTTTAAATTGAGATAATGGTTTGCACGATCAATTAAAACAACAACAACAAAAGTTACAAGAGTATTCTAGCTTCATAAAAATAGATCCTGAAATTCTAGGATAAAAATAGATAACTCACATTAGACTTTTAAAATGAAACAACTTTTAATGTTTCTAAGGAGATTCCAAAAAGTGTTTTTTCTTTCTCCCTTTAAAAAATTTTTAAAAAAGACTTTGCCCCAGCTTTCAGATTATAATTGCAAATAGGGTTTTCAAACCGTTTTTGTCCAAAATGACTATGCTGCTCCAGTATTCCAAATTCAAAGAGAATCCCAAACACAAAGTCTGTGCTCACTCCAAAACAACTGACTTGAGAAAATTTAGTGAGAATTCATTAACCAGATGATATCATGATTGCAACTGGTAAATGGTTAAGGGCTGTGATAAAATAGGCCCTAATGGTAGAATTGTTATTGAATACAACCACTCTTGAATGCAATTTGAAATAGTACAGAAAAAATTATGAAAGAATGCATGGCCTTTCATGCAGACAGGCCACTGCTAGGCCTATAAACAAGAGATCTAAAAAAGAAAAAAAGGTCCTTTATGTATAAAAAATATTTATTACAAGCCTTTTTGTGGTAGTAAAGATCTAAAATATTAGATGATGCCCATCAATTGAATAAGTACTCAATAAATTGTGGCATAAGAATAGGATGTTATTATAATTATAAGTACTAATTGTTCTTCAATTAGTTGGCTTCAACTAATTTTTCTTCAGTTAATTAACCTTTAATTAAATTGGGCTTTTAAGTAAATAGAGAAACTAGGTGGCACAGTGGATACAGTGTTGGGCCTGGAGTGAGAAAGACTCTTATTCCTGATTTCAAATCTGCCCTCAGACACTTACTGGGAGACCCTGGGCAAGTCACTTAACCCTATTGGCCTCAGGTTTCTCATCTGTAAAATGAGCTGAAGAAGGAAATGGCAAAGCATTCCAGTACCTCTGCCAAGAAAACCCCAAATGGGGACACAAAGAGTCTGAAATGACTGAAAAATAACTGAATAGCAACAACTAAATTGACCTTGGTTTAATGCCCCTGTGTTTCATTTCACTAAACCACAAATTGGGAAAATTAACAACTCCTCTAAATAGTTCACAAGATTGTTTTGAGCATAAAATGAGATAATGGTTGCCCTAAAATAAATTAGGAAAGAGATGATTTCAAAAAGAGATTAAGACATACATGAAGTGATGCAGAGTGAAGTAATGCTGAATGAGAACAACTTCCTCTCACATCAGTAATTCAGAAATGCATAATTTTGAGGACCTTTAAAACATATGAAAAATGAAATTAATAAAACCAGGAGAAAAATTTGTAAAATATCAAATAATATACTAAAAACAAACAACTTTGAAAGCTGAATAGCTGTGATCAATTCAATGAGAGAGAGAAGAGGAAAAACAAAGTGGACAGGAGAGGAGGTTAGAAAAGTAGGGGAGGAGAGTGAATGGGAGTAGAAAGGAGGAGAGGAGGCAAGGGGAGGAGAGGCAAAGGGAAGGAAACTACAGGAAATCATATCCTATGTATACACTGTGAGGAAAAAAAAACAAATACGCTTTCATAAGGAAGCTAATCAAACCACCTGGGGAGAGAGAATGGTTATATAAACATGTGCAACACATTGGAAAATACAAAGATTAATAAGAAAATGTCCTTTTCCTCCAAGATTTCCAACAGTGATTTAACAGACATTTTCTTAGACACCTCCCATCACTATGTAAAAAGGTAGTATATGAGGGATAGGGGGCAATAGGGGGGAAAAAAGGAACAGAAACTGCCCTTAAGGAAATTCTAATGCAATTGAAGGCATAACTATAATTTGCTATAATATGAAATAGAATGTGATAAGTGAATTGTAACAGCACAAGTAATTTGGTGTAGAAAAATTGAAGACGAAAGGAAGTTAGTTTGTGCTTGATGGGTCAGGGAAAAAATCCACTGTGGAAGTAGTAACTGAAGCAAACTTTAGAAAATCAATAAGAATTCAACAGACTGAGATGGAGTGAAGGACATTGGAGGGACAGGGTATCATGAATTCTAGGTTCATTTTCAAGAATAATTAGATATCTATGAGATATCTATCTATCGTCTATCTATTCTATCCCAATTATTCTATCATCTATCTATCAGAATAGGTAATTTTGCTTAATTTGTAGTTGAATATTGTGTGTTATGTCCCTTATCAGGACATAAATATTCTGAGATCATAAGAATAAAGAGAAAACTTGAACACTTAGGCAGTGATAATAACAAAATGAAATCTATCCTTCATATAAGAGTAAGAAAAGTAATGCAATGAAAATTAAAACATAAAATTCCCATTAACAATAATGGAAATGTCACATTTACTACATATAGGCCATAATTAATGTTGATCTTTTTATTGTCAAAGCTGATTACCTAAACAATTATAGTCTCCATGATTTAAATATTTTTTTCCACAGAAAATATTTTGCAGAGTGGTTGGCAGATTATTATGGTTTGGCCTCCTAAAATATACATGTTCCCTCAGGGAAGATTTATTGACGAGCTAGCAAAGGCGCCTTTGAAGATTATATAAATATTGCATGAAGACAACTGGATGTTTTGCAAAGATGAGATCAAGTAGATGTGAATCCGTAATTCTGTTCATTCTCTGCATGTGTTAAGCCATACCTGTGTTCATTTCCTTCTGGTACTAGCTGAAAATGAAGCTGTTGGTGGGCTTTTTAGCTGAATGTGGAAGGGGCAGAGAGGGAGATGGGGAAAATGTGATTCCTTTATTTGTTCCCTATTTTCTACTTGAGAAATAAGAGAAAAATTTTAAATTATGTATTTTCTAATGAAAGCATTATCTTTTTTTTTTCTCACTGGGATAGATGTTTATCCCATCCACTGATTAGTAATCAAGAAATACTTTTTGTATTATGTGACTTTCTTTAATACTGACTTGACTTTACTGGTATATAAATGTTTAGCCAAGCTGCAAAAAGACGAGTATGTTTCTTTCTTGTTAAAGGAAGTTTTATATAGGATCTTAACTTTGGGGGCTAGAATAGAGCTTTGAGAACATCTTATTCAATATCCTCATTCTAAGGAAAAAAGAAATTATGTAAAAATAAGTTGAGATTTTTTTCAAAGAAAGATTAATTCTAAATAGAAGTTATGGAATATAAATTTAGATTCTCAGATTCAATCATTGAGCACTCTACATATTTTTTATTTTTATTTGGTCTCATGAGGTTAATTCAGAAATGCATTTCTTGTTTTTATATCTTAGTATAAAGTTCTTTTCAATTTTTTTTATTTTATAGTTAGTACCCTAGAATTGGGGGAGATTAAAAACTTATTTTCTCAAATTGAATAAAATTAACTGGAAGAGATAATTGCTGAAGAATTTATACAGAATTAAATATTTAAATAGCTAATATAATCTGAAACCATATCCTTCAGATGGAGAAGTTGTTTGTTTTCTCACTTTGAGGTTGTTAGGCTTATATAAACAATAATTTTCATTGATAAAATTTTATTTCTGATTGTAATTATTTTTTAATTTCTGTTTGTTTTCTCATATCAAATTCATTTAACCTAATTACATGTTCCTAGTAAAATTTCCAAGCCTTACGCACTTATGAAACTGAACTCCTAAACTTGGAGTTTGAGGAAGAGCAAAGAATCACAATATGGGAGTATAGGGTTATGCTCCCCCCAGCCCCCTCCTCCTCCTGCTTCTCCTCCTGCTCCTCCTCCTCCTCCTTATCAATAGCATTTAATGTAGTGCCTAGTATGTATGGAGGTATTCTACTAAGTGATTAAATACTGAGTTATGACTTTTCTCCACTCCACCTCACTGGATATCAGAGTTTAAAGGGACTTTAGAAACTATCTCGCACAACTAGTACATTAAAAATAATCCTTTCTTCAACATATCTAACAAGCAGTTATCTATTTTTTTCATGAACATCAAGAGGAAGAGTGAAACTTTTATTTAGAAAGACATCCCTATCTCAGTACACATTTAGATGGATATATATCAGGAAAGTTCTTTTTTATTTATGTTTTTTGAGGCAATTAAACCTCTTTGAAAATTCCAACCACATTTACTAGTTCTTCCTTTGACCAAATAAAACAAGCCTACTCCCTTTTCTATATGATAGTTTATATAAATATATGAAGACTCGCATCCTTTATGGAAAGCTCACAAAGAAAGAGTCAAAATCAATAAACATTGATCAGGCTCCTACTATGTGTCAAACACTGTGCTAAATCCTGGAGATATAAAGAAAGTCATAAAATAGGCCCTGTCTTCAAGGAGCATATAATATAATGATAGAAGCCAACACTGGGTGGTCCCTGAGGAATTGCATAAAACTTGAATCAAAGGTGACACAGAGACATTGATGACAGGTTTTTTGTTTTGTTTTTCTTTTTGTATCTGATCATGAAACCAGGCAGAAATCTAATTAACTATGCTATCACCTAGCCCATATTCATCCATCTTGTCCATAGGAATAGCATGAGAAACTTTCTGAAATTATTTCCCAAAATCTATGTGAAGTAGTTCTACAGCAATTCCTTCATCTCTCAATCCAATTTTTCAAATAAGGAAAGGAGATGAATTCAGTGTGATTTATTCATAATGAAGCTAATGTTGACTTTTCATGTTCAACATTTCCTTTTCCAGTTGTTTCTATCTATCCCATTAGTAACATGTTCTAAAATTTAGGTTGGCATAAAAATCAAGCTCAAAGATCTGTGTTTGTAGATTCCACTTTCTTTCTTCCTTTGAAAAGGAGCAAAACATTTTTGTCTGCCTAATTCTTTGGCTCATTTCATAACTTCTACACTCAGTTAAAGACCACTGATGATGAATCAGTAATAACATCTGGTTATCTGATTGTCTGAATATGATAACTTGAAATTACTAAGAACAGTTGGGTAGCCAATCACTATCTTCCCAACTACTTTGGATATCAATTAACTGTTATACAGGGAACATTGTATTTTTCTTGATAAAAGAGAAGCAAAACAAGAGTTGAATAATTTTAGGAAGTTCAAAAGACATGGATTTGAATCCAGTTCTATACACTTCCTAGCTATGTGACCCTGGGCATGTCATATAATCTCCTTCAGCCTCAGTTTCTTTTATTCTTTTATCTATAAAATGGATATGATAATAATAACACCTATCACAAAATTCTCATGTGAATCAAAGGAGAAAATGTTAAAGCAATATTTAAGTATAATTGTAGTATTATTATCATTGCTCAGAGATCTTATTCCTTCTTTAATGTTCCTTGTTTCCCTTAGATATCCCCTCAAAAATTTATATTCTAATTATTTCAAAATTTATCATTTTGATACCATTTTTGCAAGCCTGTAGCATTCTTTTGCAGTTTTTCTTCTTTACAAATCTAGCTTCCAACTTCTGTTCATGGTTTAATGCACATACATAGAAATATATGTGTATATATTATATATAATGTATTACATGTATCTCTCTCTCTCTATCTACTTATACACAGTGCCATTTGACTTTTTACAACTCTCTATTTTCCTGTTTGTTGGAATTATTTTCCTTTGCATCTACAGCATTTCATCTTTGAAAGTTGCCCAGCCTTCCTGAACTTTCTACAACAAAAATACCAATAATTCACACTTATATAGCACTTATTCTGTGCTGGCATTCCTTGTACTAAACCCTTTACAAATATTATTTTACTTGATCCTTATAACAACACAATGTGGTAGGCACTGGTATTATCTCCATTTTACAGATAAGGAGACTGAGACTAATAGTGGTTAAGTGACTTGCCCATGGTTATACATATAATAAGTGACTGAAGCCACATTTGAACTCAGATCTTCCTGACTCCATACCCAGAGCTCTATCTACTGCACTACCAAGAGTGTCTCTACAGAATATTAATCCATGATCTAATACCTATTTCTTTTGTCAGTTATTAAAATCTGCCTTCCTCAATCCTAGATTTCACACAAGAATCTGACTAGCTTTTCTCTTTAGAAATTCTAAAATGGAGTGGTCACTTGACATTATTTTTACTTCATTAGCCAACTTCTTGATGGTGCAGAATGGACCCAGAATAGCAGTTTTCTTCACTGTTTCTTCCCACTCTTTGAGAATGAAGTTATAATTGAAGTAACCATGGATGCATAAGATTATCTTTGTTTAGAGGAAGACTGACAGCAATTACTCAGATCACTGAATGTTCCCACCACTACAATGTGGCAAAATCTGTGGTTTGTATAAATCTGTTTTCTGAAATCTTCCTCTATTTCCCCTTTCTGTCTAGATAATCTATAATCTTCTGTGCCAGCATCATTTCATCCATTTCTCTTCCTAATTATCTTCACCAAATCATTATCTGTCATGCTTTCTCCACCCTTTATTCAGATCTCACCCCAAGCTCAGGTTATTATATTTCTAATTTTATGCCTTCCCTACTACTATAGGCCTGGCTGTCTTTTGGGAATTCATAGGTCCCCTTTTCTGGGGTGGTATATAACTCAAGGAATTATAATTTTTTCATGAAAAGGTAATCTCCAAAAGTACAGTTTGCCCGCAGACAAAGGTTTATATATCTTATTGCATAGTGACTTCATACTACCCTTTACATTTTTCAGTCCTCCCACCTACATTAATTTTCTACTATTATTCCACAATCTCTTTTCTCATTGAGAAGTTAAAGAAATTATTATCTCTTCACCTTTGACCAATGGCCTTGGTCCCCAGCTCTTATTTTTCTCTTCCTCACCTTCTTTATTTTTGCAAATTCCATCTATGTTATATGTTCCAAAAGATTATTGATTCACATATAGAAGGTCAAGGAATTTAGTACATGAAATATTGATTTATCTCTTTCTCCTTCCTTACTCTTAGTTCTTTAAATTTCCCCTAAATCTTTAACTCCTTAAGTACTTTTTGCCTCTTGATTATTCTTCATTATTCTTTACCCCCATTCAATCCCCATTAAAAAAGCTGCCTATTATAAATAGAAAATTGACTTCCTTACTAATCTTCATTGATGGAAGAGAATCTTTTATGTCAATGCTTCCCCTTCATTACATCTTGGTATTATCCTTCATCCTCTGTCCCTGTGGGGCCAAGTTTAATATACAGAGAGTTAATTGGGTGACTTGCCGAAATATTGGGGTCCCAGAAATAATGAGGGACCTCTAAGTTCAAAGCTCCCTCCCCTCCAAACTGCCTTTTTAGATATTTCTCCCAGGCCAATAAGAAAGGAGCCTTACAGCTTCTTTTCCACAAAAGGATCAGATTTATTACTTGGGAATTAATTAAACAACAAAGGAGAAATTAATAAAAATCAAAGATAAGGAAATAGGGGAAAAGAAATACAGATAAATTCTCCTAACTCTAACGTAAGACTATACAATCTCCAGATCATTTCCAATTAAGCTAATTCAAAGGAATGCAGGGCTTTTGGGTTCACTCGCCACACCTGGGATGTCTGCTAGTTGCTTGCACCACTGGAAAGGGCAGAGGAGAGAGAAGAGAGGAGCCAGAATTCCGGAAGTGACACAGACTCCCCTCAGCAAGTGTCCGATCTTCCTCCCTCAAAAGGGGAGGTCCTTCAAAAACTTCCTATGGAGAGGTTTCTGCTTCTGACCTCAGTACTATTTGTAACTTCAGGGTGGGCCAGGTGTGACCCCTCCCAAATGAGTCAGCTAAACTCCAATAATTTCTACCACATCCCTTTACTCCTGTTTCGGAGAAATACTCTTCTACTTGCCAAGTCCAGTCTTTCTACACAGACTTACAGTGCTATCCCCTTTTGTCTTCTCTAGTAATCCACCCCTCCCATATTCATTGCTTTCAATTTATCTCAAGCTATTGTTTTTTCCTCTATTTCAGAAAGCATGTCCACATTTTTCTACCCACAAAATATAAAATAATGTAAATAGAATTTTTCAGAGATTTCACTAGACCTTGACATCCCTTCTAGACATTAATTTATGTCTCTTTCCCAACTCACAAAAACCTAGAGAAAAACTGTCTATACTCATTATCTCCAGTAATACTCCTTTCTCTTGTCAATTCTTCATAATCTGGTTTGGAATCTCATCACTCAATTGAAACTGCTCTGTTCAAGATTATAAATGTACCCCTCTTAATTGTCAAATCTTGTGATTTTTCTCAATGATCACAATGCTAATTCTCTCCAGCATTTGCCTCTGTTTTCCATGGTCTGCTCTTGGATCTTCTTTCCTCTCTGAAATTCTGTGACACTACTCTATCTAGTTCTTCCTCCTAATCATATGACTATTCGTCCTCAAAATCTGTTGCATCATCAGCATCCATGTCCTGCCCCCATTCCAAGGTTCTACTCTCAGATACTCTTCTTTTTATACATTCTCTTCATGTTATTTATACAGATAATGTCCAAATATATCCAAATATAAGCATTAATATCTCTTCTGAGTTGCTTCACATATTTACATCTCCTTGGTAGATATTTCAAGCTGGAATTCCTCTAATTATCAAAAAGTCCATAGGTCCAGAACTTAATTCATTGTCTCTGACTTTATAACCTACCCCATTCCAAATTTAGCAATTTCTGCCAAGGAGATGATTATTCTTGTAGTAATCCAGGTCCAAAACATTGGCACTGAAAAAATAAATGGATTAATGGATGAATAGAGAGTATTTATTAAGTGTTTATTATGTGCCAGGCACTGTTCTAAGTATTTGTTTTGTTATCCTTCCCCCATACCACATCCCAGTGATTTAAGCATTTTATTGATCAATTCCAATATTAATTTCCAGACTTATTATACATTAATCCCTTTCATTCATTCAATAATCCATCTGAAATGGCCTTTCTACTTTCCCTCACATATGACATTCCATCTGCCATTGTAATATCTTTAAACAGGCCACATACACATTTAATAATGTATATCCCCTTAAATTGAACCCTCTGCATCTCTAATTTCCTTTAAGGCTTAATTCACATTCCAACTATTAAAAAGAAAATTTTTTTCTGATCCCCTCCACCCTGGTAGTGCTTCCCGCAAAGAATTAACTTTTATTTTTTATTATATAATTTATTTATACTTATATTGTAGATTTTGTGTCCCTCAACAGAATATAAGCAAATTGAGGGCAGGGGTGTTTCATTTTTTTAGTCATTAGCCCTAGCTCCTACCACAGTTCCTGGCAATGATAAGTAATTAATGTATCTTTTTCAATTATTTTTAATCAGTGCTTTGAGGTCTACATTGAAAGTATTGCGGAGTTTTCTTGTTTGATACTTTACACTCCAGTGTGGCACTGAGGTATTTTTGAATAGTCATGTTCTTCTATGGGATCTATAATCCTCCATTTATCTCTGCACAGGCATCTTCAAGGTCAGTTATTTTAGCTTGGAGAGAATTTATTTTTTTAACACTGTTGCATTTTTCATTTATTCTGCCAATTTTTCTGCCACTTCTTTATTTTTATTTTTTGCTCCAAATCTGTCATTGTATCCTTTAAAATCACTTCTTTTAAAGAAAGGTACATTGCATCATCTAAATTTTGCACACTATTTTTTTTTGTTTTTTTAAATTCTAGGTTGTGATCTCTAGCTTTTGACCTAATTGCATTCTAAATATCTAAGCATAGCAGTTTTATTTATTTCCTGAATGATTATTAAGTTTCTTGCTATTTTTCTTTGACCTCTGGGAAGTCCAGAATATTGTTTTTGATTGAAAACTTTTCATTCATTTTTCTTGAACATTCAATATTTGTTTATTACATTATAACATTCTCTTTGAATTTATACTTTTTATCTTTAAGAATTTCTTTTTAGAAATTTAGATTTATCTAAATGTGAGGCAGATTTTTCTCATTCTCTTCCTTGGCCTTTTTATCTTTAAATTTTGGTCTTGTATTCCCCCATGCTTGTTGCCAGTTTCCCTCCTCATTCTTTCAAGGCTCTGATTTCCCTTGATTCATAGATCCCTCACCCAAGACTTTCTGGCTTCAATCTCCTTAAATTGGAACTTTGAAAGATTCATTTCAGGCCCTACTCAGGTTAAACTTTAAGGGAAGAGGACCAGTTCCAGGTAAGTTTCCAGTCCCTTATTTCTTGGGGGAAACCCCTTCTTTTAATTCTAGTATTATTCTCTACTAATCTCCATTCTATATCCTGGTGCTTCTTATAAACCCACTTCTCTGGTTTTTCTCCCTTTCCTTTGTCTAACTTGGCAAAATTAATGTCTGCTCTTTCTTAGATGTTAGAGGTACCTCAAGTTGTATCACTTTAATGAGTAGCTAGACGGAGGACAGTATAACCATATAATACAGAACAATATTTTAAATTTGTTCCCACTAGCTTATGGGGTTCAGGTGTGAGGATTATTAATTCAAGCCAATTATTTAAGGTCTATGATATTATTTTTTTAATTTAAGTTTTTTTCTTATAGATTCAACTTTAGTTATTTAATAGTTACATAATATATAGTGCATAATTGCTGTATAAATATAATACATAGTACATAAAATGAGGTTTTTGAATTTGGGTTGTCTAGGGAAAACAATTACTCTGCCATTTCTTTGGTCACGTAATTTAATCATTAAGAAATCTTAATTTAAAGACCATTTTTTTTTCTAAACTCTTGGATGATTAGAAAAAAATAAGGTCTTTAAATTAAGATTTCTTAATGGTGGGATACTTTACTGGTTTTGGTTTTCATTCTTTTCTTGCTTTTACTATTAGAACTCATGGATAGAGTCCTTTGTATAAGCTTGATTTCTACCTTTTGTGATTCTGGGTCATGTGTTCACCTCCATAAAAGAGCATTGCCAATGGAGTAAAAGCAGCTGGTATATGGCCTAATACTTATGATCTAAGTTTCCACATTTGTAAAATTAAAGTTTGAACTATATGGCCTTTGATGTATCATCCAATTAGAGATTTATGGGTTTTTTTTATTTTTGACATGTATTATTATGAACGGATTTTAATATTTTAGGATTTTTATATTAAAATAGAATTCCTCATATAAAGGTCATTCTGGTAAATTGGCACATTTTTCCTTAAGTGAAAACTTCCAAAAATAATGTGTATTCTAATCCTGTGTTTTCCATTAATTCACATTATTTTGAAAGAAAAAAAAATCCATGTATGTATAACATTCTGTAGTGTAATGCTTGGAGTGACACCACCTGCTGGAGAGTTACTGTAGGAAAGCTCTGCCATGAAGAGAAGGCGTCTGAGGGCAAACCACGTGGCTTTTCTTTGGTGTCAGGAAGTGACATTTGCTTGTGGTTACTGTCTATCAAAGCTACCAGCAAATTAGCATGGAGTTGTGTGCGTGCACACAGGATGTTCCCATTTTCACAGGAGGCTTGTGGGATGAAGAAGGGGTGGTTCTCTCTCTCTCTAGTCAGGACTCTCATGGAGAGTGGAGAAGAAATGTGGGCTCCCTGAGATAGACAGCTGAATCTAGGCCTCTTTCTCTCTCTTCACCAAATTTGTATTCTCCTTAATAGATGCTTAAAAGTCTAAACTTGCTAAAGCTTATAATTTATTGGTGACCACTCATTAGATATTTTAGACAGTATAGCTAGAATTTTAGCCCCTTATAATAGTGTGAAAAACATGTCATTTTATTTATTGCTCTAGAGAAGATTGCAAGTGACTCTAGTATGATGAGAACAATATCCATAACAGTATAAGGAAATTTTTGCTATATTTTTCTTCACTGTATAAAATCTTTTCATACTGACATCCCTCACACAAAATACAGATTCCTTGACTTCCTCAATTTGGATAATGTGAAGTTCTAATCCAACTCCTTGCCCATAAGGAAGTGACTCCAGGAAGAGGAAATTGGCCTCATCTGTATAATCAGTTTTCTGAGAGCAAGAAGATTTCATCATTACCCCAAAGAACCTTCTGGTATTAGGCCAATTGTCTAACTACCAGGATAAGTATGTGATTAACAGAACATTGTCCTTATTATGAACAAGGTTTAATAACTGGAAATGAGCATTCCATTATGATTTAATACTTATATAGATGATCAACTAGCTTCTTGCATCTTTCTTTTCAACTAAAATAGAATGAGTGAGGTTGTCATGGGTCCTCTTCTATAGCATAATTATGCTTTTTATTTGCATTCCTCTTAATTTTTGAGCTTAATAAAAGTAAAAAATAAATAATATATTCTAGTATTAGCATCTCTTGATGAAGTTTTTGTTATTCCTAGTGATGGATATTTCTTTTTTCTAAACACTCACAAATGATGCTTTAATAATATTTTCTATAATTCATTCTTTTTTTTTAATTTTTAAAACCTTCATATTTAAACTTTCTGCTGGAGCTAACCACACACATAAATTGCCATTTTGTACATTGTTCTTTCAATATTTTTCAATGAAAATCTATTGCTTCTTTTTTTTTTAAAATGTATGAGGTATTTTATTTTTTCCATTACATGTAAAGATAGTTCTCAACTTTTGTTTATACATGCTTTACAATTTCAGATTTTTCTCCCTCCCACCCCTCCCTCCCCCCTCCCCTAGACAGCAGGTAATCTGATATAGGTTATATCTATATATCTCTATACATATACATATAGATATATATAGATATACACACACGCACATATATATACACATAATAACATTAATCCTATTTCTGCATTAATCCTGTTACAAGAGAAAGAATCAGAGCAGTGATGCAAAACCTCAAAATAGAAAGAAAAAAAAAACCAACAGCACCCAAAACAAAAGAAATAATATGGTTCAATCAGCATCTATACTCCACAGTTCTTTCTTTCTTTTTTTTTTCTTGGATTTGGAGATCCTCTTCTATCATGAGTTCCCTGGAACTTCTGTACCATTGCATTGGTGAGAAGAATATAGTCCATCACAGTAGGTCAACACTCAATGTTTTTATGATACTGTGTACAATGTTCTTCTGGTTCTGCTCATCTCACTCATCATCAGCTCACGTAAGACCCTCCAGGTTTCTCTGAACTCCTCCTGCTCATCATTTCTTACAGCACAATAGTATTACATTGTATTCACATACCACAACTTGTCCAGCCATTCCCCAATTGATGGGCACCCCCTCAACTTCCAATTCCTTGCTACCACGTAAAGAGCAGCTATAAATATTTTTGTACATGTGGGTCCCTTTCCCCCTTCCATGATTTCTTTGGGCAAAAGACCTAAAAGTGGGATTGCTGGGTCAAAGGGTATGCACAGCTTTATTGCCCTTTGGGCATAATTCCAAATTGCTCTCCAGAATGGTTGGATCAGCTCACAGCTCCACCAACAATGCATTAGTGTTCCAATTTTCCCACAGCCTCTCCAACATTTATTATCTTCCTTTTTTGTTATAATTCATTCTTTAATAATATTTTTTATATTTTTTACAAGAGTTGAAGTCAGCCTCACTGCTTTATGCTTCAATGCCTTCAGCCTCTTTACTTTAGTCTCTACCATTGTTGACACTAGTGTTGGGCCTGGAGTCAGGAATATTTAAGTTCAAATCCCATCTCAGACACTTAAGTAGCTGTGGTACCCTGAGCAAGTCATAAAACCTCTATCTGCCTCAGTTTTATCAACTGTAAAATAGGGATATAATAATACCTACATCAAAGAGTTATTGTAAGGATTAAATGAGAAAATATTCACAAATAACAATACCATGAAATGTACAGAGAAGGCACTTAATAAATGCATGTTCCCTCACTACCCACCCACATTTCCTCTGTGGCACTTGATTTTAAGTTCTTCCTATTCTTTCAATTCTGTAAAATTTGCTTACCTCAGATCCAGAAGGGGTGTTGCTCTACCAGTAATTATAAGAAGTCATTGGTATTTTCACCAGGTTCTCTTTCTACTTCAGCAACCAATTGCTCCTTGTAAGAGGAAGGGATCAGAACATTGAAAATGTTATTTTAGCTCTGCTCATAACAAAAGAGGACTTCAGTTGGAAAACCATTCCTTCATATATTTGAATGCAATCACTTCAAAAAGGTTTTTTTGTTGTTCTTTTAATTCAACCAGGTGAAATTTATTTACTTATCAATACACAGTACCTGGAAGCAAATACAAAAATTATTTCACATGCAAATTTTATTTTTGACATTGAACATACAAGTAAGAAATAATGGAATCATATTAGTAGCCTATGGTGCACTTTCCTTTGCTAGAGGGTAGAAGTAGCAATGAGAGAAAACAAAATGTTTTAAAGCACTTTGTTGTTGTTGTTGAATTACCTGGGTTAGTTTAGACCAAAGATTCTAACCTGAGTTTAGATACCATAGGAGGCCACATAACTGAATGTGGTGGTCTCAAAAGCTTGGCAACAGCAAAAGCTTATGCATACTTATTTTACATACCTATATAGCTATGGTTGCATAAAATTTATCGAGCTCAAGGAGTCATAAGTGGAAAGAGTTTAAGAATCTCTGGTTCAGACAGCAGACAGTGAATGAATTCTCCGATCATAGTACTCTTTGGAGACTACATAGGATTTGTGTTTGAATAGTTGACTTTTCATGAGTTCTGCTTATAAACATTTTTGCTCCCTATCTGAAATATTATTCTCATAATTTCAAATCCATCTATTCATCTTATGTTTCTTTCTCTCCTCTCTTTCTGTTTTTCCCCTATCTCTTCCTCACCCTCCTGCTTTCTCTTTTTCTATCTCCCCGTCTCTGAATCTCTGTCTCTATCTCTTTCTGTGTCTCTCTGTCTCTATCTGTTTGTTTACCTCCTTGTCTTTCTATTTCTGTCTGACACTGTCTCTTTCTTTGTCTCTATCTGTCTCTGTCTTTCTCACACACAGACACACACATACACACATTTTCGGCAAGTGCTATGAGCTAAACAATGCAAGGGAAGTAATGGAGCTTAGCTCAGTGTGTCAGGAAAGGGAACAAATCACAAATGAATATTGCTTCAGGTCATTATATGATTTGTTTATTAGTCCTGGATCTGTGAGGTAAACTGACAGACAGAATTGCTTGCTTTGCAGAGTATTGAGTGAATCTCTCTAAGACAGGCATGTGAAAGAGTAGTCACAAAATAAACTTTAATAATATACCTCCTACAACTTTTCATCTGTATTAATATGGAAAGGTTGTGAGGGTATTCTGGCTTTGGGGCAAATATGAAACATTTCTGTGTCATTCATTGGTTAAAATAATTGAGCAACGAGATAACTCTGTTGATCAGGCATGTAATACACAGCACTTTCTCTTTAGGGTCAACAATCTGATTCACAGCATCTAATAATGAAGTTGGACAGAGCCATAAAACCATTAGTTTTCTTACAAAATATTAGTTTATTACTACATCTGTTTTTTCTCAAAATAATTCCACTAGCAATTCACCTTTATTTTGATGCAGATATGAACTCATTGCTGCTAGTTGTTCCTACCTTCTCATTCAGCTTGATGTATAAATCAATCATCAGATATTTATTAAACATCTTATATCTGTCAAAGCCTATGTTAGACACTAAGAACATAAAAACAAAAATACAATATATTTTCTCTTGAGATGCCTACAATCTCTTGGAAGAAACAATATGTATGTTTGTAAACATAAGTAAATTTATATGTACATACATACATCTATCTATCTATTGATCTCTCAGTCTGTAATTCATGTCATCCTATAACTCTTCCAAAGTAGATCACCCCAACATGCTAGAGGCCTACACATAGTTCTATGAACACAGTATTCATACTAATGAAGCATTTGGGCTATTCTTTTATTATTATTATTACTAGACTGACCCACCCTCTTTTCAAGTCACATGTTTCTCTAATATCATCATTTGTGTCTCTTCTCTTCCGTAATTTTTGGCCAGTAATTTATAGACTGCTTTCACCTACCATGTTCATCTCTTTTGACTCTTAGATGAGATTCAACTGTAATTTTTTTAGAAAATATAGGATTACATGACTCCCAATTATATGGTTTAGCAGAAGAATATATTTTCTTAAAAAGATAGACCCGTGTTTCAAGACAGAGTTTTGGGTCATCAAGTACACTGAACCTACAGTAATCTGTATTATATTATAAAGCACCAATCACATAAAATATTTGATACTGAATAGAATACTGAAAAATAGATTGGTAGAAGTGCTTAGAGGTTGGTCAGGGATAGAAGATGCTAAGGTCATCCACTGCATCCTAGGACATTGCCAGTCATCTTAATTTTTGTCTGCCTTAGATTTTGATGACTCTGGAAGAGAGAATGAGGCTGCATCACTTAAATCCAATTAACATTTAAGTCATCACCCTTTGATGTCATTGGTCTTCTTTGAAAATGAAGGATGAATAGCACCAAAGTGAAAGAAAGATGAAGTATATTCCTCTTTGCTCAACAAAAAAGAACTAGAGTGATTAATTGATGAAAGATGTAAAAGACTTCAACTTGGTTAAATAATTCCTGATAATGAAAGGTAAACTAAAGTAGGAAACAAGATAATGGAAGATTATAAGCATTTATATAGTACCTACTATGTTCCGAGTGCTAGAATAAGTGCTAATCTGATCTTCACAACAAATGTATGAGGTAGATGCTGTCTCTCTATTTTACAGTTGAGGAAACTTAGGTAGACAGAGGTTTAAGTTACTTGCCCAAGTATACACAGCTAATAAGTGTTTCGAGCAGGGTAAGCTTCAGGTTAGGCCTTCCTGATTCCAAGCCTGTGGCTAGTAAAATAGTTTTCAGGAGTCTTCATAGTAAAATGCTTTCAGGAAGGTTTGTGCTTTCTATTGCTAGAGGTTTTCAAGTGCTTTTATAAAGTATGTTAAGAGGTATACACTATGAAAGTCTTTCCAAGTCAGAAATACTGTTATCCTGAAGTTGTTTCATTTTTGCAACCTCATTGACAATTTCTACTACTGGGATATTTCCTAGGGTGCCAAATTTAGAGGGTGCCGGCAACTTCTTGGGCAGGATTGAAATATTCGAACTGACCATGTAGTTATCAAGGATACTTAGTTATAACAGGAACCAAGCAGATGGATTGTCTCCTCTTTCTCTCTGGCTGGTACTCCATGAACACAGGAACCATGTTTGGTCTAGGGTTACTGCCTTGAATTTGCATCAAAAATTTGTGAAAATTGCCCCAAGTTAGAAAATGTCAGTTATAGCTATGGTTAACTATTTATACATCACAAGGACAGATTAATTATCTTTTGTAAACATGGCCATTTATGATTGCTATTACAAAAACTACAGACTTATGAGGAATCTTAACAAATTATCTCTGAGTATGATACCACTGTCACATTATAGGTGTATGAATATTCAAGGCCACCTGCTGCTATGTAGTGAATTGTTGTTATATTGTTAAGGTTTTCTTCTGGTAGGGCCTTTCTTTTCTTTCTTTCATTGTTTTATTTTTTAAGAGATCATAATATTAGCAGTTATATGACTGGTTCACAGGGTTGTCAAAGTTTAATAGCTTTTTAATCATAGTTCTAAATTGCTATCTAGACTGTCTGTGTAAAAGGGTATGTATAGTTTTACAACCCTTTAGTCATACATCCAAATTGTTCTCCTGAATAGTTGGACAAGTCCACAGCTCTACTGATAATATATTAATGCACCTATTTTGCATATAACCTCCAGCATTGGCTATTTCCCCTTTTTTGTCAATTTTGTAAATCTGATGGGGACAATGTACCTCAGAATTGTTTTACTTTGTATTTATGTAAAGATTTATACCATTTTTCTATATGGTTATTGATAGATTTGTTTCCTTCTTCTCAAAACTGCTTATTAATATCCTTTGAGGTCATGTCATTTTACCCATTGTAATTTTCTAAATTACCTTTCTAAATATTCAGTGTCAAAAACTGAATGTAATGACCCATATGTTATCTAAAATACTCTATACTTCTTTCCCTGAACTCCCAAATGTTAACTCACTCCCTTATCAACTAACTACTTTGTATGCACCATGTATTTATTTACTTTATATTTTATGTACTTCTTTTCTCTCCTATTAGATCATATGCTTCTTGAAAATAGATTTTTTTTCATGCTTTGTATGCCAGTTTTGTATGCCTACTTGTATGCCAAGCACCTAACATTGTGTCTGGCACATAGTAGGAATGTAATAAATGCCTACTGATTGATTCATTGATCTTCATCTTTCAATTATTAAATATAATTAGGCCTTATATCACAATCTCATCATCACCATGGTAAACTATAATAAATCAACAGGATTTTGCCATTGAAACAAACATTATGGGGAGACCACATGTAATTTCATGGGTAAACGGGACTTTCAATGAGGAAACTACCTCTATTAAGGAAGACTGGCATTTGTGCTGTAACCTATAGACTTAAAGAGTTGCCTAGTGGCAACTGAGAGATTATAACTTGCCTATCATCACATAGTCAGTACATGTCAGATTCAAGACACACTTCTCTGAGATCAGTTCTTTCATGTGTCCTATACTTGTTTGTTTGGGGTTTTTTTTTTGGGGGGGGGCAGGGCAATGGGTGTTAAGTGACTTGCCCAGGAACACACAGCTAGTAAATGTCAATTGTCTGAGGCCAGATATGAATTTAGGTCCTCCTGAATCCAGGGCTCGTGCTTTATCCACTTCACCAAGGAGCTGCCCCACCTAGTCTTTAAATAAATGTGAATACACTAATGAACTTGAGTCATATACAGTATTAGTGTAAGATTATGCTAATAGCTAATCTATCTGTATATATGTATATATGCATTCAAATATATGTTAATATATGCATATGCTGTAGGTGAATAAAGTGAAAACTTACAAAAATCCTTTTATATTTTAAGCCCTACCATTACACAGGACTAAAAGTATATTGATTTTAACTTGAAGTAGGTATCTATGTTTTACACCAAGCACCTCTTTTAGAAGACTGATTTTTCTTAGCCCAATGATTACATTTTCTTAAGTTATCAGAATGTTCTCTTTGCTGTTCTTACCCCAGTTGCTTCTTAATTTATATAGTTTTATTCCAATTATCAGTCTATTACTAAGCCAAAAGTAAAATTATGGCAACCACTCCTAGCAGGTAAACTAAAAGCAATCCTAACTTTGCTGACTTGCTTAATAATATGGCATTTATCTTTATAATGCCATACTGTAGAATATAGGAGTCACGTACAACAAATAAAGCTAATAAAGATGTATGCTTTATTTTGTAATGAAGAAGGAACAAATTTAACATTTTGTAGTGAGAACTCAAGAGGAAAATTTAATTTAAGTAGTGGTTATTTAGATTGATTATTAGACATTCAATGGGAGCTCTTAATAGAACACAGAGTTTATAATATTTATACAAAAGCTAAATCTTCAAGTTGCTGCTTTTAATAATAGTAGATTGCATAATAGAAATCTAAAATTTTATCTTTTAATGATTTAATTCATATTTGTAAAATATGCTTTCAAAAATATGATGATATTCTCTGTCCTATATACACTTTAGTATGTTTATATTATATTGTTCCTTCTTTTGAACTTTTATTTGTTTTCTCTTACAGTTTATGGTAATACACAAATTAAACAAAAGAAAGCATGCAAATTTTTTGATCATTTATTATGTGTGCCTGAGAAGATCATTTTTAAAAAATATTATCTATCTTTTACTAATTGGCACCCCTTCCCCTGGTACATTACATTCAATCCACTATTGGGAAGACTCCTTCCAAATTCCAAGTAGTAAATTTTATTTATTTTTCTTTGATACAACTCAGTGACAATATTTTAAGGGGACAGGAAAATAAAACAAAGAAGAATGGTGAAGCAATAGAGTTTCTCCACAATAAACTGCCACCCATATGAGGCTTCTATGTATGGTACGTCCAGACACTAAACATGGACACAGAGTATCAATAACTTCTCCCTTAAGCAAATATCAGGGAAATTTGTCAATAACTTCCTTGACCCGGAATAGTTTCTCTGAACTCTTTACACCCACAATCTACTTTTTTAGAATCTAGTTCTTTGTCCCTAGCTTATTAAGTTGACATTACATTGTTGTGTGATAATGATATGATATGATATATGTATGATATGATAGGGATGATGACAATAACTACTACTATTACTACTACTACTACAACAACCACTCCTTCTCCTCTTCCTCCTCCTCTTCCTCCTCCTCCTCCTCCTCCTCCTTTTACTACTACTACTACTACTACTACTACTACTACTACTACTACTACTACTACTACTACTACTACTACTACCACAACTTTATGACTACAATACTAATGAGGTGAGATGGGACAAAACTGTTGTTGTTGGACTTAATCTAGGTAGAGATTGAAGAACTAGTTCTGGACTAGAAAACCTCAGACCCAAGAATTTTGCTTCAACACATTAGAATAGGATCACAGACTCAGCTACCAGAACTGTTATCTACAGGACCCAGCTCAGGCCCAGACACATGCAGACTAGATACCTCTTGCCATCAGGAACTCATCCATGAATATGCCATTACCAACCTCCTGTTTCTGTAGTATTTGAGAGAGACCTGACAGCTCTTTCTGAAATTCACAGGACTCTCAAGGGTTAGATTCCAATTCAAAATATCTTATATTATTTGGCTAACAAAATCTTACCTGGTCTAGCTTTGTTTCTTTTCATCTTAAAACACCTCATGTATATCCATCCAAAATCATCATCTGATCATCATTTTTGCTATCTTCAGAATCTCTATACTATTGTTAACAAAATTATTTTCATTCTGGACCATTTCCTTCTTGTACTCTAAATATTTTAGTACTAACAAAGAACAGCACAAATAAACAAAAGAACAAAGAACAAGATCTAAGAATTTCTATATTCTGTCATTTCCTCCAAGTTTGGTGGTGGTGTGGTGATGATAAAGGTGTTGAGTTGTTTTTCAGTCCTGTCTGAACTCATTGTGACCCTATTCGGGTTTTTCCTGGTCATGATACTGGAGTGGTTTGCCAGTTCCTTCTCCAACTCATTTTACCAATGAGAAAATTGAGACCAACAGGTTTAAGTGACTTGCCCAGAGTCACACAGATATTGTCTGAAGCTAGATTTGAGTGCAGGAAAATGAGCCTTCATGACTCCAGGTCTACTACTCTTTCTACTGTGACACCTAGCAGCCTAAGTTTGATTACATATTCTCTTGTTATCTCCTCTCTACATACACAGTAAGAAGAATAGGCAAATTCCTTGCATCACTCTCTCCTTGGCATAGAAGAGAATACCAAACAACCATCAAGTCATTTCCCTTTCCTTGTCAAAGATTTGAACACCTAGGTAACAGTCTTTCTCTTCAACCAAACCTTATATTTGAGTATTTTATTATGCTTGCTGTTAACTTCTCAAATGCCCTAGCATCCAAGTTTTTGTAATCTCCATAACTCTGATCACATACACCATCTTTCTATCTCAGACACAGACATGGATGGCTTTGATGTCACCTTTCCTCATCAATTGTCTACTTTCATGATCAAAATCTCAGAAATAGGCCTCCTGCTCTTCCTCTGTTGATGCATGCTATTCTTCCTAAACCCATTCTTTGTCATCCTTAACCTCCAGTTCTTCAGTCTCTCAGCCTTCTTGAAGACCCTTTGCCTGTTGCAACTTTGTTGTCTCCTTTTCCCAAATTTGGCCTTATAGTAAAGTAGTAATGATGATGACAATGACATTATACATTATTTTAAATATATATCTGTTGACTGTTATTCCTAACTTTGCTCATGCCTTGCCAAACCACAACCTTGGTTTATGTCCATATCACTTGCATACTACTGAATAATGCTACTGTGGGGACCAATTTTTAATTGGGGAGTGCTAGCTAAGTGGCTTGCCACAATATTGGGGCAAGGAAGGAGACGGGCAGCCTCCCTCAAAACAGAACAAGATTTATTGTAACAAGAACGAACTTAAAAACAAAACACAAACAGGATCAGTAGGATCAAGGGAAAGGAAATAAAATGGGCAAAGGGAAATTATAATACCTGAAAAAATACCACTGCCCGGGAATCAGCTGAAAATATGCAGCAAAACGCCTGTCGCTTTCCAGCTTCCACCTAGAATCCCCAATTCTCCTCCCCCAAACCTAGAAACACCCCACACAGCCCCAGGCAATGGGATGGCCACTCTGACAGTCACATGACTGCCCTCACTAGGCTTCCAATCATTGTAATTATGCCAGGCCAGGAGGCGTGATGATGTGAGGTACCAGAGCCCTAGCAATAGCTACAACCAGTGGGTAGAGCACCATGCGGTTTGGGGAGCCCCAGGCCAGTGTGCGCTGGCGGAGGCATAAAATTGTCAAATAACAATTAATTCTTTACACTACAGACCATGACTGTGTTAAGTGAATATATTAAAAATTATTTTTACTAATGAAAATCAGCTTCTGATTTTGGGAAAGGAATTTGTTTTTTCTCCTCCAATGAAACCCCATCCACAGTTAAGTGGAAAGAACAATGGAGTAAGAGGACCTGGCTTCAAATCCAATTCCTTAAACTAAGTGATTTGATCACCCGGGAGCTTAATTTTCTTGTCTGTAAAATGATGGAATTGGATTATATGACATTTAATTCCATTTTTGCCTGTAGATATATGATAATTTTCTTATCATTTCCATAGTGGTTTTGCTAGGGCTTTATTTTTCTCTTTGACCTGTCCACAGTACTACTTCTCACTCCCTCCTATTAAAAGTATCTCAATCTGAACTTTAATGAGAAGAGTCCATTCCTCTGTGAATTATTTTACTGGTCTACATATTAAAATGTCTTTCTATCAAACCTCTTTCCCATCATCTCCTTTGCTTCAGTCTCTGAAGAAGATGTGGCCTTTTCCCTCACAAATGCCCTCCTCTTTACTTCGGGAATTGATCCAATACATTCTAGTATCCTTTTCTCTCTATTTACTTTATCCCCATTTACTGGTTCCTTCTTCCTGGATACACTCATGTCCATAGGGAAGATATACATATTTCCCCTGTGCAAAAAAAAAAAAAAAGGCAGCAACAATATACCACTTAACTATTGCCTCAAAGTATCTTATGGTTTTTTTCTTTCATATCCAAACTAATAGCAAAAGCTGTCCACTTTAGATAGCTTCCTTTCCCTTTCTGTCCATCACTTTTCAGTCTCTTACATTATGACTACTCATTTCACTACTGCAGTAAAACTGGTGTTTTCAAGATTCCCAGTAATCTCTTAATTCCCAAAGTGGATTACTATTTCTCAATAATCTTCCTTATTGGCCACTTTTCTTTGAAATCAATTACCATCCTTCCCTCCTAGATATTCTTTCCTAGATACTTTTCTGACAATCTTCCCCATTTCTGCCCTCCTTCTGCTTGTTAGATTATTCTGCCTCATATTCTTTACTGGATTACTATTCCTTCCCCTGTTTTATGTTTGGGAATACATAGGCCGCAGTCCTAGACTCACTTCTCAGCTTGCTTTGTTTCTCTCTAATTTCATTGGCAATCCTGGATTCAATTATAATCTCATTGAATATGACTCACAGCTCTAGTCATAGTGTCTCTGCTCAGCTATAGTTCCTATTTGTCAACTATCTTTTGGACATCTGTAATGAAAGTCCAATAAGAATCTTCAATTCAATATGTTGAAAACAGAACTCATATACTTTCTCCCCAAACACTGCCCTGTTCTTAACTTCATTAATTCTCTTTCAACCATCCTTCTAGTCACTCAGTTTCATGAATTGAATCATTCTCTACTCTCTCCTCACTTTCACTTGAAATATCTAATCTCTTGCCAAGTCTCATTGATTCTACCTCTCCAACATTTCTCACATTTTCCCTCTTCTCTTCACTCAAAGCAAAATTACCCCTCAAAATTTCTCACCTGAAACATTATAAGAGCCTGAAAACAAGAAAAGCTTCTGCATTATTATTTCAAAAACTTTGAAATACTTTTTTTTTCCTTTAGATCACATTGAACTATTTTTAAAAAATGTTTAATGAAAGGTCTCAATCCCATTTGGGTGGCTTTTTTCTCTTTGCTAAGAAATGGCCAGCCCTGTACATTAACAATTTATTTGTACCCATTATCCATAACCACAATACCCACTGAATTATTTTTTTCTGGAAAATAACCCCTTGTCCCAGAGGAACTCTTTGGGGGAAACAATGTGAGTCACTTTAATGCAAATTTAGGTCACTTTAATGCAAACCATTCCCAGAAAGAAATCTGGTAGCAAAGTATATTTGCACAGGTATTTTCTTGTCATGAGAAGCCTGGTTTCTGACTATCATGTGTCTGCCAAAAATATAGGCCCAGATATGTAGAATCTAAGATGTGTCCTGAAAAGAAATCCCACTGTGGAAATGTAAGAACATTTCTAAAACCAAAAACAAAACCAATTTACTTTGGTCAGACAGTCATATGCAAATAATAATACACTGTTACCAAACTCATCAGGATGGTAATATAGAAGTGCTCGTGAAAATGCTTTGGGTTATCTCGGCAGAGAGATGACTAAAGACAAAAAATGACATATTTTCAAACATAAGTGTATGGATTTCTTTTATTTGTCTATCCATGTTTAAAGGGAATGTTTCTACTTGGTGGCAAAGGTGGTTGATTAATAGTGATAGAGATGCAGAGAGAGAGAGACAGAGACGGGAGGGGCGGGGGTAGGCCCCAAGACACAGAGAGAGAAATGGAAAGAGACAGAGGAAGAGAAGAAAAGAGACAAAATGGCAGATGGAGGGAGGAAATTGTGTCAGTGAAACATTATAAAAATACACGAGACCAGAAATATGTTCAGATGTTCAGAAGGGGGCACAGAAAAGTTGCACCACAACCATGTTAAATTTAATAGACAATTAAAAAACCCTACATCATAGAAGTTGAGGATATCATACACATTTTTTTATCATACTTTCATGTATTTTGAAATGTCTGTTAAGTCTATAATATATAAGAATATTTTGAATTGCTATGGGTCAAAGATAATGCACAGTCTAAAGAAAGGTAATTTTTCTTCAGTGACAGCTCACATTTATAATGTTTCATAAGAGTTTATGCAAGAGTATTCTCACAATAACCTTATAAGATATTAAGTATCCTTAATTCCTGGAAATCACTCCTTTCTTACCTAAGCCTCTCAAAATCCCATCTTTTGTTGTTGTTCAAGACATAGCCCAAGCCCCATTTCCTTTGGAATATGTCCTTGAGCTTCCTTACTATCTGGCACAATCAATCAGTACTTTCTCTTTCCCCAGATTGCCTTCTATTCAATTATCTGTGTTCATGTGTTTACCAATGAGTATAATGTATACTTTGTAAAGACAGAAACTCTTTCATTTTTTGCTTTGTAATCCCAATATCTAGCACAGTGGCTAATAGGCCCTTAAAAAAGTTGATTGAATTTGCATTATTCCCATTTCATAGATGTGATAATTGGGGCTCAGAGACATTAACTAGTTTTCCCAAATAGTAGACAGTTAACAATTGTCAAAGTAGATTTCAAATTCTTCTTTGATAGGGCTGCTGACTAGCTACTGACAGTAGAGTGCAATTGTTGTTTCTGGGTGCTCAGAGAAAATGTACTTGATGAACAGAAACATCAATTTGAGGTATTTAAAAAAGATAGATTTTTTTATGAAGAAAATAATAGAGTAGGAACAATTGTAACAGAAGTCCGCACACATTGTTTGAAGGCAAATTGTTTTTCATAATGAGCCGTTTTAAAATACAGCTGACGGAGTGCTCTGCTTTGTATGCACCGATCACACATAAGTATTCTTTTCTCATAATTTTCATTGCTAATTTAAATACCAATTAAAGTATGACATGGAAAGTTTATTTTGTGGTTACCTGCAGTGGCTCAGCAAGGGTTAGCTAGTAACTTGAACTTATTTTTTTATTGTTAACTTTTACATGCAAAATTACTTTTTATAACTTCACACACTTTTTCACAAGACTTAGATGAGTTGACTACCTGACTAGAATTTGAATCAGGCACTTCACTTGAAAACTAATATGAAGAGGGTAGGGAGAAATATACCTAAATTTTATTCCTGAACATTTGGTAGTTATACAGTGCTTCAATGATACATTGCACAAAAAGGCCAGCTTATTATCACTTTTATTTGCTTGGTAAAACTACATATATGGGACACCACAATTTCTATAGAATGAAAATTTCAGGTGACAAAAATATTAATGGATAGATACATGATAGAAGTTAGTAGAATAAAACATATTTTAGCAACAGTCTAATCCAAAGAAAATATTTGAGGATAACCTCCAAAGAATATATGATTTGAAAATGTGTTGAGAAAATTAATGATGAGAGGAGGCGAAACAGATGGGTACCCTTAGGTGGTACAACTAAACAGGTCCCATCAACAAGTCTTTATTAAGGGCTTACTATATACTAAATCCTGATGATATAAATATAAGGGAAAAAAGCAGCCTTTGCCTTTTATGAGTTTATATTCTATTATGGGAAAATACCACATACATAGGTACTAAAAGGCTAAGGAATGGGAGGAGATAATCATGCAGTAGTATGAAGGATTAAGTCTGAAAAATGAAGAATGGGTGTTCTGGTCCCTTTTTAAAAATGGAAATTCTGTGATGAACTCACTCCTGGGAAAAGGAGTTCATACTCTTTGAGTATCTAGAAGTTATTAAAAAGAAGGCCATGAACATATAAATGTTTTAAAATTTGAATAACTATAATCCATATAATTTGTTTTCTTATGTAAGGGGCTAAAATTCTAGCTAAACTGTCAAAAAAATCTACTGAGTGGTCGCCATAAATTATAAGCTTTAGCAAGAGTTTAGACTTTTAAGTATTTATTAAGGAGCATAAGAATTTGGTGAGGAGAGAGAAAGAGGACAAGATGCCTTCATCTATCTATCTAAGGGAGCCAGCATCTCTGTTCCACTACACACAAGGTCCCAGCGAAAAAGGGAGCCCCTCGCTCCTTCCTCCTCCCAGAAACCTTGTGTGAAACAGAAAAAATGGCCACACACACACACACACACACACACACACACCTCCAAGCTAATTGGTTGATAGCTTTGATCAACAGTTCCCATGAGCAAACATTACTTCCTGACTCCAAGGCCACGTGGCTTGCCCTCAGGCCAGAGCTCACAAAATGTTTCTCCCAGCAGGGGGCATTATTCCAACTCTCAAACTTATTAAAGCAATGTGTCTTATTTTATTCATTTGACCCCAAAAAGGGGGTCTATAGGTTTCACTATCCTGCACGGGGGCAATTACATGGTTAAGAGCCTTTGAGCTAAAAATTCTAATTTCTTTTGGTAAATCTTCCATGTAGGTTTAATGGAGTAATATGGAAGAGAATGGCATAGAATCAAATTTTGTGGATGAATTTTGATATTCACAAGTGGAAGTAACATTCACATTTTTGAGAATGTGAATCTGTGAAACTATTGAATGGGACTCCAAGTAAACAACTTGTGATGCAATATAACTTCAATAAAGTTTTGCTTTGAACTATATGTGTGTTCTTTTTGGATGCCCCATGGTTATGGGTATTATGACACAATTTAAATTAATCATCAACACAACTGGTGGTAAATGATGTTTCCATAAAAATGCATTTGAATGGATTGACCATAGAAACTTAGATATGTTATTATTTTTGTCTTTGGATGATTTCTGTATAAATTCCGTTTTGCATAATTATACCTTACTCATTCATGGTTTTTTTTTTCAAAGGGACTACTCTGATTATGCTACTACTGTCTTTCATAACCTTTAATGGTCTAATCCTACACACAAGAAAAAGAATAAAATTATCATCCTAAAATTCACTGGTCTCCTAAGTCTGGCTCCAGTTTTCTTTTCCAGTCCTATCATAATGCTATATCATTTATACTGTCTCATAAAATGGCACTACCATATACCCATTTTCCCCCCTGCCTTTTCTGCCTCTCTGTTTTCGTTTAGTCTATCTGTCATGTTTGCATGGGCCCACCTTTTGACCTATATTACTTTTCTTTGCATAATTTTTGTGTACATAAAACTTCAGAGTCAGAAGGCTACTCAAATGCTATCAAATCAATATTTAAAAGTTTTTTTTTCTCCTACAATATCCCTGAGAATATTGTATTTGTCATATAGCCTGTAGCTGGACAGTTCTCAAAAGAACAAACAATACATTTCATGGTAGTATATTTCATTTTTGGAAATATGAAATTGTTATGGAGTTTTTCCTTATATTGAGCTGGAAAACCACAAATTTTCTGAGAACTGACTGATCCTGACCTACTGCCCATTCTCAGGTCTAGGTCAATTCCAGATTTTTGATTGATTTCTGGATCTCCCGTCAAGCAAATTATTCCCTAACAATGATTCCCCACTTTACTACCTGGACCTTATGTTATTATGTAAAAGGGTCCACCTACATTAAGTAGTTTCTATTTAGAGTTATGTAGCTTCTATACTTAAGTCAGGAGCAGTCCTATAGTTCCCTTTTACATTAAGTAGTTACGTAGTTTCTGTACCTGACTAAAGAGCCCCCTTTTAGTTCCCTTTGTTCTGCTACTCCATATAAACCATGTCCTTGGTTCCCATTTTTGTATATTCCAAGCATCTTGCTTTGTGATACCACAAACTATAGTTCCTCTGGCACAATTAAAGACCTTATTTCTCCTATATTGATTGTTTTATTAATTTACAGGTTAACAAGCCAAAATATGATTTCCTAACATTTGTTCCACATTGCTCCTAATCGCATTCTTTAGGATAAATAAGAAAAATCTAAACCTTTCATGCACTTAATAGCCCTTTAAATACTTGAAGAAAACTACTTAATCCCTTTAAATCTCTCTTCCAGATAGATCACATATGATGGAGAGGGTGGGGGAAGGCAGGACTGAAGGCAAGAAGGAGGAAAAAGAAAGAGAAAAGAAAAGAGAAGGGAAATGACTAATTAAGTTCAGTGGCAGGTACTCTAAGAGATACAAATAAAATAAAAGAAAGTAAAATATATCCTGCACTCCAGGAGTTTACATTCTAATGGACCAATGGACAAATGGGCATTCACAATATATAAAAGTAATCAAGTACTGCAAACTGGGGAAGGCAAGGTACACATTATACTTATATGGCATATGAATACACACAACTAACTGTATGTCTTTCTGTCTATCTATCTATCTATCTATCTATCTATCTATCTATCTATCTATCTATCTATTTAATTTACCAGGAATATGAGTTTCACAAATGTATTAAATTATGATCCTTTCAAAGACAATTTCTACCTTTCAGATGATAAGAAAATTTAAATCTAAACGATATTCTTGAAAATCTGCAAAATGTCTACTTTTGTGAGATGATTAATAAGTCCAAATTGACAATGCAGGTTATTTTTCATAAAAGCATAATAAAGAAAAACATGTAAAATATGTCATTGGCATACTTTAATGTAAGCCAATGAACATTTAAAAAAGCAATTGTCAGAGGGGGCAGCTAGGTGGCACAGTGGATAAAGCACCGGCCTAGTATTCAGGAGTACCTGAGTTCAAATCTGCCTCAGACACTTGACACTTACTAGCTGTGTGACCCTGGGCAAGTCACTTAACCCCCATTGCCCCGCAAAAAAAAAAGAAAAAAAGAAAAAAGAAAAAAAATCAATTGTCAAGGTAGCCAGGTGGTGCAGTGGATAAAGCACCGGCCCGGGATTCAGAAGGACCTGAGTTCAAATCCAGCCTCAGACACTTGATACTTACTAGCTGTGTGACCTTGGGCAAGTCACTTAAACCTCATTGCCCTGCAAAAAAAAAAGCAATTGTAAGTAATGCAAACCAAATATATATATATATATATATATATATATATATATATATATATATATATATATATATATATATTATATATATTATATATATTATATATATATGTATGTGTGTGTGTATATGTGTATATGTATATATATATATATATATGCATTGAGTTGCTCAAGTTAAAAAGGTTGAAGACTTCTAAATATAAGCCAGATGCACAAATACATTGAAAGTATATTTTTGAGGTATAAAAGTTCCTAATACTAAAATATGACTACCAAATTCATAAGCATAATAATTATATATTTTAGGGAAAATGTTAAAATAAAATGATTGTATCATCAATTAGAGTTAATAAAAGAAAAAGCCAAACGGTGTTTACATAAAATAGAAAATTAGTACTACATTTGTTTCTTTTTTTATTCTGGTCGTGGATGTATTTTGGAAAGCCTGAAATATCATCCATGTGCCTTGCTTTACCTCCTTATCTTATATTCTTTCACTTTTGTGAGAATAAATTGGGAGATTTATAAGATTAGAGGAAGATCGAATTTATAGACACTATTTTGATACATGAAGGGGGGAGCAAGTGTCCTATCTTTGGCAAATTGTTTACTAAATCAGGGAGGGAAGGGGGAATGCTAGTATAGAATATTTTATAAAAGAAATAAACAAATAAAATTGTGCCTACTCGACTTTCTATATTTTCCCCCATTATCAGTTATTGAGAGTGGGATATATAAATGGTAAAGAATTTAATATGTTGGGGGCAGCTAGGTAGTGCAGTGGATAATCAGCACTGGCCCTGGATTCAGATGGACCTGAGTTCAAATCCAGCCTCAGACACTTGGCACTTACTAGCTGTGTGACCCTGGGCAAGTCACTTAACCCTCATTGCCCCACAAAAAAAAAATGAGTTCAATATGTTAATGGTAATTATATTTGTTAATATAAATGTAAAAAGTCAGGAAGACTTTTAACACTTCATTGCCCCACAAAACTGACTAAGACTACTTAAGCATTTATGTATCTAAAGTTTTCAAAACAAATTCCATATGATATCTTGATATCTCATTTATCCTTACAAAAACTCCTGGAGGTAGGTGCTATTTTAATTTTCATTTTACAGATGAGGAAGATGAAAAGATATCAAGTAACTTGCCCAGTGTCACATAACTAATGTCTGAGGCTGATTTCAAACTTTCCTTCCTGAATCTTAAATTAATATGTGATCAAACTTAATAGACTGAAACACAGTTTAACTTCTTAATGGGTAGATTTCACTGACCTATACCTATTTTCATGTCAAACATGTATACTTTCATATAATATGTGCACACATGAAAATTAATTATATATATATATATATATATATATATATATATATTTGATTCATGTTGTTAAATTATGTTCCTGATTTAGTCGGATAGGGAAAAAAGGGAAATAGATGGGGGGAGGAGGAGATTTCTTTCTTTCTTTTTTTTTTTTTTTTGCGGGGCAATGAGGGTTAAATGACTTGCCCAGGGTCACACAGCTAGTAAGTGTCAAGTGTCTGAGGCCAGATTTGAACTCAGGTACTCCTGAATTTAGGGCCAGTGCCTTATCCACTGTGCCATGTAGCTGCCCCTCAGGAGGAGATTTCTTAATTGGCACACTTAACAAATCTATCTTGGGGGAAAGTACCCTCTTGACGACAAAACAGTTCATGTATATGCATCCAGAGTTATCTCTCTCTCTCTCTCTCTCTCTCTCTCTCTCTCTCTCTCTCTCTCTCTCTCTCTCTCTCTCTCTCTCTCCCCCCATATGTGTGTTTATGAATGTAGTTTTGTAGATTAGAAGAATGAGATAAAGAATGAAAAGAGGAAGGAAGGAAGGAAATGTGCAGATGTAATGCTTATGACATATGGAAAGAGGAATGAAATGAGAGGCTCATAAACCATATGATAGTTAACAAAAAGGGAGTCTAAAAAAACAGGCGGGGGTCTATTTAACCTTAGTAAGTTAAGGATATCCAGAAAGGATACAGATTTCATTCAGCTTGATCACAGCTTCCCATGTTAGAATTAATATTTCTGGTCTTATAGTCAATGTCTGATGGGAAAGCAAAAGCAAAATGATTCCACCTCCCCTAGATTTTTGTGCTTACTTTTGCCACCAGGAAGCAATATTAACAGTCAGAGATTTTAGTCCTGAGTCAATTAAGCCTCAAAAAGTTTCCAATACTTAGAAGGAGAAAAACTATCTTAGTCTTTGTAAGGGAGGGCCTTAGGATATTGTTCCTAACATAGGGATTTTGAGAACAGTTCAATACCCAAAGCCACATGTAAATGTTTCCTTTGAACTCATGTCTTGTGCCTACCTATTTTGGTTGGTTGGTTGTTTTTGCCTAGATGCCCAGGGTATGCCATGCTGTTCAAAGACAGTGTTGATAAATGCTATGGACCAGAAGTAGAACATTTATTGTCTACTTAATAACTCATTTATTCACCTATGAATGGTGCCTATATATTTCAAAAGGAATATAACATTACACAAATAATGAATTCATTCATTGAAGGAACGAAGGAAGAAGGGAAAGAAGGAAGAAAAGAAGGAAGGAAGGAAAGAAGGGAAGAAGGTAGGAAGGGTAGAAGGGAGGGAGGATGGGAAAGAGGGAGAGAGAGAAGGAGGGAAGGACAGAGAATGGAAAGAAAGAAAAAACAGAGATTAGTGCTAGTTCTGAGTATCCTTATCTCATTGCACCTAGAATTTAATTCAGGGGATGGTAAACATACAAGGAACAATCTCAGTAAAAAATTACTGAAATTGAATAAAGATTCAACCGATATCTAAATTAGATTCATGTTCAGATAGAACTCTGTATCTGGATTCCCAGAATATAAATTTATCATTAAAAAGACTGATTGATGCTTTATGCTTTTTACATAGGAAGTTGAAAATTTCCTTGCCTTGGAGATCCAGAAGAATTCGTGCCAACAGAAAAAAAAAGATACTAGTGCAATAAGCAGGAAGGTGCAATTTTTTTTTCTTAATAATTCTAAGGGCATTCTCTATGTTAAGATTAATTTTGATTCTAAACTCATGTCTTGGAAACAAAAAAATTGACATAATATAGAATCTAGTAATTGAATATATGCTATTTCAATAAAATATATATTGTAAAAACTTATTTGTTTCTTTTTAATTGAGAGGTGAATGATAAATCTGAAAGCTGCAATGTTTCTATTACAGTTTTCATTTTTAGGCATCTCTCTCTCTTTTTTTTCCATTAGGTCTATACTCATGATTTCATTACTGGACTTGAATTCAGGAAGACCTGAGTTCAAATTCTACCTCTGATATGCTGGTTGTGTGATCATTGGCATGCTATTATATTTCAGGGAACATATTTATCTGAAGGAAAATGAATGGATCAAGAGGGATTTAAATACTGGATTTATCTGCCATTATCTTCTATCATAACAAAAGGAAATTTGCAAGTCAATCAATTGTCTTGGAATTTACTAGTATAATCAAGTCAATAAGCATATGTTAAGCCCCTACTATGTGCCAAGATACTCTGTTAAGTGTTGGGGATATGAAAAAAAGGCAAAATTCTTGATGTCAAGGAGCTAATAGTATATTGGGGAGATAGCATTTAAATAACTTCATGTAAATATGTTATATACAGGATACATTGGAGATAACCAATAGTGGGAAGCACTAGCTTTAAACACTTATTAATTAAATAATCAATCAATCAATCAATTAATTACCAGTACAATCATATTATATTATAATGTAATTATTCATTTATATAACTAATTAATTTTATGATTAGTTGAGTATGTGTGTGCATACATACATACATGAAGACATATACACATATACATACATACACACATCACACATACATACACACATACACACATACACACATACATACATACATCTGGTTTGGTCCTAAGTACATTGTCATTTATCAACCTGATTCAGCTTAGGTTGGGCTGATAGATTAGTGATTACTTGATGACTAGCCCAGATCAATTCTTTTTGCTGGATATCTTATTTTCTTGATATAGATTATCCTCATAGATACTTTCATTTAACCCAATAATTTCCTATATTTTGACACAATCCTATCTATCAGTAAATAAGCATCAGAAATAAATAAGCAAACAAATAAATAAATAGAACAAACTCAACACTTTTGTTTTACTACCAAGCCATACAATAATCAATTTCATTCTTCTGAGTCCAATTATCCGCATATTTATTGCTCATATGTACAATAACCTTGATTTTTAAACCCCTTTGTAAGAGGTACAGAATTCAGGAATGAGGACAGGTAAGAAGGATATAGAAAAACATACACATAAAATGGGAATAACAGATGGCAGGTAGAGAAAAATGTGAAGTGAGGGTCCAGTCAACAATATTAATTCAGCCTTTGGGAGAGTGGATTGTATACCTTGCATCAGATCATGGAATAAAACTGAGCATAATATGTGAAAAGAATAAATGGTGTGAGCACAGCTGCAGAATGACCAGTCTAGGATAGGATATAAATTATTACTTCATCATCCATGTTGCTCTGGGCCTTTCATGTCTTATATTCTGACTACTGAGTAGAGTATCCATGGGATTCTGTATTTTCTTGAACTGCTCTTTTACCAGCTTACCTTATAGTTACTGGAGTTATTAAGCATTGTATGGAATAGGCAAAAGGTGCTGACAGCATTGTGGGAAGCAAAACAAGGGGCCAAACATGAGAAAGAGAAATAACAGAGGCAAATGAGGATGAGATGAATGAGTAGATCTACTGCCAGTAATATTGACTTTGTCATTCATGCTGATGGGACATTGAGAAAATGGAATGCACGTATAAGACACGCATTAATATGGCAAAATGGCTCAAAATCTGGCCTTTTGTTGGCATTTAAAGTCCTCCACAATCAGGTTTCAGACAATTTTTTATGGTTAATTACTCATTATTACAACTCACCTACTCTTGGGGGCAGCTAGGTGGCTCAGTGGATAGAGCACTGGCCCTGGAGTCAGGAGCACCTGAGTTCAAATCCAGCCTCAGACACTTAACACTTACTAGCTGTGTGACCCTGGCCAAGTCACTTAACCCCAACTGTCTCACTAACAAAAAAAAAAAAAACACAAAAAAATCCTCACATACTCTTAACTCTAACACAACTGACACACTTGTTTGGACTTGGCATTTTATCTCCTGCTCCTGTGACTTTTGATTGGCTCCTCCTTTTGCCTGGAATCCTCTTCCTCTTCTTCTCCTCCCCTTGAAAAGCCCTAGCTCTTCATGGCTCTGCTGGCTCTTCCCTCCCCAGTTTACTGTGTACTTATAATTTCTATGTACCCTATAGGTCTTATCTTTGAACATGTTCTATTATCAATGCAGCAGTTAAACTTTGAAGGCTGGGACTACATTATTATATATATATATATATATATATATTAAATTTGGATAATCAGACTAGGACTAGTTAGCCTAGATAACAGATTCAGAAGTCATGTGATATATATCTTGAAGTATTTGAAGGGTTTCTGTAGTAGAGGTAATATATCTACTGTGATCAGACAGGCAGTTTATGCCATTTTATCCCTAAATTAAATTAAATAATCTTCAAGATATATCAATCCAGAGGACTAGGTCTCAGTAGTTTTTGGTATCTTCCTGCTCACATATGTAGAAAAGTCCAGCACATGATGAGTCCAAGTATCCTAAAGCATGGCACATCACCAACAAAACTTGGTATTGTGGCAGATATAGAAGCAATGGAACTATGGTTTCCTGAACAAATGCTGTGTTCTGGCTGCATATCCTTTAAGTGTTATTGCTAAGTATGTCTCTTTATGCATCACTGCCTCATTACAGTCTGATACTGATTCTGACACCCTAGACCATCCTGATTCAAGGTTAGTCTATAAGTCTTGTGATGTAACAAGAGGGATTAGATTTGTTGTCTTTGTGCCTAAGGAGAAAACAGGACAAAGGAATTACTTACAAGGAGTCTGATTTCAGCTAATTTAAGGAAGATGTTTTGTTGTTTTTTTAATAGCTGGAGATAAGCTACAATAAAATGATCTACTTAAGAAGGTAATTCTTCTGGAAGACCTAAATTTTTTCTGAACACTTGTCTTCCAGTTTTGATTTATCTTCCACTTTTATTTATGTAAACAGTTGTGTGTAACCAGGCTTCTTCCCTAACAGTGCTAGGAATGGGAAATTCTGTGATATATCCTTCATATATAGGGTGATATGATTGATACTGGGTGTGCAGAAGACTGGGGTGATGCCATGTGTCTTTATAAAGGGTGTAACTAGATCAAAGGTTTTTGCAAGAGATAAATGTAGTTCCCATCATTCTTAGGGATAGACACAGGGAGTGAGAAACAATATACATATAGTAGAAAGTGGTACTCAATATGTCCTTGATTTCCAGCTTCTTTCGTTAAAGACAGCTAGAATTTATCTTGTTGGGTAACATTAGGTCTTCTACCTTGGTCTGAAGGTTGACATCTCATCTCAATCAAAGTAAAAGAGATTGTTCACTTTTTATTCAATTTTTATTTTTAAAATTATAAAACATCAATTTTCTCTCCATATCTTCTTTGGTATATTCTAATTTCTACAACCTCTGAATTCTGTTTGCTTTTGGGGGGATAAATAGGTTTATGTACTTTATGTTATTTGTCATGGTCTTTTGCATAACCCAAATTTAATTGAAAGGTCCTATGTTGGCAAAGTAAACTAAGGAATATTTATTCATTGGAGTAACCAGGAAAATGGATTTCCTTATGAAACTTTCTTTATGAAGGATATCTTGCCTTAGAGCATAAGTATTTAAGTAGAAAAGTATATATGATGGTAGCCTAATAACTCAGAGATAAAAATATTAATCACCAGTCAACAGCTCTTCACTGACTTTCCTCAAGGAGGAAATTATAGTCTTTCTGGGCTCAAATTCCATATTCCCATATATGCCAGCTACAGGCCCCCTTTGTACATTTAGACAACTCAAGTGGTCATACCTATCTTATGTGGGTCATAATACTGGTCACACACACATGTGTGTTATATTGTGTATGTGTGTATATGTACATGTGTATATATATGTGTGTATATGCATATATGTATATATATATGTGTGTGTGTGTGTGTGTGTGTGTGTAGAGAGAAAGAGAAAGAGAGAGACATGCATTCTTCAAACAATTATTTTTAAATCTTTTCCCAAATTTCCTTTGCTTTGATATTATGGTGTCCCAAATATCTATTATTATCTATGTCAGAACTGTACATTTTTAGAGATACAATTTTGCCTTCAGTTTTCTGATTCTACTCTTTGTTGTTCTAGTAGCTAATTAATTCACATTTTATCCTTGTATATTTTGGGGGGCATGGCAAAGAGGGTTAAGTGACTTGCCCAGGGTCATATAATTAGTAAGTGTCAAGTGACTGAGGCTAGAATTGAACTCAGGTCCTCCTGAATCTAGGTCCTGTGCTTTATCCACTGAGCCACCTAGCTTCCCCCCATTATCCTTGTATAATATTGCTGTTACTGTGTATTTTATGCTGTTTCTTCTCAAGTCACTTTGCATCAGTTCATATCAATCATCCTAGGTGTTTTTGAAACCATCCTAGTCATCATTTCTTCATACAATAATATTTCATCACAATCATATACCACAAACTGTTAATCCATTCCTCAATTGATGGATATCCTCTCAATTTCTAATTTTTGCCACCACAAATAGAACTGACAAATATATATATATATATATATATATATATATATATATATATATATATATATATATATATATATATATATATATATATATTAACACAAAGCTCCTTTTCCTTTTGACCTCTTTTTACATAGTCCCAAATTGTTTTCCATAATGTTTGGATCAGTTTACAACTTGACGAACAATAGTGTAACAATTTTTCAATCTGATAGGAATGAAGCAGTACCTAAGCGATGTTCTAATCTGCATTTATCTAAGAAAATAGTGATTTAGAGCACTGTTCATATGACTAGAGATAGCTTTTATTTATTCTATATTTTTTTTTGCAGGGCAGGAAGGATGAAGTGACTTGCCCAGGGTCACACAGCTAGTAAGTGTCAAGTGTCTGAGGCTGAATTTGAACTCAGGTCCTCCTGAATTCAGGGCCAGTGCTTTATCCACTTCATTACCTAGCTGCTCCCACTTTGATTTATTCTTATGAAAACTTGCTGTCTATATCTTTGACCATTTATTAATTGGGGAATGACTATGAATTGTTCCTTGATCCACGAATTCCCTAGGAATAGATATCCTAATTTGCAATTAATTTTAAGGTTTCTATGGCCCTTTATTGAATATAATTTTTGAATTATGGTTTAAAAACAATGCATTTAATATTTCTACCTTTCTTCATTTGGTTGTGAGGCTTTTAAGCCTTAATACATGGTTAATTTTTGTGTAGGTTCTATGTATACCTGAGGGAACAAAAGGCTTGCTCCCTTCTATTCCCATTCAGTTTCTTCCAGAAGTACATCATATCTACATTTTCTTTTTTTTTTATCTCCTTAAATTTCTCATGGTTTATTGTTTGGTTAGATTTAACCTAATTATGAAAGATATGAGTTGAGGACTGGAGGGAAATTTTGGAAGAATTCATGTGAATTCCCACCTCGACTCAACCATCTTGACTGCTCATCAACCTTGATATTAATTTTTCAACATTCTTTTTCAATTTTTTTGTGCCCTTTCCATGTACATTACTGTGATCACTGTATATGTTGTTTTCTTGGCTCACTACACTTTCCATCATTTCATGTAAGTCGTTTTTCCCACAGAACAGTAATGGTACATTACATTTAGGTACCAAAGCCCCTTTAGCAAATTTCAATTAATGACCCCCTACCTCCCAGTTCTTTGCCAGAACAAAAAAAATCTGTCTTAAATGTTTTGTTCTGATTACTCTTATGGATGACTTGCTATTTGATAGGTAACTTCCAACTTTTTTCCAATTTCAATAACAGTGTGTGTGGACAAGGGGTATGGAGTGGAAGGATATTGCACCATTTTCAGCTATAGTATTTTCTCCTTGTGTTTTTTTTTTTTTATCCTACTCTAAAAATCTTTCAACTAGGACTATAACCTAGCTTACATTACAGAAAGGTCTTCTCTTTGGTTCTCAGGGAGACTTAGCTCTGAGGTTATCACCTGTAGGAAGAAGAAAGACTTGCATCTGCTTTTAGCACTTTTGCTTTCCAACATTTGTGTAAATACATGGCTAGAGACAATGTGTTGGAGTGCATATTTGAATTACTGTTCTTGTTTTATCTCTTAGGTAAATTTTATTTGAAAAAGCTAATTGAGTTTTATTTGTTATATGGAACAGAAGTGCTAGCAAAGAGGTGAATAATAATGAAGAAGAATCTTTAAAAAGTGTGTTTATGCCTATAGGATTAAAGACATCCCTAATCCTTCAAGAATTCCCTTTAAAACACAATTTAGAATAAGAAATAATTTCAGTCTCTGAAAATGAAGAGAATAATCACCATATGAACATAATTTGAGGTCTGTGAGCTATATTTCCTACTCATTTCTAATTTTAATTTTTCCCTCAATCTAGATTATTTATTCCTCTAAATCAATTTTATTTTTGTGTGTGAGGTTCTATAAAGTCTACTTTAATTCTTTTATTGATGTATCCTTAAAACTGAGAATAAGATTGGTTATTTGTATCATATTGACACATCCTAGATATGAGAACTGAATATTCCTCCAATTATTAGATTTATTTTTTATTTCTTTAAAGAGCATTTTGTATTTAAATGTATATGTGTATTGAATGTGTTTCATAGAATATTGCCCAAATATTTCATATATATTAGAGTGAGGTTTCCCTATTATTGTTGCCTCTCTGTGTGTTTAATAATATAGAAAAATATATAATGTAGAAAACAGTTGTTTTTTTCTGAGTTAATTTTGTAGCCTGAAACAAGTTAGAAATGTTAATTACATAAATTAGGTTACTTGTTGATTACCTAAGATTTTCTAAGTAAAGCCATCATGTCATCAGAAAAGAATGGTTTTGTCTTAGCCTGATTTTTTTATTCTAATTTCTTTGTCCTTACTTATTGGTATTGATAACATTTCTAGAACTACATCAAATAAAAACAGAATGAGTGAGCATCATTCTTTTACTCTTGGATTTATTGGAAAACATCTTAATATTTTCCTTTGCATATGATGCTTTCTTTTTGACTTTATATAGAAAGTTTATTTTTCCAAGTTTTCCATTCTCTTATATTGTAATATTTGGGGCCTAAATTAATTACAGCCTCTGTTCAAGACTTTTTATCTGTGTCCATTATGATAAACAGATTGTGTGGAGAGTTTTGTTCTGAATGTTGACAATTTTTGCATCAGTGGTAATAGTCCAACTTATAATGAATATTTTGTTTTATAAGTTGCTGTAGTCTCTTTGCCAGGATCTGGGTAAAATGTTTCAATGAATATCCACTAGTAATATTTATTTTTTATTGCTCTTCTTTGCTCTACCCTTCTCTCATTTGGATATTAGAATTGTATTTCAATCATGAAAGGAATATAGTAGAAGCTTTCCTCAATTCTTGAAAATTATGGAGGATATATTTATAGAATTCTCCTACAAATTCATTAGGAACAATTTCCTTTACTTGAAATAGACTATTTAAGATGACTTTTTGTTTTTTTTCATATTTAAGTATTCTGGTGTTAATCATCTCTCTTGTGTTCTTTTTTGTTGTCATATGACTACATAGTCATATGATAATTTTATTTCATCTTCTTTTTTTAATTTCATGCGATTTATTCACTTTCTTGTTGATTTCATTTATAGACCTCTCACCTAATTCAAAATTATTTTTTCTCTGATTATCAGTATGTATTCTGAACTAAAAAATATGTCTAGTATTTCTCATATGTATTTATCTATGTGCTAATATGGAGTCAGATTTTTTTAAAGTAATGTCTAATGCTAAGAAATAAATATTCCTTTGCTATTTCATTCAGAATATTCCATAAGCTTTTTCTTTTAAATAATAAACATTTTTATTTATAGTTTTGAGTTCCAATTTTTGGCCCTCCTTACTCCTCTCTGATGTGGTAAGCAATCAGATATGGGGACCATAAGCTTTTTAAATTTAGTTTTTTTCCAGCAATTTGTTCAATTCCATGTTTTTCAGTCTCTTTATATTTCTGTTAGATTTGTATTGTATTTATTATTATGATAATACCTATCTGTGTCTTCTGGTAATTCAGGTGTATTTTTCCTTTATTCATTTGCATGCTAGAGCCAATTGTACATTGTAATACATTGTTTTAACATTAATATTGATTGATTTTCTATTAATCCCTTTAGGATAATTCAATTTTATTCTCTTACAATGTTTATATTATATTTTCATAATTATCTTTTCTGATATGATTATAATTTCTTGGGTAGTTTTTTAGAATTATCTTTTGCGAAATAATTTTTGTCCTAGCTTCTAATTTGTATTTACTTTTTTACATGTGTTTGTTTTAAGCAAGAGATTATATTAATCTGTATGATATGATCTGTTATTTAATTTCTATTGTTTTCTTTAATCAAGCAGTGTGCATTAGGTATATATAATCCTTCATTTGTGTCTCTAGGAAATTTTTTTTAAAATTAGTTTTATTTTTGCTCTCCATTTCTCCTTTAAGACAATCCATTGTCTAGATGGATCATTTTACTTAATTTATGTTAAAGTAGGTTTATTCTTAATGCTTTCTCCCCCTTATCCTCAATAATCTCCTTCCTTGCCCCTACTTGTCAACACTAGAGATCTACACATAAATTAGTGATTTAAATTTCTTTCTTCCTTTTAGTTATTCAATGGTTCCTCTTTTCCCTGATCTACATTTTTCTCTCAGTTAATTTATTCATTTATTCAAAATATTTTCTTCTCTCCTGGTCTTCTACATGGTGTTTTTTTTATTTTTCTTTATTTTTTTTAAAGTTTTCTTTAACTTGTGCTCCTTGTGAAATTTCTTCTTGCTATGACTAGTCTAAATTTTATTACTTGATTTGTTATCTATGAACATATTTATTCTTTAGCTTTTTTGTTTTCCTCATGAACTTAAAAATCCTACTGCAATAAATTTTAATTCCCTCATAACTAATTTCTGTTATTGCCTTGTATATTTAACCACCTCATATTCCCCCCTTTTTTTTTGTTGTTCCAAACCTTTTAAGTCAGTTGACTTTTTTTCATGAAGAAACTAATGAAATTGAAACATTGTCCCACAGCCTCAATTTCTCTGTGTCTTAATCCTGTATCTAATTCTGCCTTACTATTCTCATAATATTTTTCCCCCCTGGGGGAGCTAGGTGGTGCAGTGGATTAAACATGGCCCTGGATTTAGGAGGACCTGAGTTCAAATCTAGCCCCAGACACTTGACACTTACTAGCCGTGTGACCCTAGGCAAGTCACAACCCCAATTGCCTCCCCAATAAATACATAAACAAACAAACAAATAAATAAATAAATATAAAAATAAAAATAATAATTTTCTTTCCAATTTGCCATGAAACCATTTCTTTGCTGCCATACAATCTTATCCGTCTGTATATTGATTGCCCTGTGTACCTCTAATTTCTCTTCTCTCAAGGCAGAATTTTATTAATGGAGATACAATCTCTCAGAATTAGTATATCTGCATGCCAAATTCCTACAAAATAAGTCCTTTCTAGTGACCTCTCTTAAATAATATATTTCTCCCACTGTAGGAGAATTTTTAAATGGCATACGTTCATCAGTCCAGACAATTACTTTCATTTCATTCTTGTGACTTCTGCATTTTCTTTTTGTCCCTTTTCTTTTTGAGAAATGATGAGTTTTCTTTTCTTTATTGTTTACCATAGACTTGAATAGGGTATATCACATACCCTCCTTTCTCCTTAAAATCCTCTTATACTACCTCCTTTTACTTAATTGATGCCAACAGAATACACTGATTCAACTGTAAAGTAGGGGTTGTTGCAGTTATTAGTTCATGGTATTTTAGGATTTATATTCTACCACCATTTCTTCCATTTAAAAATTAATTGTAATTTCACTTCATGGCTTTGTATAATTTTAGAAAGAAAATTCTCAAAGTTCCACATTTTATTCATATTGTTGTTTTTAACCTGGTATTTTTAAGCTGGTATGTGTCTTTCTAGTTTCTTTTTCTTTTTAATAAGCTTTAGTGATGGGGAACTGTTTTTCATGACTTTTTTTTATACATGATAGTTTCATTTATTTAGTTTTCTTGCAATTCTGTTTATGGAGTATTTGCAAGTAAAATAATGTTTTTATGTTTATTCCCTTTCCTCCATAATACTTATATCTCTATTTGAATCTCCATTCTGTTTATCATTGATGTTCAAGCTCAGGTTTATAATAAATCTGATTTTACATTGCACCTTGAGCTGAATTTCTTTTAAAATATATAATTCCAATTCCTTTCCCCATTCCATTAAGATCATTAAGATCAGAATAGACCTGGGCTATACAAATTTTCTTTCCTTGATATTTTAAGATCTTTTGCCTTCTCACAGATTTTGTTTGTCCTTGTAAATTTTAATTTAATGACTATGTGTCTTTTTAAAAAATATCTTTGACTTTTTTATATTTTACATTTCTTATTTACCTACAGTAATTAGAATTATCATTCTTTTAGGGGGGAGGGGGGACAATAAGGGTTAAGTGACTTGCCCGGGGTCATACAGCTAGTAAGTGTCAAGCGCCTGAGGCCAGATTTGAACTCAGGTCCTCCTGAAGCCAGGGCTAGTGTTTTATCCACTGTGCCACCTAGCTGCCCCAACTATGTGTCTTTAAGTTAGAAATAAAATTTATCTTTCTTTGTTTCTTTTTTCCTCCAGACTAGAGACAATTTTTGCATTCAGCAGATAAGTACTTTGCTTATATTCAGTGAGTTTAAATAGTTGTCTTATAATGTTGTTTTCATTATGATATTCAGGATTTTAAAATTCACATATTTTTTATTTTAAAAACTTTTCCCTCCCTCCTCACACTCCTGCATTCATTGAGATGTTAAGAAATAAGATAACTATTATTATACATATGAAGTCATGAAAAAGATATTTCCCCAAGAGCCATATACTGAAAGAAAAACAATATCAAGACAAAGGAAAAATATACTTTGATCTGCATTGTCAGTCCATCAGGTCTTTATGTGAAAGTGGATATTTTGGTTTTGGTCATGAGTCCTTTGGAGTTTTGATGGATCATTGTATTCATTTGAATTAAGATACTGACCTAATTCCCTCACTTATGTAGAGACTGAGATACTATAGAGGGTATAATTTCTCTAGGTGTTGGGGAGAAATTTTGTATTTTTGTTGTGGCTGAAACTTATCTAAGTAGTTAAATGTCCCTAGGGTACAGAGCCCCCCAAAATTGGTGGTACACAATCAGTAAGAGATTGAACCAATGAGAGAAACTAGGTATGCCCAAATTTCTCTTAAGGTTGTCAGATTATTCTGGGAAAGAGGTAAAATATAACATATCCAAATTTCATGGGGTAGGTGCCTGAGTAAATATTGTGTTAGTTTTCTTTTTAAAATTGCCTCCCTGTCCCATTCAAATATTTCAGAGTTTTAGTAAAGACTGATTGTTCTATGACTTTCCTGGTCACATATTTGTAGATATCCTTCTGAAAAAAAAGGGAATTTATGTTCTACTGTCATGGGGATTTTCAGTAGAATATAATATGTTTTTTAAAGGAGCTAAAAATGTTTTTTTTAAATAATTTCTATAGGAATAGATATAAGATTTGGTAAGCATATTTTAATTTTTTTCATATAATATATACCAGTAAAGGGTTGACCATGAGTCTCCCTAACATCAAGCCACATGGGAGAGAAAGCAGGGAGAGAGTTTGAGTGGGAGAAAAGCCCCAAAAGACCCCTGTTGTCTCAAGGAGAGCCAAGCCAAGAGGCACCCAGAGAGAGAGAGCCAAGCACTAGTCAAGAGTTCCTTACCTCTTCCAAGAGTTTTTTTTAATGCTCTTTTGACAAAGGTGTGTCATTATATATTGATCAAAGGTAATTGATTAGCATCATTCAATTCCATTGGTTAACATGACCTAAGGGTTGTCTACATTAAAATGAACTCTACAGATGACATCAGGGAGAAGAATATAAAAGACCCTCACTGAAGGGCAAAGGCAAAATCAAGTATCTAGGTGTGCTTTAATTCCATCAGTCCTTTACTGAACTAGACAAAAGAATCTATCTCAATTTCTTTTGTTCCATTGGGTTTGTCACAAATAAGATGATGGCACACTGGACTCTGTGGGGAGGAGGGGGAGAAAGCACTGAGAAGCTGATCTCTGGGTCTCCTAAGAATTCCATTATTAATTATTACTTTCTCATAATGAGATCTTAGCCTTTATATTATTGGTTTCTGACTCAGATTAATTTTGAATTCTTAGGGACTATTTCCTTATTTAGAGTGTCATTGACACCAGAACTTTAACTATCCATCTGAATTTTGAAGTCAATCATTAATGAGACATATTGACAGTATACAGGAATGTGTCTTGTTCAAAAAATATTTCAAATTATTTATCTTCAATGATAAACATTTACACATAGGATTAACCCAACTTCATAGTGGTCTTTTTATAATGTAATTGTGAATAACATGAGTAAGAATCACAACATTTTCCATGAAATAATTGCTTTGTTGTCTTCCATTGTCCAGTAAAATTAATTTTGCTTTTTTTTATTTTGTAAAATCACTGAATTTAATAATTGGAGAGTGATAAGTGGTCATCTAATCCAAACTATATATAAAAGGAATACTCATTATATCATGTTTGACATGTTGCTTTCTAGCCTCTTTTTGAAGAATTCCCAGGAGGGGAAAATTCACAAACTTTTGAGGTAGCCTATTCCATTTTTCATAGTTTGAATTATTGGAATATTTCCCTCAAAATATAAAACCCAATTTTTTTCTTTTTTTAAAATTTCTACTCATTTTTCATGGTCCCATCCTCTAGGGACAAGTTAAAAAAAATGAGATCCTTCCTCTATGTGACAGGTTTTCAAATTCTTGGAAGATAGCTATCGTGTCCACTTGAGTGTTGTTTAACTAAATTAAATTTATCTTTAAAAAACTGTCTTCCCTATGTTAAGGATTTAAGTCCATTCCTTATTCTTATTGCCTTCCTTTGTATGCTATCCAGATTAGCTATGTCCTAGAACCAGGGTATTTACAGCTAATCACAATACTTTAAATGACATCCCATGATAGAAGAAGAGAGTGGGAATATCACCTTCATATGCCTGGATGATATTCCTTCCTTAATATATCCTAAGACAACCTTAGTTTTCATAGTTGAAACATCACATTATTACTGTCTCATACAGAAATTGCAGGCAACTAACACTTTCAGATCATTTTTTTTTTCAGAACTATCTAATCAATCCTCTTAGAAATCATACTTAGGAGAGTGACTTTTTTACACCCCAGTGAAAGATGCTACAACAACTCCTAATGAATTTAATATAAGTAGGCTCCACACAATGCCCTGGCCTATAAAGGTGTTGTGCTAATGACTCAGTTAGCAATGCATCCTAGCTATGTGTTGCCTGGTAATTTGATAAACATGCTATCTATGCCTTCATATAAGTCATTGATAGAAATGTTAAATACACGAGGAAAAATAAAGTAAAAAAAAAAAACATGCTTCAATTTGTAATTAGAGTTCATCATTTCTCTCTCTAGGAAGATAGCATTTTTCAGCATTCATCCTTTGCGTAATTCTCTTCATCATGGTTGATATGTCTTTTAAAGTTGATCGTGACAATACTGCTTTTATTGTATACAACATTCTACTGGTTTTTATCACTTCATTTTGCATCAATTTATGTAATAATCCAAGGGTTATTTAAAAGCATACTGCTCATCATTTCTTATACTACAATAATTGTATTCCAACAAAATCATATAGCACAATTTGTTCAGCCATTCCCGACTTGATGGGCATCTTCTCAATTTCTGATCCTTTGACACTAAAAAGCCTACTATAAATATTTTTGCGTAATTAGGTTATTTTTCCTTTTCTTTGATTTCTTTGGAATATAGACATCTTTCTACAAGTTTTACAAAGAAAAAAGTGAAAGTCATTTGCCTACACATTGTAGATTTTTATTTCTTTTTATGAAAGTCTGATTTTCCCTTCTCCAGTTTCTGGTTCTTCTGTTTTCCTTCTTCTTTCCAATATTACCTATGCAACTTTAACAATTACCCCTGCTAGTTCTTACTAAAAGAAAGGCTTTAATTAAAATGAACCATGTTTCTTAAATTCATCAAGAGCAACTAAATACCTCTTACTATGCTTATATGTATCTTGGACATCAACTCATTCTTGGTCATTTTTGTTCTTCATTTCCAATGTAAAGGTTATTTTTAAGAGAACAAAAATCTCAGGCCATTATAATCTTATGTACCATAAGCAAAAGTCCCAATGAAACTCTCTCCCTGCTTTCTCTCCCATGTGGCTTGAAGTTAGGGAGACTCATGGTCAACCCTTTACTGGTATATATTATATGAAAAAAATCTAGTTTTGTTTTGTAGAGAGTACTCAAGTCAAATAACAAAGCTAATTTTATGAATTTCCTTGATGAGAAAATGGAAGCTATAAAACTTACACTATCTCAGAATTTTGTATCATCTGTCAAAGAACCTGACTTCTTGACCACAGAAACAAACACACACAGACACACACAGAAACACATAAACACACACACAGGTACACATTCTACCTACTGGAAAAGATCTAAAGGTAGAAAAAAAATTATTGCGTGTGTTTTCTACCTTCAGATGTTTTCCAGTAGGTAAAAGCTGTTGATATATCCATTAAATCCCAGGTCATGGCCATAACATGATGGAAAATCAAATGAAGACTATAATGGAGAATTTATCATCATCATCATCATAACTACATCATGCCAGTTCTTCAGTCTGTAATCTTAGATAAATCTCTTTAATTTTTTTGTCTTATTTTAACCATAAGAAAAATACTTCCTTCTAGATCTTTCAAGATAAAAAGTTCTATGGTCTTTCTAAGTGTTATTTATCTAATCATATGTTTCAAAAAATTAGTTGATATTTTATTTAAGAAATAATATATTGTGGGGGACAGAGCCAAGATGGTGGAGGAAAGACATTAAGCTCACAGGGCTCCTGATACAATAATTCCCAAAATAGCAATAAAACAACCCTTGGGACAGAAAAACACACAAAAATACGGGCTGAAAGTTTTCTCCAGCTATAGATAGATTTCAGGGGGCCACAATCGGGCCACACACCAGACACCTGCCAGAGGAATTTGCCCCAGTGCCTCTGAATTGGCTGCAGCAACAGCGTCTTCTGGAACCAAGCTCGTGGTCGGACTGAACGGCTGGCCTGGGGGGGGTGGTGGTGGTAAGTGCAGGGGTACCAGTGGATTGAGGGGAAGGATTCCACTGTCCCACCCCAGCAGGCAACCAGGAAGAAATCCTGAGAAGCAGGAGACCCAGGTGGGGGAGGGGAGCAGGGGAGCAGGGGAGCAGGGGAGCAGTCTCATCGGAAGCTGAGAACCATACCACAGAAAGCTTTGCTTGTTGGTTTCTTAGTAAATAGGCCTGAGGTTATCTCCGGACCTGAGAACATGCCAGGTGAGATTAAAGTCTGCCCCCCCCAACCCAAAACACCTGGGACCCTCTGAAGCTAAGAAAAGGAGTGGAGCCGAGAAGCAGCTCCCCCCACACCCCCACCCCCCAGTGGAGAGTTTAAAATAAAATGAAAGCGAGGGTAGGCAGGCTGAGAAGAAGCCCAACCATCCCCTGGGCCATGCTCTAGCTTGAACAGTGTGTCCTGGAAGCAGTGCCACACTTAAAGAAGGAGTTAAAGACAAGAAAGAGTAAGCCAAGATGAGCAGGCAGAGAAAGCAGAAGACCATCAAAAACTTTTTTGGGGGTAAGGTAGACCACAGTACAACCTCAGAAGAAGAAGATAACAACAGGGTCAAAGCTCCAACATCCAAAGCTTCCAAGAAAAATATGAACTGGTCTCAGGCCATGGAAGCTCTCAAAGGGGACTTTGAAGAGAAAGTAGGAGAAATAGAAAGAAGATGTAGAGAAAAGGAGGAAAGAATGGAAAGGGAAATGAGAGCGCTGCAGGAGAGTCATGAGAAAAAAGTCAACAGTTGAAAAGCCAAATGGAAAATGAGATTAAAAAACTGTCTGATGAAAATAACTGCCTAAGAATTAGGATTGAACAAATGGAAGCTAGTGACTTTATAAGAAACCAAGACACAGTACAGCAAATCCAATTGAAAGGAAAAATACAGAGCAGTGTGAAATATCTCCTTGAAAAAACAGCTGACCTAGAAAATAAATCTAGGAGAGAAAATTTGAAAATCATTGGACTACCTGAAAACCATGACCAAAACAAAAGCTTAGACACCATCCTCCAAGAGACTGTGAGGGAAAATTGCCCTGATATTCTAGAAGCAGAAGCTAAAATAGAAATTGAAAGAATCCACCAATCACCTCCTGAAAGAGATCCCAAAAGGAAAACCTCCAGGAATATTATAGCCAAATTCCAGAACTCCCAGGTGAAGGAGAACATACTGCAAGCAACTAGAAAAAAGGAATTCAAATACTGTGGAGCTCCAATAAGGATAAAGCAAGATCTAGTAGCTTCTACATCAAAGGACCAAAGGGCATGGAATATGATATTCCAGAGGACAAAGGAACTGGGACTTCAGCCAAAAATCACGTACCCAGCAAAACTGCATGTAATTTTTCAGAGCCAAAAATGGGATTTCAATGAGAAAGAGGTCTTTCAAGCATTTGTGATGAAAAGACCTGAACTGAATAGAAAATTTGACTTTCAAATACAAGATCCTGGAGAAGCATAAAAAGATAAACAGGAAAAAGACTTCATGAGGGATATTAAAAGATCAAACTGTTTACATTCCTACATGGGTAGATAATACTTTGAAATCATAAGAACTATCTCAGTAAGAAATTCAGGGGCAGCTGGGTGGTGCAGTGGATGGAGTGCTGGCCTTGGATTCGGGAGAACCTGGGTTCAGGTGTGACCTTGGACACTTGACAATTGATGGCTGTGTGACCCTGGGCAAGTGATCATTAAAATAGGGTTGAAGTGTAGGAGGAATAAACTGGGGGAGGGAGAAGGGTAGAGATGGTCTGGGGAGAGGTATTTCACATGAGGGAAACAAGAAGAAAGCTTATGGAGGAGAGTAGAAGAGGGGGAAGGAGTTGGGGAGTGAGTGAACCTTAATATCATCAGAATTTGCTCAAAGAAGGACTAACATACATACTCAAGTAAGCATAGTAATACACTTTTGCCCTGGGGGGAAGGAGGAAGAAAAGTGGAGGGGGGAAGGGAAGGAGGAAAGGGCAGATTTGGGGAGAGAGCAGTAAAAAGCAAAACACTTTTAAGGAAGATGAAGATGTTCTGCATTACTGCACCAGTATGACATATTGAATTGCTTGATCTCATAGGGAGGGTTGAGGAGGGAGGGAGGAAAAAAAATTTAGAACACAGAATTAGCTCAGGGACCCTGATCTCATTGGAGTGGGCTCATGGAGGGAATAGCTTTCACACTCAATTGGGAGGAGCAATCTATTTAACCCTGCAGGAAAATAGGAGGGGAAGAGGAGAAGGAAGGAAAGGTGAAAAAAGAGAGTGCAGAGTGAGAGAGAGGATAGTCAGAAGTAAGGCACCTCTGAGGAGGAATAGGTAAAAAAGAAGATAGAGTAAATGTCATGGGAAGGGAGTGGGATGGAGGGAAATAATTATGATGATTGATTATAATGGCAAAATGTATGGTACTTACTGTGCTGGGCTTTTGTGAAGAAGATTCTCTGTCAAACTTAAGGTACTATATAGAGGTTGTGATGAACAGGATGCTATCAGGAAAACCTGGAGAGACCTACATGAGCTGAAGCAGAGTGAAATGTATTGTATACAAAATAACAGCAATAGTGAGAGATGATCTGCTGGGAAGCATGTGGTTGTTTTCAGCAAGGCAATGATCCAATGTAACCCTGAGGGACTTATGAAGATTGCAGCCCATCTGCAGAGAAAGAACTGATAGTATCTGAAAACAGATGGAAACACATTTAAAAATTTCTTTTCATTTCCTCTTTGACAATTCCTTAATCTGAAGTTTTGGTTTTTTTGACTGTTTTCTCTCACAAGTAGCTAATATGGGAATTTTTCATGACTACTCACGTATAACTTATTTTGAATTGATTGAGTTCTTGTGGGTGGGGTGTGGAAATGGAGGGGGGAAGAGAAGTTGAAACACAAAGTTTTTTAAAAATTGATGTTGGAGGGCAGCTAGATGGCGAAGTGGATAGAGCACCGGCCCTGGAGTCAGGAGTACCTGAGTTCAAATCCAGCCTCAGATACTTAACACTTACTAGCTGTGTGACCCTGGGCAAGTCACTTAACCCCAACTGCCTCACTAAAAAAACAAACAAACAAAAAAATTGATGTTAAAATTTTGTTTTTACATATATTTTGGAAAATAAAATTCTATTCAGAATAAATATATATATATATATTTAGCCTTTCCTAGAAGTTGGTCAGAGTAGGACACAGCACTTTTATGTCCCTCATACAGCTATAAACTAACCTGCAAGTTTCTACCATTTGGGATTTGGTACCTTCAGTAATAGTTTATGAGACATATTTTCAAAGACACTCAGTGTCTTTTTACCATTACTAACTTTTAATTGCTCTAGAACTTGGTAAAATTACTTTAAAATTTACTTCTATATACCCAGGAATATTTTGTTTACTTTTAGTGATATGCTCCTCAACTAGATAAAATAATGGTCAGTCACATTTTACTTAGAAAATATTAATATCAACTAGTCAAAGTAACAAACATATACATATATGTATATAGGCATGTGAATGGATATATACTTATATGTAAATGTGTAATCTGTATATTACATAACTTCAATGTCTACAAAGTTAAGGATGTTTTTTATCATGATTCTAAGTATAATCACACAAAAAGAATATATGGCAGCATAGTTTGCTACTTTGACTAGTTGATGTTAATATTATCAAAATAAACAAATTTTGAATATAAATTATATATTTGGAGATATGTACACACATGTATATGCATGCATGTATGTACATACAATATATACTGTGGTAAAAAGTATGCCAGTTTTTGAAGGACCACCCTTTCGGGGAGGAGACCGTGAAGAATGGCTGTGCATGGGCTACACACTCCACCTCCGTCTGTTAGGCACTCCACTTCCGGGGTGCGAGCTTAAAAGGCAAGGAGAAAACGGAAGTGAGGTCTTTTCTGCTCTCCTCGTTCTCCTTGTCCGCTGACCAGCGCTGCACACACAGATGCTGACTGAGGTTCTACTCGGCTCGGTTTGCCGTAACAGCACGTGCTTGACTCAGCTCTCAGCTTCAGAGGTGGCCTTGGGTTTTTTGGTGAACCCTATACAGGTTTTGGTGAGTTTTATACAGAATATAGACTAAGCTTAGATTTAAGACTATTTGTTTGTATTTCTACTTTCCTGTCTCTCTAATCAACATCACCTTGTAATTTCCAAAGAATAAAAGCTCTAACGAGACCAGAGGTTTCTTCTACTTACTAGTCTGGGAGATAAATAAGGGAAAAGCTAAAAGGGGAGGTTAATGCTCTAGTATCCAATTTTAAATCTCACAGTACATATGTGTATATGTGTTTGTATGCTTACATCTACATATGTATCAACATCTATATGTGTATATCTTTTCTATCCTACCTACTTATCTATCTATACACACACACACACACACACACACACAAATACAAATAGCTGATAGACAACTGCTACACATAAGTATACACCTATACATTTATTCAATTTGGTGGCATATCTCCCACAAAATCCATAAATCTGCGTGTGCTTGTGTATATGTAGCTATTGTCTATGTCTACAGAACTCTAAGGCATTCCTTTTCTTTCATCAAATACATGGCTCAAAATCTTTCCCTTCTGCTTTCATGTTCATGCTAGGGGACTTCAACATACATCCTAATACTTCCTCTAACAACCTAACCTCCCAGTTTCTCAACTGACTCATTTTCACTAACTTTTTCCTTCACCCCTTCATAGTCACACACTGTGTATTTGGAATTTAGAACTCAAAACTTAGAAAAAAACACTTCAAAAATAATTTTAACATACAATTGGAGGAAAATTTATTAAAATGTCTATATACTATAACTTGTTCAATCATTTCCTAATTGATGAACATCTCCTCAAATACCAATTTTTGCCACCACAAAAATGAGCAGCTATAAATATTTTTGTACATGTAAGTTCTTTTTACTTTTTCTTTCATGTTCTTGGTATATAGAACTAGTAGTATTTTTTTTTCTGGGAAAATGGGTAAACACAGTTTTAAAGCCCTTTGTACATATATCCAAATTATTCTCCAGAATAATTCAACCAGTTCACAACTCTTCCAAAAGTTTATTAGCAAATTTGTTTCCTCTCATCCCCTCCAGCATTTGAGATCTCTAAAACCTATGGCATGGTACCTCAGGGTCATTTTAATTTGCATTTCTCTGATCAATAATGATTGAGAGCATTTTTCATGTGACTACAGATAGCTTGTCCTTCTTCAGAAAACTACCTGTTCATATCCTTTGACGATTTATTAATTGTATAATGGCTCTTATTTTTACAAATTTGACTCACTTCCTTATGCATTTGAGAAACAAGGCCTTAATAAGAGAAATTTGCTTTTAAACATTTTTGTATTACTCTATTATCTATGGTACTTTTTGCAAAAATGTATTTTCCCTGCTTATCTCTTGTAATTATGATTTGTTTTGTTTTTGCTTTGTATAGGTGATAATTGCTACCCTTGCCTCCATTACCTAGGCACATTTTAACATGATTAAACTTTTAGAGAACTCTAAAATATAGCAAGATCCTTCTGCACCAAATTTGATATTTATTGGCAAAAATATAATTTTATACATTTTACATGCCCCTTTAAAATAGGTAATAGAACTCCTAAATCCTTCAAAATAAGTATTTTTTTTAAATGGAGAAGAAAATTTATTCTCAATAGAGGAATAATTCAATTTTTTTAGCTCTCTCTAAATAAAATTTTGTCTAAATGTTGACTTAATTTACAAATTTAATTTATAAAAGGGGTTCTCTGGGTCACCATTTCTAGTATGTCCAATTTTGCCTCATCCTCTCCTGAATGGTAGGGTAGTTTAAAATCATCTATGCTAGAAAAAGGTTCACTTTTCATTTAGTAGACTTGTTTCAAGTTGGTACATTGTAGATTCTCTCTGTTTCTAATCAACATTTTCTTACAAATGAAATTCTGTTCTAAGAGGTTCTTGATTGGAAGAGGGAACACTTTTTTCTGTTTTAGATAACATATTTGTTTCCTTCTTTGTTTTTATTTGTCTGTTTTCTCTTTACCTGAACCTCTTCTGTTTGTTTGTTTTTTAATCTTTCTCCTACTCTCTGAGTTTGAAGTAAAAATTACCTTTATTTGTAAATAATCAGAATTATTAGAAGAAAATATTTTTCTTGCAGTCTACCATTTACTTTAAAGTATAATTTAGATTTTGCATATGTGTAACTCATGCTGAGGGGCAATGTCATATTATTAATGATAACTAAAAAACAAAAAAGAAAAAACCCTCCAAGGTTAAAAAGAAGAATGCACTGAGAGAAACAGAAAGAGAGGTAGGATGGGGTAAGTTATCTCACATAAAAGAGGCTTGAAAGAGCTTTTACAGTGGAAGAGGTGTTGCGGTGAGGACACTTGAACCCTATTCTTATAAGAATTGGCTCAAATAGGGAGAAAAATACACAAATGGGCATAGAAATCTATCTTATCCTACAGAAAAGTAGGAGAAGGAGCAAGAAAAGGGGGAAAATAGTAGAAGGGAGATAAGCATATAAGTAAATAAAACAACCAAAAGTTACATTATCTTGATAGATGCAGAAAAAAAGCTTTTAAAAATATAACACTAATTTTTACTAAAAAGACTAGAATGTAAGACTAAAATAAATAGAGCTTTCTCTAAAATGGTAAATAGTATCCATCTAAAAACATTAGCAAGCATTGTATGTAATGGGGATAAACCAAAATCCTTTCCAATAAGAACAGTGGTAAAGCAAAGTTGCCCATCATCACCAATATTATTCAGTATTATACCAGAAATGTTAAATATAGCAATAAGAGAAGAAAAAGAAATTGAAGAAATTAGAATAGTCAATGAGAAAACAAAACTATCACCCTTTACAGATGCTATGATGTATACTTAGAGAATCAACTAAAAAAAGTAGTTGAAATAATTAACAAGTTTAAGAAAGTTGCAGAATGTAAAATAAATCCACACAAACTATCACTAATTGTATATGTTACAAAGTCCAGCAGCAAGAGATAGAAAGGGAAATTCAATTTAAAATAATGGTAGACAATATAAAATACTTGGGGGTCTACCAGCCAACACAAACCCTGCAACTATTTGAACCCAATTTCAAAACACTTTTCAAAGTCAAATCTAAACAATTAGAAAAAATGTTAATTGCTCATGTGTAAATCGAGCCAATATAATAAAAATGACAATTTAACCTAAATTTATTTATTTACATATTCAGTCTCATACCAATCACATTATGGAAAAATATTTTATAGAAATAGAAATAATAACAAAAGTCATATGGAAGAACAAAAGGTCAAGAGTATCAAGCCAATTAATGAAAAATAAATATGAAGGAAGGTGGTCTAACAATATCAAATTTCAAACTGTATTACCAAAGTCAGGAAAATAACTTGCTACCAGATAAGAAATAGAAGAGTGGATCAATGGAATATATTAGGTACTCAATACTAAGTACAAAAAATAGTCCACATTAATCTCATGTTTTATATACCAAAAGATTTAAGACTTGGGGACAAGAAATCACTATTTGACAATAGTTGCTGGTAAAACTGGAACATAGTTTGTTGAAAACTATTTATAGACCAACATCTCACAGCATATACCAAAATAATTTCAAAATGAGTTAATAATTTACACAAAGATGTTGATAACATAAGAAAATTAGAGGAACATTGAATAGTTTTACTATCATCAGATCTATGGATTGACTAAGAATCTATGACCAAACAAGGAGCGCATTACAAGATGTGAAATGGATAATTTTGATTACACTAAATTAAAAATGTTTTTGCACAAACAAGACAAATGCAGCCAAGAATAGAAGGAAAGCAGAAAGCTGGCAAATAAATAAATAAAGGTCTTTGATAAAGGCATCATTTCTCAAATATATAGAGAAATGAGTGAAATTTATAAGGCTACATACAAGTCATTCCTCAACTGGTAAGAAGACAAAAGATAGAAAACAGTTTTCAGATGAAAAATTCAAAGTTGTCTATAGCCTTATGAAAAAAATGCTCTAAAGAACTACTGATTGGAGAAATGCAAATTAGGAAAAAAAAAACTTTATGGTCCCACTTCAAACATATAAGACTGGCTAATGTAACAGAAAAAAAAATGACAAATGTCAGAGTAGATGTGGGAAAATTGGGATACTAATGCCTTGTTGCTGGAATTGTGAACTGAGCCAAATATTATGGAAAGAAATTTGGACCTATGCCCAAAGGGCTATAAAATAGTGTATGACCTTTGATACAGCAATTTAACTACTAGGTCTGTATCACAAAATGATTTTAAAAAAGGACAAGAATTTATAGATACAAAAATAAAAGCTCTTTTTGTGGTGGCAATAAATTGCAAACTGAATGGGTGCCCATCATTTGGGGAATGGCTGATCAAGTTGTGATATATTATTGTGATGGAATACTATTGTGCTCTAAGAAATGACAAGCTGGACATTTTTCAGAAAATCCTGAAAAATTTACATAAACTTTTACAAAGTCCAGTGAACTGAACCAAAAGAAAATTGTAAACAGTAACAGTAACACTGTATGATGATCAACTCTAAAGTGACGCTATTTTCAGCAATACAATGATCTAAGACAATTCCAAAAATAATATCTCCAGAGAAAGACTAATGGAATCTGAATGCAGATAAAAGCATACTTTTTAAAACTTTCTTTTTCTTTTTTTTGCCTGTGTTTTATGTCACAACATGATTAATATAGAAATATGCTTTGCATGAATATACATGTATATCATATATCAACTTGATTTCCTTCTCAATAAGGGAGGAAGGTAAGGTGGGAAAGAGAGAATTTAGAATTAAAAATTTTTAAAATGAATGTTAAAAATTATTTTACATGTAATTGGAAGAAATAAAATATTTAAGAGAGGGAAAAACCCTGAAAGATTATGGCAAATCTGAGTTTGTGTTTCTTTCAATTTACTTTGATTTGATTGTCCTCAGCTAACATATTTTAAAGTGATAATCAGGTCAGTATGCAAAGCCTTTCTGGAAAAAAAAAAAAAAAGATAACACAAAACTTGTCCTTCTCTTACACAACATACTGAAACCAAGATTGCTGTGTGGCCCACTAGACAGAAATCTGGCCCTGGATTCAGAGAGACATGAGTTCAAATCTAGATTCAGACAATTCTTATCTGTGGGTTCCTGGACAAATCATTTACCTCTCCCTGCTTCAGTTTCATGAACTACAAAAAGAAGGTAATAACTGTACCTAACTGCTTGGTTTGTTGTAAGGACAAAATGAGATATTTTTACTTCACAGTTCCTAGCACATAATGAGTACTTTAAGCTAAGATACAAAGTTAAAATCAATAGTTTTGGATATGTAAAATCAGCAACCATGTGATACTATTCTCATTCATGGGGATGCGCTGTGAGGAAGGGGAATCATGGATCTTGATTTCATCCTTTTATGTCACTCTCCAGTAAAATTCAAGACTACCTAAATAGATGAATATCTATACTTTAGGGCTAGAGAGAATTGTTTGGGGGAACTGAGCAATTTAGTGACTTGCATATCACCAAAGAGTTAGGTTGTGTCTAATTCAGCATGTGAACCTAGTTCTTCCTGACTCCTTGATTTGCTATATTTTTCTGCCTTTCTTAATTATATCTTAATCAAAATATACAAAAAAATTCATTATAATACCAAAATCATGAGGTTAGTAAGATCACAGATTGAAAATATTCATCCTTGACTAAACAGATAACCTCTTACTGGTAAATGTCAAATGCCCCAAAGTTAGAGTTATAGAACATTAGAATTACAAACAAGTGAGAAATATGTTCCAGTATAACCAACTCATTTTACATATAAGGGAACTCTGGCCTAAAGAAATTAAGTTATTTACAAAGATGATATGAATCAGCAAGCAATTATTAAATGCCCTCTAAATTGTAGGCACTGTGTTATGAACTGGTGATTTAAAGATAGGGAAAAATAGCACAGCTCCTTTACTCAAGGATATTACAATCTATCAGAGGCGAGAAAAAACAAGCAGCCCCCTATACACATATGGACACACTCATGAAACCATTCTCTTTTTTTTTCTTTTTTATTTTTTTGTGAGGGAATTGGGGTTAAGTGACTTGCCCAGGGTCACACAGCTAGTAAGTTTCAAGTGTCTGAGGCCAGACTTGAACTCAGGACTTTCTGAATCCAGGGCCAGTGCTCTATCCACTGCACCACCTGGCTGCCCCTGACCATTCTTAATACACACATTTGTGATTGTGTATATATAGATGTATGTATTTGTGTGTATTTCTAACCTTAAATATCTATGACAATATGGTAATAAGTTAAAATCCAATTAATTGTGGCTGTTTAGAATAAAAATATGCAACTTTTCCTTTTCAGAATCTCCTTTCACTTAAACAAGTCTCAGAAAATGATGACAATGAATCATGTAAATGGAATAAAGAATATGCTTTTCATTATTAATATAGTAGGAATTCTTTGAACAAAATGAAATGATTCTTTACATCAAGGCTGGTCCCCTCATATGACCATCAAATTTCGCCTGAGCTTTGAGTGCAAAAGGTATAACTTTGTCTCTAACCTTTGGAGGTGGGGATAATAAAACCATGTTATAAACTATGAAGGAACAAGGAATGATCAATGATCTTTTTAGATTGGAAGTAATTAGAAAGACTCTTGGTGGCATATATCACCGTGTTACACCTTTATTTATTTATTTATTTATTTATTTATTTATTTATTTATTTATTTATTTATTTATTTATTTTTGCTGAGGTAAAGAAGCAGCAGCCATTGATGTTCTCCTGATTTGAATTGAGCTCTTCTCCAGAAGCCATGTTAGGCTAATTGGGCTAGATGAGATATCGACTCATAATTTAATCTCATATAATTTAATAGAATCCCTCATTGCTTATTTTTAACTACTTTCTTATGTTGTATTGCAATTTTTGATGAATTTATATTGCTATATTAAGCTATAAATTACCTAAAAATCCATATGAATGAAAATACCCTTGTGTCAGCTTACTGAATAGAGTTTAGCTGGCCTGGTCTCTCATGTTTCCATTGTTTAAGGAGTCTAAGAGTTGATGCCTGAATGGTCTATTTTGCCCTGAGAAAGCAACCCACTCCTCCCAACACTTCCCTTCACAGAGTTTTTAGCAGCCAGTTAGTAAAACCATCAGAAAAAAACTTATGGAGGGGAGGAGAAGAGGGGGAAGGAATGGGGGAGGGAATGAAACTTACTATCAGCAGAATTGGCTCAAAGGGGAAATAACGTATATACTCAAGTGGGTATAGTAATATAATTTTGCCCAGAGGGAAATTGGGAGGGAAGGGAGATATGGGGTGGGGATGGGGTGGGGGGGTAGAGGAAAAGGAGGGAAGGGCAGATTGGGGGACAGAGCATTAAAAAGCAGAACACTTTCAAGGAAGTTGAAGATATTCTGCATAACTACACAAGTATGACATATTGAATTGCTTGATTTCATAGGGAGGGTTGAGGAGGGATGTAGGAAGAAAAATTTAGAACACAGAATTAGCTCAAAGACCTTAATCTCATCAGAGTGGGCTCAAGGAGGGAATAACATTCACACCCAATTGGGAGGAGTAATCTATTTAACCCTACAGGAAAGTAGGAGGGGAAGAGGATAAGGAGGGAAGGGTGAAATAAGGGAGGGCAGAGCAGGGGAGGGGACAGTCAGAAGTAAAACACTTTTGAGGAGGAATAGGGAAAAAGAAGATAGAAAATAGAGTAAATATCATGGGAAGGGAATAGGATGGAGGGAAATAGTTATGATGATTGACTATAATGGCAAAATGTATGGTACATACTTTGCTGCACTATTGTGAAGAAAATTCTTTGTCAAGTTTAAGGTGCTCTATAAAATTATGATGAACAGGATGCTATCAGATAAGCCTGGAAAGACCTACATGAACTGAATCAGAGTGAAATGTACTGTATACAGAATAACAGCAATAGTATAGGATGATCTGCTAGGAAGCATGTGGTTATTTTCAGCAAGGCAATGATCCAATATAACCCTGAAGGACTTATGAAAATTGCAATCCATCTACAGAGAAACAACTGATGGTATCTGAAAACAGATTGAAACACATTAATTTTTTTTTCTTTGAAAATTCTTTAATCTGAAGCTTTGTTTTTTAACTGTTTTCTCTCACAACCTAACTAATATGGGGATGTTTTTCATGACTGCTCATGCATAACTTATATTGAATTGTTTGAGTTCTTGGGGGTGGGGGGTGGGAATGGAGGGAGGAAGAGAAGTTGGAACACAAAGTTTTAAAAAAAATTGATGTCAAAATTTTTACATATATCTTGGAAAATAAAATTCTAAACAAAATGCCAAAAATAAATAAATAAATAAATAAACTTCGGGGGTAATTTAAACCCTTGATTTTCTCATATCCATTGACCATTAAAGAGGAAGCCAGGCATAGTATATAGAGGAACTGTCTTGGAATAAGGAGACCTGCATTCAAGACCAATCTCTCATAGCTATTCAGGGTGTGACCATGAAAAAAGTCAGCTAACCATTCACTGCCTCTAGGCAACTCTAAGAAGTATCAGTTGAAAAGGAATTGTTAGGTGCAATGTGTACTTTGTACTTTGTACAAGAGGACTTCCCTTCATTAGAAAAACAAAAAACAAAAAATAAACAACAACAACAAACACACACACACACACACACACACACACAGATCTGGCAAAACTATAACAATATCACTACCTCAGACCTGCAAATTAAATTTTTAAATGTAGATTGTCAGGCTATCTAAAATATTAGCAAGATTCTATTAGACGTGCATTCCTTTTGGGGGGCAGACTTTAAAGCAAGTATAAATGGTAGGTAAGTATGTGTCCTTAGATGATGGACAATGGGTTAAGGGAACTCCAAATGTTATTTTCCACCTCTTTAACATTGACTAAATAAACCTCTGAGATGTGTAGTATTGATGGATATAAAAAATAGTACAGCTTCTTAGCCTACCACTGGGAAATCAGAAATGATTATTACAAACACAAACATTAATGAGTTCAGAGAGGCTAACCTTGAAGCAATGCCAACAAATGGAATGATACAAATACTTTGAGACACCTTCTTAAATGAAGCAGCATGTGGGGATAAAATAGAAGTAGTAAATCTAGGTCAAGATGTGAACTATGTACCTTAGGTCCCCAGCATAGAAAAACAACAAGAAAAGAATGGAAAACAAAGTGAATTTTAAAATGGCTAAGGAAATTGCCTGGACAATTTTGCCAGGTCAGTTTTGATCTTTATGGGCTCTGTACTATGTTTTGAGCCAAGGAAGGTACTTATCTCATATCACTATGCCTTTATATAAGATAGGCTTAATTAATTTTTAGCTTTACCTCTGTATTTTAGCATTCCTAGCTGCCTTGAAAATTCAGCTCAAGAACTACCATCTCAAAGATATGTAACAAGGAGGCAATCATAATAAAACAATGATAATAAAAGAAAAGCTAATATTCACACAGGGCTTTGAAGCTTGAAAAAATACTACATATGTACATATACATATAAAGTATACACATTTACATATAGACATATACATGTATACACACATACATATACACATGCATATACACACATAAGCTTTTTTACATGTGTTTGTATGTGTGTATGTGTATTGATTGTCAGAAGAATCCTACTAAATAGGCTCTGCTTTTATTTCCATTTTATGGATGGGAAAACTGATACAACTCAGTGTCCTCTGAGAAAAGTCTGCTAGGGACCAGTTCATGTGTGTTCCATCTATACCAGGAGTCTATCAGTTCTTGCTGTTGCCGTATAGCCAGCCTTCTCAGGTAAGAAGACCTTACACTACAAATGTACTACTTCCCTGAATCTTGTGAGGAAAGGGATGCTTCCATGTGTCCTGAAGCAACCTTTTTCATCTGGACCACGACAAGGTATTCAATAGCTCCTGCTGCCAGACCAGTCCTCTAGTTGGAATGGAAGTAAAAGAACAACCCTCCCTTTGATGTCAAACCTTCCATCTCCTGCTGCACCTGTACTTTAAGTGTTGCAGTGGCACCCTGTAATTGATGATAAACATTTTTTATGCCTGTACATACCCTTCACATCCCAGTGATTTTAGCCTCCTATATATCATCATCAAAACCTCATGTAGGGGCAGCTAGGTGGCACAGTGGATAACACAGGCCCTGGATTCAGGAGGACCTGAGTTCAAATTTGGCCTCAGACACTTGACACTAATTATGTGACACTGGGCAATTCACTTAACCCTCATTGCCCTGCCAAAAAAAAAAAAAAGAAAAGAAAAGAAAAGAAAAAGAAAAAGAAAGAAAGAAAGAAAGAAAGAGAAAAAAAGAAAAAAGCAACACTCCTTAGGACCAGTTTCCTTATCCACATACCCTCCCATTTCAAATTTCCATATAACTCCACCCAGCCCTTCTACTCTACCCTGTGGAATGCTTGTTACATAAATAAAAACTCTCCTTCGTCTTTTTATTTTTTTTTATTTTTTTGCAGGGCAATGAGGGTTAAGTGACTTGTTCAGGTCTCATGGCTAGTAAGTGTCAAGTGTCTGAGGGTATAATTTGAACTCAGGTCCTCCTGAATCCAGGGCCCTTGCTTTATCTACTGTGTAACCTAGCTGCCCCTTTCCTTCATCTTAAATCTATTCTTTTTTGACTCCCTCCATCCATTATCTCTGACTGAAACCTGTCTTCCCTTTGATGGTATAACCCCCCTCTACTCTCTTCTGAGTACTAGATACACCTTCACTCATTCTCCTCAGCTCACCATTTTTAGTAGTTGGAATATATCTTGCTCCCAATTGCCACAGGGTCTTCAGCTTTTCTCCTTCACCCAGTAAACACTCTTCTTTTAGGGTTCATACTACTTATATCTACCATCCAATCAAAATCCTGATAGCAATTCTTTACAGACACGTCCGGCCATGTCACATCCCTTCCTTTCTCAATGTGTTTGATATGTAGCTTACTTTTTTTTTAGCTTAAGTTTCAGGGATTTATTATCAAAGTCTTATAAAACAATTTCAGAAACTGTACATCAACATGACACAGACTGTATCGCCTACTTCTGTTTTTACCTGCCCAAAAGTAAAAGCTCTGGAACTGGTTAACTAAGAAAACAGCTTGCCTTACTGTGCTTATAACCTGGAGTCACTGTGCGTGAGATTACTACTGCAAGGACAGTTAACACAAATTTATTAGTTTACACAACTTGAGAGAGCAAATAAAAAGGACCTTATCAAGGAGACTTGTTTTAAAAGCATACAAATGTCAATTTAAAATGCACTACCTTTGCCCCCCCCCAACATTGAATTCAAAACAGTTAAGAACCAAAAGAAAACCAAAAGAAAAACTGTACAACAGTATGAATGAAAATCAATAAAGGTAAGTTTCAAAGATGGGCACTGAAAAATTATTATTACAAGAAATTTCAACTCCCAATGTAGATGTTATGGAAAAATGTAAAACACAATTTCAAAATATGCTATTTGTCACCAAAGATTCCCCCCACTCCTGGGAGGAGTAGAAGAGAAACTAAAAAAACAAAAAACAAAAAACAAAAAAAAAGTCTAGTGCATCTTTAACCTTTGAAAGAAAAACCAAACCCAGAAAAAATCAGCCACAAGGCCGCAAGGCTTACAGATTTTATCTCATCTCCAACTCTTGTGCTTATACTAGGAGATGTCAACATCTATAGGATTTTCTCTCAAATACTCTTATTTTCTCAACCCATTAAATTCCACCTTCAGCCCACCTCAGTCACACATAAAGATGGTCATGCCTTCGCTCTTGTCATCATCCACAAATGTACCACCTTCATGTTCAAGAATTCTGAAATCCCCTGACCTCACCATAATCTGTTGAACGTTCAACTCTTCCTTTGCCTTTTTTTACATAACCCTACTCTTCACCCTCACCACAACAAGCAATTCCTTGACCCCTCAGCTATCTCCTAGACCATCTTCCCTGCACTAACCACTCTTTCCTCTTCTCCCCATCTCGACTCCTTGGTGAAATAATTAAACTCTACATTGTCCTTCTCTCTTGGATCCCTTTTCCCTTATCCTATTGCCAATAATGCTCACCCAAGCCTGTTGTGGAATGCTTTCTCCATTTCTTTTCTTCCCACCAAAATGCATGCTGCTGAACTGGGGTAGAGAAAATCATGCAAGCATTAACCTTGTTGTTCAATCATGTCCTACTCTTCACAACCCCATGGACCATAGCACACCAGTGCTATCCAGGAAGTTTTCTTGGAAAAGATCCTAAGTGTTTTGCCATTTCCTTCTTTTGTGGATTAAAGCAAAGAAAGATTAAACAACCTGCACAGGGTCACACAGATAGTAAATGTCTTATTCTGGATTTGAACTCAGATCTTTCTGACTCCAGGCCATATCCTCTATTCACCTAGTTGCCTCTAATTTATGTTACATAACCTAACTGGGCCATCGCTGGTGTTAGGCAATCCTTCTATATCTCTCTTTCAATTTTATTATCCCAAGTTCCACAGTGGCTCTTCCAAAACCTTTCCTCCTTCCTCAAACCTTCCTTTTCTTTCCCTCTGGTACCACTCTGTTAGTTGAAAATCTTGGTTCATATTTTCCAAAAAACAAAACAAAAAAAATAAGACCTTTTATCATGAACTCTGTTTTCTCTCCTTTTTCCTATTTTCTCCCATTCAGTTGGCTTCTGCCACTTTCTCCTCCTTGACCCTTGTTTTACAAGTTAAAATGTCCTTATACCTTACCAAGGTTAACTCCTCTACTTATTCAAGTGATACCTTTCATTCTGTCTCCTCCAACAGATTGACCCCCTTTCATCCCCCCTTTCTCATTATTTCAATCATTCCCTTTCTACTGGCTCATTTCATACTGTGTACAAACATATCCATGTTTCCACAATTGTGAAATAATCTCACACTTAACCCTTCCATCTCTGCTAATTATCATCCTATTTATCATCTGCTCTACAGGCTGTCTACACTAGGTGCTTACACTTTCTTTCCTCTCATTTTCTTCTTAACCCCTTGAAATCTGAATTTCAACTTCATCATTTCACTAAAACTGCTCTCTCCAATGTCACTAATATTTTAGTTGCCAAATCCAATGACTTTTTTTCAGTAGGCATTCCTCTTGAACTCTCTTCAGCCTTTAACACTTTGACACTCTTCCTCACTCTCTCCTCTCTAGATTTTTGGGACACTACTTCCTCCTGGTTTTCCTCCTATGTATCTGACTTCTCTTTCTATATCTCCTTTTCTGATTCCTCCTCAGTATTCTCTCCTAGTTAATCTTTTTTTTTTCTCCATCTATAGTATTTCCTTTGTGATCTTATCAGCTCCAATGGCTGTAATTATTATCTTTATGCTGATGATTCTCAAATGTACCTTTTCTATATCAAGGTATGTACCGAACTCCAATCTCACAACTCCAAATACATTTCAGACCTACCCAAGTGTATGTCCAGGAGATATCTTCAATTCAATATGTCCAAACACAAAATGAATTCTCTTCCTCCATAAACACCCTTCCCCCTACATTCCCTATTACTGTATAGGGTAATGCTATCCCTCAAGTTCCTCCAACTCACAATGTAGGACTCAAACTGTTTTCCTCATTCTCTCAACCTCCATATTCAATCTATTGTCAAGGCCTGCCAGTTTCACAATTGCAACATATCTTCAATATATGCCCTTCCCTTCTCTGACACTGGCATCAGTGTAGTGCAGGCACTCATCATTTCATGCCTCAATTTCTGGAATAGCCTGATGATAGGGGTGTATGGAGTGTTCAGGAAGACTAGTACCTCTTGTGCGAGGGCTGCTTCATTCATCTTTGGTATATACCTGATTCACTAAATTCTTGCGTGTGACTCAAAAGGAGCTGCAGTATGTGCAGTGGACACACCCTGGTAAACCAGATGGGCTAAACCATTGAAGGTGACTGACAAGCCTCAAAACCACTGGTGAATTAAGGGGATGTCTACCCAAGTAGCTGAAAAATTTGCTTGGTGGTATGGGTGATTAAGAAGAATTTTTCAAAGTCTAAAGTGGCTGAATCAGGTGCTATGGAATTCTTAGTGCTTGGTCAGACATCAAAGATGCCAACATCATCTACAACCCCATGGGCCATCACTGGTCATCTAGACTTTATTTATGCCACTGGACTTTGACTCAGAAAGAGAGAGCGAGGCTGATGACTTTGTATAACTCTGTCTGTCTGTCTGTCTGTCTGTCTGTCTGTCTCTCTCTCTCTCTCTCTCTTTTTTTTTTTTTTGCAGGGCAATTGGGTTTAAGTGACTTGCCCAGGGTCACACACCTAGTAAGTGTTAAGTGTCTGAAGCCGTTATTTGAACTCAGGTCCTCCTGAATCCAGGACTGGTGTTCTATCCACTGTACCACCTAGCTGCCTCAACTCTGTCTCATTTAGATCCAATTTCACACACGAGTCAAGACATCCCCAAGATGTTATTGATTCTTTTGAAAAACAAAGGACAAAACAACAATACCCTCTGCTTGCCTCAAGTCTATTCCCACTGCAATCCAGTCTCCATTCATCCACTGAAATGATTTTCCTATAGTGCCAATATGATATTGTTGCCATCTTTTTCTCAATGAACTCTAGTAGTTTCCTACTGCCTTCAGGTGCAAATAAAAAAGAAATCTGTCATTCAAAGGCCTTCATATTCTAACCCTCTCCTACCTTTCCATTCTTCTTATACCTTACTCCACACCAATTAATTTTTGATCCAGTCACACTGGGCTTCCTGGGTGCTCCATGAACAAGACACCATCTTTTAGTTCTAGGCATGCTCTCTGCCTGCCTTCCATGCCTACAATGTGCTCTCTCCTTCTCTCTGAGTATTGACCTCTCTGGATTCATTGAAGTATCAAGTAAAATCCCTCCTGCTACAGGAAGCCTCCCTCAATTCTTATAATTCCAGTGCCTTCCACTGATATATATTTTTTTTTGCTATTTATCCTATGACATAATAGGTGATACTTAATAAATTTTTTATTGAAGTAAATGAATGAAAGCATTAAGTGACTTTCCCGATGTCATAACTCGCAAAAATATTTAAGTGTCTGAGTCAGGAACAAAGGTCCACTTGAATCCACATCAGCTATCTATTTTAGTACCTAACTGTCTTAAACCAAAAAACACAAGTAACACCTTTAAAAAAAAAGGATTGATGTTGATAATGAAAATGATAACGATAGTTACTTTGAATAAAGGTCTTAAACTGTAAGCTCATCTTCAGCACACTGACTCACCAAAATCATCCTTCACATACATCTCATACCTGATAACATAAGAATGATGCTGCTGCACATAACAACAATCATTTATAGTACCTTAGAATGTGGAAAATTTTTAGATACATTTACTGATTTGATCCGGATAGCATCTTATTCCCTCAAGTTCTGATTCAAAAAAGGAGATGTTAATATTAGATTAGACTGAAAGGCACATTTTTGTTAATATGTCATTTTTAACTTGTAAGATTTTAATTACCTAACAAAACTCACACGTGTGTATGTGTATGTATGTTTGTGTGTGTATGCATGTATGCAAATTTTACATGAGCTGTTGCATACATACATTTTATCCTAGTAGAAAGACTTTAGTGGAAAGGAAGATAAATTTACAGTTAGGTGACCTGGAGATCAAATATGTATACTCCCTTTTACTGCCTGAGTGACCTTGAGTAAATCATCTTAACTTCTCTGGGCCATAGTTTTCTCACTTATAAAATATAAGATAGTATTAAATTATTGTGTACAATTGCTTTTTATATAACATAGTTTACACTGTGATATAAACTACTGATACTAGTATTACTTACTATTGCTTCTGTATCAGAACTATAAGTCTATGTCTACACATAAGCATATGCATATATTTGCATGCACATATAAGTACAACATGGAAATTAAATATTTTTGAGATTTTCATTATTGATGGTGAAATGTAGCACAGAAAAATGAAGAGAAAGAAATCATATCAGAGTTTTCAGTTCCCAATATATATCTTTTTGTTTTTTCCTAGATGATAGCTACTACTGCTATTTTAAAAAATATGTTGTTATTTTGCATTGGGGCATCATATATAAGGAATTTCATCAATAACTCAATAAGCAGTTATTATATTGTCAGCTGAGTACTAAGTTCTGTAATAGGTGCTATGCATGCAAAGATTGAAATATAATAGTCTCTGTCCTCAAGGAGTTTCTATTCTTGTCCAAAATAAATAACATTCTGATCACTAGAGATCACCTATGATGTTCTTATTCAAGGGGCCTAAAATCTTAGATTTGGAAAGAATATGAGAAGCCATTTAATCCAACATTTCTCCTAAAGGAGGGGAGTATGTTTATGATGACCCAGGAAAATATCCATAAAAGACATTTAAATATTTCTTAAAACTAGTGCTCACTGTCTTGTGAGAAAGCACATTCCTAATTAGGATGGCTCACATGTTTTTGTTTGTTTATTTGTTTTCCCTTACATTAATTTATTTTTATTAAAATTTTTTATTTAATTTTTTAAAATGAGCTGGAGAAGGAAATGGCAAAGCACTCCAGTATCTTTTGGTTTTGGTTTTGGTGTTTTTGGGGGGAAGACAGGGCAATGAGGTTTAAGTGACTTGCCCAAGGTCACACAGCTAGTAAGTATCAAATGTCTGAGGCCTCATTTGAACTCAGGTCCTTCTGATTCTAGGTCCTGTTCTTTATCTACTGCAGCACCTAGTTGCCCCTTCCCTTACATTTAGCTGAGCATTCTGATTTCCTGCAAATTTGATCTGTAACTCCTAATTCTGCAATCTGGAGCTATATACAACAAATATAAGTAAATTAAACTTAACAGACATTTAGTAAAAATCTCTGTATAAGTCACTCTTCTAGGACCTGGGGTTAGAGATGCAAAAAAATAAAATAAAATAAAACTAAAATGCTTCTTTCCTCAAGAAATATACATTCTATTTGGGTATAACTATGTCTACATATGATTAAATAAACCATAATATAAATTTGTTCTGAGCAGGATTAAATTCTGGGAAATAATAGGATCTCAAAAGATTTGATGTGTGAGATAGAATCTGACCTGGGCTTCCAAGGAGGCTAAGTATTACGAAGTTGAAACTATATCCAGTGCCATGATAGCAGAGTGAGGAAGAAACTGGATTTTCCCTCCAAACCAATACAAAACTGCCTATGAATTGCTCCAGGAGCAGGGAAGCAGCTTACCAGCCTTGTAGGAAAGGTCTGTCTCACCTGAGTGGGAGACAAGTGAGGCCAAAGAGCAGTTGCTGAAGCTTCTGGGATAACAGCAGGGAGCCTGAAGCAGGGTTCAGAGCCTGGGGCAAATCATCTGTGAGGCTCTGCCCTCCTGAAAACCAGTAGGTCCCTAAGCAAGTGGGGAGTCCAGGCAGCATAGCAGAGACTCTCACCAAGAACCTCACAGCCAGCACAGACCACTAGGTGGACTTTGATCCCATGGCTGATCAGTAGTGAAGCCCTGCCCAAGTCTGAGTGACAGCAAGTTCCTGGCCCTGGGGCCTATCAGCCAAGAAACCTTATTCCAAAGCAAACCAGCAGCAGGGGGCTCCAAACTTCAGCACATTTGCAACAAAATTACCCCTTCAGGGCCTGATAACAGAGCAACCCAGCAGCAGGGCACTGTGATGAAATAATGGAATTTAGCAGATACTCAAAGACCCACCTGGAGATTAATCTATACTGATTGAATCAAGTGAGAGTGATTGACTGCTGATTAATCCTACTTCAAGTTAATTGGATTGTAATCACACCTGGCTATCCCTTAAGAAGGTATTGTTGGGGCAGCTAGGTTGCCCAGTGGATAGAGCACCGGCCCTGGAGTCAGGAGTACCTGAGTTCAAATCCGGCCTCAGACACTTAACAATTACTAGCTGTGTGACCCTGGGCAAGTCACTTAACCCCGATTGCCTCACTAAAAAAAAAAAAAAAAAGAAGGTATTGTTCTCAGAAGCTAGACTGGGAACTCAACTTGAGAACACCTTCAAAACCAATGGATTTGGATGACACCAACCAATCAGCTTGAAGCAGTGTTTAAGGACCGCCTCTGTTCCAGACCTATAAAAAGCTTCCACAATCAGCTTGCTGGAGAGTTCCTGATTAAAGCAGGCTTGTGGAGGAGGACTTCAGGAAGAACCCAACCAGGCTAGAACTCTAGGCTAGGTAGGACTTTTTTTTTTTCTTCTTCTGAACTCCTTGTGAATACCTCTATGCTTTAATAAATGTTTAATGCCCAGAGACTGGTGCTGAAGCTTCTAATTTAAGGCAACCACAATTTAGATTTTAAACATCATAGCACCAACCCTGGGAAAGACTAATAACTATATCATTCCTCCAGGGTCAACCACCAGAAAGAAATTGTTAAATTTTGAAACACACCACTAGGATACCACCCCTGCAGAAGGCCAGTGCACACCAAGGGGAGGCCAAAAGAGAAGACTAACCACCCAAAACATGCAGAAGGGAAGCTTACTCTACAGAGAAAGCAAGTTGATAAGTCCTGGAGTCCAATGAAAACCACCTGTAAGACCCAGAGCTAGAACACAAAACTTGGGCCAGTGGAGGAATAAAGTCCAACTCTCTCATAAAAACATGTCACAAAAAAAGCACAAAAATAAGCATTTTTTTAAAACTTGACTATTAACAATTATTACAGTGACAGGAAAAATCAAGGCATAAACATAGAGGAGAACAATAGTAACAAAATGGCTACATTTGCAGTTTCTAAAAACAAATGTAAATTTGTCTCAGGCCCAAAATAATTCCTGGAAGAGCTTAAAAAGGACTTTACATATCAAATTAGAGAAGTAGAAGACAAATTGGGAAAAGAAAAAAAAATGCAAGAGAACCATGAAAAAGAATTACAAAAGTTTACTGAGAAAAATAACTCTCTAAAAAACAAATTTAGCCAAATGGAAAATAAAGTAGAAAAGATGACTGAAGAAAATAATTCTTTAAAAAGAGAATTAAACAAATGGAAACTAATTACTCTATGAGACTTCAAGACCCAATAAAACAAAATTAAAAAATTAAAAATTGAAGAAAATGTGAAAATTTTCATTGGAAAAACAACTAATCTAAAAAATAGATCCAGGAGAGATAATATAAGAATTATTAGACTACCTGAAAGCCATGATCAAAAAAATAAAATCCTGGACAACATCTTTCAAGAAATTATCACAGAAACCTGCCCTGATATATTAGAACTGGAGGGCAAAATAAAAATTGAAAGTATCCACTGATCCCAACCTGAAAAAGATCCCAAAATGAAAAGCCCCCATAATGTCATTGCCAAATTTCAAAGTTCACAGATCAGAGAGAAAGGGTTCCAAATAGCCAAAAAGAAACAATTCAAATATTGTTGAGCTATAGTCAGAATTATACATGATTTAGCAGCTTCCCCATTAAAGAACTGCCGGTGGGGGGGATGGGGCAGAGCTAGGTACTAGGTTGTACAGTGGATAAAGCACCGGCCCTGGATTCAGGAGGAAGGACCTGAGTTCAAATGTGGCCTCAGACACTTGACACTTGTTAGCTCTGTGTGACCGTGGGCAGTCACTTAACCCTCAGTGCCTGACAAAACAAACAAACAAACAAAAACCCTACAGGACTTGGAATATGATATAAAGGAAGGCAAAGCAGTTGGGTTTACAACCAAGAATCACCTATCCAGAAAAAAACTGCATATAATCTTTCAGGTAAAAAAAATGGGAATTTAGTGAAATAGAGTACTTTCCTGCATTTCTGATTAAAAGGCCAGAGTTGAATAAAAAAGTTGACCTTCAAATACCAGACTCAAGGGAAACATAAATAGGTAAAAAAGAAACAATAAAGAAAAACCATAAGAAATTCAACAAGGTTAAACTGTTTATATTTATATATGACGAGATAATATTTATGTCTTAATAACTTTATTACAGGAGCAATTAGAAGTAGTATATATAGATAGGATTTAGTTATAAGGTAGCATTGAAGTGATGATAATATTTGTAAGTCTTAACAACTATCATAAGAATAATTAGGAATATATGTAGACAGAGGGTGTAGTTATAAAATGACATCGATGGGTAAAGAGGTAAGAAAGTAATTGCATGGAAGAAGAGGGAGTGAATTGTTTGGGGTAAATTGTTACACACACTCACACAAAAGAGTCATGAAAGAACTATCATAATGGAGGGAAAAAGAGGGGTAGGGTGGCAGGCAAAGACTAAGCCTTACTCTCATCAAATTTGTCTCAAAGAGGGAATAACATACACACTCAGTTAGATATAGAAATCTATCTTACCCTATAAAGAAGTTTAAAAAAGAGATGGGGATGATAGAAGAGAGAGGGGGGACTGATACAAGGGAGGGGATATTGGGGACGGCAGTGATCATAAGTTAAAGACTTTGTGAAGAGGGAAAGGATTGGGGGTAAAAGTGTTGGGGGTGAATAGGTGAAAAATAACATGGAAGGAAATAAACAGTAATCATAACTATAAATGGAAATGGGATAAACTCACCCATTAAACAAGCAGAGAGCTAAATGAATTAAAAACCAAAATACTACAACATTTTGTTTATAAGATACACATTTGAAGCAGAGAGATACACACAGGCTAAATGTAAGGGGGTGGAATAGAATGCCCATACATTGATAAAATGATTGACAATGTTTACATATAAATATATATATATATATATATATATACATACACATATATATATACACACACACATATATGTGTGTGTGTGTATGCACATAATTATAAAAATGTATATATCACATGAATGAAGAAACAGTCAAGGAGATGGAAGAATAGTAAGACAGATAAAATAAAAGAGAAATCAGGAGCAAGCAATCTCACCCAAATCCAGAAAGAAAGGAGTATACAATTTTTTTTTCAGTTTAATTAAATTTAACCAAACTCAGATTCATCCAATAAAAATTGAAGTGCCAGTAATGTATGAGGCACTATGATACACATAAGGATACAAGGGTAGAGGGTAGGGCAGGAACACTAATAAATTGATACAAACTATATTTGTGAGTGGGATGCTAATAACTTAAGAAATCAGTAAAGGCTTCTTGTAGGAAATGATATTTCAGTTGAACCTCAGTCAGAGGAGTCCAGTAGTCAGAACTGTGAGGAAACACATTTCAGTCTATGGAGAGACATGTAAGTGGGTGATATATTTTCGTCTGGGAGACAGAGGTATGGGACTGGGTGGAATGATGAGTCTAATTTGGCTAAAACAAAGAGTGCATTACAGGCAGTATGTGCAATTAGCATGGAAATATCAGTTACATTAAGATTGTGAATGGCTTTAAATGGTATGTATTAAACACATCTTTCCTTGGAACTCTGTCCTTTCTTTTACTTGCCTGATTTAAACCCCATTCATAAACTATGGGCTAAAATTAAAGGGAAATTTTGGCAGGGAAAGGCTACTCTTTAGAGTAGTACTTGATATGCTAAGTATGATAAATGTGTGCTTTCATGGTAAAGAATTTATACACACACATATCTATGTATATCTATGTATGTGTGTATATATACACAAATATACATATACATATAGTTGCCAAAAATCTTGCAAACACTGCCAAATCATGCAAAATAAGTAACTGCAGAAAAATACACATCTTTAAATATTTCATCTACATATATACACACATGCATGTTTATGCATATATGTATGTCTTTATCTACATATATGTGTACATGTGTCTATGCATGTGATTTAAGATATAAATTTGGAAGATTTTACATACAGCAATAAAATAGTTTTATTTTTACTTTTACTCCATTAATTTCTATATCACCAGAATCTGCATAAGACTGCTACTAAATAACTACTAATGGAAAAATATGTTCATTGAATGATTATGCAAAGATTTTTGCCTAACACATTGGATAAAATGATTAACAATGTTTATATATATGCATGCACATAATTATAAACATGTATATATACATATATGTATGTGTATATATATGCACACACATGTACACATCACCCATTATCTATCATTTATCTTTCTGTATGTCTATCTATCTATTTATCTATCTATGATCATAGATTTAGAACTGGAAAGAACCTTAGAGAACAACAATCCCAATATTTTATGGATTAGGAAACAGACACAGGGTGTATAAGTGATTTGTTTAGGGTAATAACTATTACATATCTGAGAAAGGATTTAAATCGAAATATTCTTGACTGCAAGTCCAGTGCCTATGCATTATACATGCTGCCTCAGACAGTAAACTAATTCAGTGGCCCTGGACAAGTCATCTAATTTTCCTTAGCCATAGTTCACGCCTCTATAACTGAATAAAAAATAGTATCTACTCAGATGGTTGTGGTGAGGACCAAATGACACGATGTTTTGTAAAGTGTTTTGAAAACCATCAAACACCATGTAAAATATAAATAAAATCACACAAAAATGATAAAAATCAGTTCTGTAAATTCCTTTTCATCAGTATATCCCATGAATATTTTTAATGCCATTTAAATGTATAAATATTTAATAAGCACCTTCTAAATGCTATATGAACTTTATCTTCATTTTATGGACAAGAAGAAGCAAAAAGAAAATTTGGTAAGACGAGAGACTTGCTTTCTATAATTCTGTTGAAGTACAATGTATCCATTTTTTGAAATCATTTAAATACATGTCAAAAGAAATAACAACTCACAATTTGTTTATAGGCCAGTGAAAAATCCAAGGTACATGTTTTTGTAAGCATTTTTATTTATTTAAAGTTTTTAGGTCCAAATTCTATCTCTCCTGCCTCTCCCTCCTCCATGAAGCAGTAAGCACTCAGATCTAAATTACACATGTGCATAGGGGCAGCTACGTGGCACAGTGGAAAAAGCACTGGCCCTGGATTCAGGAGGACCTGAGTTCAAATCTGGTCTCTGACACTTGACACTTACCAGCTGTGTGACCTTGGGTAATTCACTTAACCCTCATTGCCCTGCAAAAAAAAAAAATATATATATATATATATATATATATATATATATATATATATATATATATATATATATATATATATATATATATATACCTGTGCAATTATGTAAAACATTTCCATATTAGTCATTTTGTATTAGAAAACCCCAAAGGAAAAAAAAAACATGAAAGAAAGTAAAAAAATAGCAGATTTCCGCCTGTATTCAATCAACATCAATTCGTTTTCTGGAGGTGGATAGTATGATTCATCATTAGTCCTTTAGGATTGATTGTCTTGGATTATTGTATTGCTGAGAATAGCTAAGTCATGCACCTTCATTAAACAATATTGCTGTTACAGTGTACAGTGCTCTCCTTGTTCTGTGCACTTCACTATATATCAATTTCTGTAACTCCAGGTTTTTCCCGAAATCATCCTGTTTGCCATTTCTTACAGCATAATAATAATATTCCATTACAATTATATACCAAATCTTGTTAAGCCTTTCCCCAATTGATTGACATCCCTTTCATTTCCAATTCTTGGCCACCACAAAAATAGCTGCTTATAAATATTTTTGCACAAATAGGCCCTTTTTCCCTTTTTATGGACCTCTTTTGGATATAAACCTGGCAGTGCTATTGATGAATGAAAGGGTTTACCTAGTTTAATTGCCCTTTGGGCAGAGTTCCAAATTGATTTTCATAATTGTTGGATCCATTCACAACTACACCAACACTGGAGTAGTGTCCCAGCTTTACCACATGCCCTCCAATATCCACCATTTCTCTTTATTAGTGTATTAGCCATTCTAAAAGGTGTAAGATGGTACCTCAGAGTGGTTTTAATTTCCATTTCTCTGTCCAATAGTGATTTAAAACATATTTTCATATGACTATAGATAGCTTTGTTTTCTTGGTCTAAAAACTGCTTGTTCATATCTTTTGACAAAGTGTATCTTTTTCATGCATCTTTCATTCCAATTTGTGGATACTGGAATAGGACTGAAGAGGTAGTTATACTAGCCTTATTTTTTGTCATTGGTATTAAGCTTATCTGAAAAGCATTTAAGCAAATTAGAAAACTTGTCTCTTGCCACAAACCAGGTTTCACAACTCTCTTCACCTAACTGCCATCAATTGTTTGCAATAATGACCCTCAGATATTCTAGTAATCCAATTCTTGAAGCCATGATGCATGAAGTTATTAACAGTGAGTGATTCAGTAACTTATATGTAGTAATTGTGTTTATGGACTGACAAAATGATTCACTTCCTATCCTTCATACTTAAACATTTTTGGAACTTTTTCTGATCATTTGTGAGAAAATATTGCTTTTTAAAGACAAAGTAGTAAAGGGATATTTTTCACCACCCTTAAAGATAAGATAATAAGGATGGCATTAGGATTAATACTCAGTCTTTGACCTCACAAACATCACATGTTATGAAGGACTTAATTGATGGCAGATAGTAGAAAGGGTGCATAAAGAAGAATGTAGCTACTTTAAAACCTAACTTTTTAAATTGTGGGTCATGGTTCCTTATAGGGTTACATAACTGAATCTGAGGGTCACAAAAAAATTGAAAACAATATACTCTGGGATTATATAAAAATTTCTTGGGCAAAAAGGAGTTGGAAGTAGAAAAAATTTAAGAATCACTGCTTTAAATTATTGTATAGACTCAATGTGTCATTAAAAGTAGCTATTTTAGGAGGCTTAAATTAAATTATTGCTAGTGTGCCATTATGGTTAAGTAACATTAAAAACGTTAGAAAAAAATCCCTACCTCTAGTAAGGCCACCTCCCTTTAGGAGGATTAGAGCATAAGATTGAAAAAGGATATTAATGAAATTTCAAGATCACTGTCATGTTTATTTCTATGAATCACTATTGTGATAAAATAATGTGATTTGGCAGACATGCAGGGTCCCCACCTGGAGATTAATTTGGAATTGCCTAAATTGGGTGAGACTGAGAAACTGAGAACCTATTTAAGAATGATTAAATCAAAACCACACCTGGCTGACCCTGTGTGGGGTGTTGTTCTCAGAGGCTGTGGACTAGGACATCAACCGGAGACCACCCTCAACCAATCAACTTGAAGGACCTCCTCTTTCAGGGAGGGAGACAGGAAGTAGGAAGCTGAGGATCGCTGGCTGGATTTCTCTCTTTTTGTTTCTGAACCAGCGTGTGGCAGGAGGGGCAGAACAGAGTAGAAAGATCTACTCCATGGGTTCTCTATAGAAGTGTGGATAGCTAACTTTAATAACTTCTAATACACTTTAATAAATACCTAAAAGCCTAAACTCTTGCTGAATTTATCTGTAATCTTAGACAGTCCCCCCCCCCTAAAAAAAAAAAACTGGGGGCAGGGAAGGTTTGGACCTACATTAGATTTTAAACATCACACTATTAAATTGAATAAATTGTTTATCCAGTGTCAAATATATTAACACTCTATAAAATGATGAAATTCCCTCTAAAACACAGGAATATGACCATGAGCTTGCTTGACACAGATCCTGACTAGTTGCCCTAAATCAATCCAATAAAATTAATCCATCAACAAACATGTATTAAGAACTTTCTACCTGTGGGTGCTGGGCGAAATGCTATATGCTAAAGATAAATACCAATTCAAAACTAAAAACATCCATACTCTGAAGCATCTTACCAGGAAAAAGTATCATACTTATTTATAAGTATAAATAATTTATATAAAAAAAGAATTCAAAGTGTTCTTGCCAGGGAAGACTGGGAGGTAGATAAAGGCAGGAATCATTAAAAGCTTCATGTACAAGGAGAAGATTGAGCTTAGTTTTGAAGGACATCAAAGAGTTCAAGAGGTGGAGAAAAGGAAAGAGTGGGGGATAGCTATCGAAAAGGTACACATATGGCAACTGAAGTGGTTTGTGAGGAAAAGCAAATAGACCAATCTAAGTGGACTATAAAGTTCATATGTGTAATGTAATATAAGGAAGAGCTGAAGAAGTTAGGTAGGGGCCAGGTTCTGAGGAGCTTTAAATGACAAATGAGTTTATACTTGATTCTACAGGCAATTCAAAACCACTGAATTTCAGTGAGTATGTGTGCGGTGGTTTGGGGGCGATGAGGAGACATGTGTGCAGTACTATCAAATCTATGCTTTAGGAGAATCCCTTTGCCAGTTAGGTGGAGGATGAATTGAGCAAGGATGATACTTGAGACTGGATAATCAATTTAAAAATTTTATAATAGTCTAGGCAAGATTCAATAGAGGTAGTGCAATGGTCATGATCATGAAAACGGAACACATGGGTATGATGGCAAGACCATTCCTATGAAGGATGGAGGTTGTATATAGTAGTATATAGAAGTAATTAAAGGACATTGAGGGGATTGAGGTATTAATAACAAGTTATTTCATGGAACATCAATATTTATGTGGAAATCAGGGCATCTTGTTGCAGGGGGGGCAGGTAGGTGGTGCAGTGGATAAAGCACCAGCCCTGGATTCAGGAAGACCTGAGTTCAAATCCAGTCTCAGACACTTGACACTTCCTAGCTGTATGACCTTGGGCAAGTCACTTAACCCTCATTCATCAAAAAAAAAAAAAGGAAATCTATCCAATTTGGGGGGGCAGCTAGGTGGCACAATGGATACAGCACTGGCCCCGGATTAAGGAGGACCTGAGTTCAAATCCAAGTTCAGATGCTTGACACTTACTGGATGTGTAACTATGGACACATCACTTAACCCCGATTGCCTCACCAAAAAATAAAAAAAATAAAATAAAATACATTAATGCGGAAATGTACTAGTATGAAGGAAAGATTTGGAGTGGAGAGATACAGATTTGAAATATTACTTATAAAAATTGACTATATGCTGTTTGCAAAATACATGATATATGTGTGTATATATGCACATATATGCATATATGTGTATATGTATACATGTATATATGTGTATGTATGCATATTGCATATATGTGCAACATATACAGCAATATATATTGCATTATGTTGCATATCTATTGCAAACAGCATGTAGTCAATTATTCTAAATAATATTTCAATTCTGTATTTCCACTCCAAATCTTTCCTTCATACTAGTAGATTTCTATACTAATATGTATATACACTCATACATGTATGTGTAGATATGACAGAATTTGTAGTAGATGAATATAGATACATACATACATGTGTATACATGCATATGCATGCACATAAACATACATACACACCCACATATATATATATATATATATATATATACATCTAAAATTTCTGTCACCAAGCAAGACCAAATATGAAAATAACTCCAAGAAGCTGATAATATATATATATATATATATACACATTTTTTTTCCTATAATGGGCTTTCCATGTGTTGTGTTGGCCAGTAAAGAAGGCTGCATGGACTCCCACTTATACTTTGAAATTGACAATTGGTAAAGGCTGAAGATCCCATGGTCAGTGTTGGAAGTCCTCCTTTCAAAGAAAGAATGCATTCTGGGTTTTTCCATAGTAAGTCTTTGTACTTCAGAACTGGTTCTGCAACTTGCTATCCCTATCTTTTAACAATAGCATTCTAAGTTGATCTCACTAATTTAACCATTTTCGTGGTTGGCCAAGTCCTACCTCTTTATATTGTAATAATCTATTAATGGGGCAGCTAGGTGGCGCAGTGGATAGAGCACCGGCCCTGGATTCAGGAGTACCTGAGTTCAAATCCGGCCTCAGACACTTAATACTTACTAGCTGTGTGACCCTGGGCAAGTCACTTAACCCCAATTGCCTCACTAAAAACAACAACAACAACAACAACAACAACAAAAATAATCTATTAATTCATCAGAGAAGCAAGGGGGGATGTCAAAATTTATGTAAAGTGGTTTACAGCTTCTGCAGAAATGGTTACAATTTCTGAACTCCTAATAGAAAAATTACAATGGATCCCCGTCCCCCAATTTTTTCTCAGAATGCTCTAGCATTTAAGGTGGGACATTATTGAATTTAACTGCTTATACTGCATCTAAAATCTGTTTAATTTATTTTGTGATTCTATACATTCCACTGTAGCAAAGAGCAAATGTCCTTCCTGATGTATAATATTAATAATATGAATATGAATAACTCACATTTCTAGAGTTATGATTAGCAAAGTACTTTTCTTAGGATGTTTTTGAAGTGGATTGTTTACATATTTTTATCCCAGTTTTGCAAATTCAGAAACTGAGATACATGAATTTTAATTAACATACTCAATATTACACAGTTAAGTGTGTATCAGATCTGTGATTCAAACCCAGGGCTCTTGATTTAACACTGTGAATATGGATTTATCACTATCTAATTCCCTGACTGACATAACTGTGATCAAAAGCTTTTAAAAAAAAAACATTCTTCACAGTCACACATCCTCCCACCAAAGAAATAGAAAATATTTAATAAAAATTATTCTCAAACTACCCCTAAGAGATTAGTAGCTATATAAGAGGTGGAATAAAATCATTTACTAGGCACCTCCATAAACTATTAGGGAGAATTGTTGAAGTGCTGGACCCCAAATCAAGAATACCAAAGTTTAAATCCTACTTCAGATTTGTGCTACCTTTGTGAATGTTTTCAAATCACTTTTATCACATTGAGTCTCTTTCCTCATTTGTATAATGGGAATAATAGTATTTCTACTACCAACTTACAGTGTTGTTATGCATCTAAAATAATATAAAGTATATAGAGAGCTTTTTAAATGTATAGGTGATATATATATTCATATATATGCATACATATGTATATATGTGCATATATGTATTTATGTCATAAATTTATATTATTGTGAAAATATAGCTTCTCATAAATCAACAATTATTTTGGTCCTCTAGCTTTTAGGAAACTGGCTGATTCAGAGAAGGGGTTGATAAACTGTGGCTTTGGGGCCATCTGTTGCACACTCCTCATTTAGAGGATTTCTAAAGATCTATTTTAGTAATATTAAGATACTCTCACTGTGTAGCAGAACTACATTATCAGACATTTTATGAAACTTAAACGAAATTAAAGGCAAATAAAAATGATAAAATAAGTTTAAACTATTAGGTAGATTAACCAGAAATAGCTTCCCTTTCTTAAAATGAAAACTACTGAGAATTTCCAATTAAACTGATATTTCAAAGGCTGTTAGAATGAAGTACCAAGGAACTGGTAATGTTTATGTTTCTTATTTGTAAAAAACTAAATTAATCTTTTTAATCAATCCAATTTTAGCTACCCATTTTCCTTCCAAAGAAAATGGAGACTGAAATTTTAGGATTTTTTTTCATATTTGGCCATAAAGTGACCTAGATTATTCTCTGCATTATTCAAATATTTGTTAGAATTTTGTGTCTAGGGTGCAAGAAGTTTCTGAATTATTAAAACTGGGATAAAAATGCATATACAATATACTTCACAGACTTATTCTAACAAAAGTACTTTGTAAATCATCACTCTAGAATTTGTGGAATTTTAAAAATAACGTAGAGAACCTGGAGAAAGTTCAAGGATATATATGTTTAATGCAAGGGAATTTAATATATGAGTCATTATGAAAATCCAATGATCCTAGTGTTCAGAAGTGAGAAAAGAAGGCGAAGAAGTGTTGTTGTTGTTGATGATGATGATTGTCAAGAATGCTTTGCCATGTTTATGTATCAATGAGAGTCTAGGTATAGTTACTCTCCTGAAGAAAGGAGACTCCAACTCATCCATTCCTGCACATACAATTTGACTCTCATCCATTTTCTTCTCTAAATCTTCACAAACGATCCAATCTTTCAAAAGGAATGCTTACGCTTGATTGTCTGTCACTTATTGTGATGAAGATCAAGACCTTGGGATATTCTTTTCTGGTGATAAGATATTGAGATTAGTAATGAGAGATATGAGAGATAGTCTACTATAAGACTTCATCACCTAATGTCTGTACAATTGTAATAGGCTCCTGGCTGGTCTCACTCTTTATTCTAGTTTATTATCCACTTAGCTGCCAAATTGTTCTTACAAAGGTAGTCAATCAGTCAATGAACTTTTATTTATTAATAATTTATTATGTTCCACACATTGTGCTATGCATTTTGACAATGTACCACCACCACCCATTTGACAAACTCCAATGTCTCCCAATTACCTCTAATATTAAATGTCAAATCCTCTGATTCAGTTTTTTAATTATTCATAAATTGGGCCCTACCTTTCTTTCCAGTCCTCCACCTTACTCTCCCCACCATATATGCTCCCATGACATGGACCATCTTGCTCTTTCACACACAGACACACACACATCTCCTTAGAGACAGGTATGTGGTACAATGGATAGTCTTGAGTAAGAAACTAACTTCAAATTCAATCTCAGATACTAAACTTTATGCTTGGCAAATCATTTAACACTTATGACTTGATATCCTCATTTGTAAAGGGGAAATGAAAGCACCTACCTTCTATAATTGTTATGTAGTTAAAATGAGTTAATATTTGCATAGCATTATATACCTGTGAAGTATTGTTATTATCTTACACCTCTATTTTCATTTGTTGTTCCTGGCTCTCATCAAGATACAACAAAAAATCATATTATACAAGCCTTCCCCAATATTCTTGGTAAATGTCTTCCCTCTGTCAATCATATCTAATTTGACCTGTGTTGGGAAAATTTCTAAATCTGACAGAGGAACAGAAACAACAAAGTCTCCAGGCTGAAGCAAATAGGTTTATTGAGAGTTTTAGTCCCACAATAAAGCCGGTTATCCAGGAGTTGGACCTGAAAGACCCTGACTTACAAAATCAATGGGTTTATATACCCTTCTAGATGTTGCACTTATATAACATATTAATCTTAATTAGAAATTTCTAAAATTAAAGCATATTCTTAGGAAATATAGAAACTGCCTACATGACCATAATGTCAGAATTTTACAATACGCTTATCAGTCTTCTGATGAAAACAGGGTGGGTCATAGTTATGCTTCATGACCCCCTTGAGTCAAGCATAACACTTGTGGTTTCTAAAATATAATATTGCTGACTACTGTATCTTCTGATATTACTTAATGCTTTACATTGGAAACTTAGAAGAGAGACTTAACCTATTAATACAATTAAAAAATTAGATATCTGAATATAATAAATCACAATTTTAGTTAATATATTGATTATTACCTCAATCAAATCACTTATAACTATATTAAATGTTTTATACCTAATGGATAGAGAAAATCTCACTCACACCCATATGTATCTTGCTTTCACATATTTGTTTACTTCTTACATTATTTCATGAGTTTCATGAGAGCAAGATCTCTTGTTTGAATTTATTTTATAACATAGTAAATTCTTCACACATAGTAGGCACTTAATAAATGCTTCTTGTATTGAGTTAATTTCTTTTAATCATAAAAATATTTTATTATTTTCCAGTTACATGTAAACATAGTTTTCAACATTTGTTTTCATAAGATTTTTAGTTCTAAATTTTACTCCCTCCTTCCCCTCTCCACTCCCCAAGACAGAAAGCAATCTGATATAGGTTATATATGTACAATCACATTAAGCATATTTCTGCATTAATCATATTGTGAAAGAAGAATCAGAATAAAAGGGAAAAACCTCAAAAAATTTTTTAAAAAGTAGCAACAGTATGATTCAATCTGCAATCAGAATCCACAGTTCTTTTTTCTGGATGCGGAGAACATTTTCCAACATGAGTTCTTTGGAATTGTCTTGAATAATTGCACTGCTGAGAAGAACCATTGACTAAAATCTAAACTTAATTCATGATTTGATTTCATTCTGAATACTTTCCTCTTTGCCAAGTAATATTGGACTAAGTGACAGACCACATTGGATGCCCTGTGAAACAAAGACAATTCATGTACTTCTAAATGATTTCTTTATCCATAAGTACAGACACTAAGGACAAATATAATAAAGCTAGGATATAATGGGAAGACTTGACATGGGACAGTCAGTACTTCTTCAGATTAAATATTAGAATAAAATAAGACACAGGCCAGTCACTAGTTAATAAAAATAGATGTACTTAGCTATGGTATACAGACAATATTCAATGAAGACACTATAGCACTTAGATTGGGTAGACCTGGGTCCTCTCTCCTCCATATAAAAAACATCTGTTGAGCATGGCAAAAGTGTAGTGGTTTATTAGGACTTAGGAAGGAAGGAAGGAAGGGTGGAAGGAAGGAAGGCAAGAAGAATGCATATATTAAGATAATTGTGGTTTTTTTTTTTGTCATTGATATGATCACTTATCCAAATAATTAATTGCTATAATTAATTTAGTTGCTGGTACTTTTTTTAAAATTATTATATCGGGGCAGCTAGGTGGCGCAGTGGATAGAGCACCGGCCCTGGATTCAGGAGGACCTGAGTTCAAATCTGGCCTCAGACACTTAACACTTACTAGCTGTGTGACCCTGGGCAAGTCACTTAACCCCAATTGCCTCACTAAAAAAAAAAATTATTATATCAATACTCAATAGGAGAATAGGCCAGTTTTATTTTTCTGCTTTTGATCTCTCTTGTTAAGGTGTGAAACATTTATTTGTGTTATGATTATTTGTTTTATTTTGTTTTATTGTTTTTTCCCATTCATTCATTTATTTATCTGTTTGTTTATTTTAAAATTTTTCCCACCTTACAGGTAGAAACAAATTGTAATATCAATTTTTCTTTTTAGTGGGGCAATGAGGGTTAAGTGACTTGCCCAGGGTCACACAGCTAGTAAGTGTCAAGTATGTGAGGCTGGATTTGAAGTCAGGTACTCCTGAATCCAGGGCCGGTGCTTTATCCACTGCACCACCTAGCCATCCCCATAACATCAGTTTTTAAAACTTTGTGTTCCAAATTCCCTTCCTTCCTCCCTATCCACCCCTTAAGAATTCAAACAATTCAATATGTTATACATGTGCAGTTGTTCAAAACATAGCAGAAAAAAATACTTTAGAAAAAGGGACTAATAACAACAAAATATACTTCCATCTGTATCAGATACCATCAGTTCTTTCTCTGTAGATGTATTGCATTTTTCATAAGTCCTTCAGAGTTATCTTGGATCATTGCATTGCTGAATATAACTAAGTCATTCACAGCAGATCATCTTAAAATATTGCCGTTATTTTGTATACAGCATATTTCACTTTGCATCAGCTCATGTATGTCTTTCCAGGTTTTTCTGATAACGTCCTGCTCATCTTTTTTTTTTTAATAGTAAAATACATTTATATAGTACTTTAAAGGGAGATGTCCTTAGAAAACACCCATGAGGTTGATTATTGTAACAACAATAATAGCTAACATTTATATAGTACCTTATACCTGACAAAGAATTTTCTTCACAATATACCAGCCAAGTAAGTACTGGGGGCAGAGCCAAGATAGCAGAGGAAAGGCAGTAACCTCTCAGAGCTCCCCACATGATCATACCAAAAACCTCCAAATAATGCCATAAGACAATTCCTGGAGCAGCAGAATCCACAAAGGACTGGGTAAAATCATTTTCCACCCAAACATGTCTTGGAAGGTTGGCAGGAAAGGTCTGTTGTACCAGGGTGAGACTGAAGCACAACCCCATGACTGCACTGCACACATCCAGCCCCAGGCAGGCCATACCAGAGAAAGAGACCTCAGGGCCTCCGAATCAGTGGCAGTGGTGGCTACTTCTAGAATTCAGCTCATGGTCAGGTGAGAGGGTTGAGTGGTTGGCTGGGGGAGATTGCAGGGGGAAAAATGAAAGAAAGTAAACATAGCATGCTTCAGTCTGTATGAAGTACAAACTCTTTAGAGTGAGATTAAATGATCTCTAACAATTTGGTAAAGTCTCCTTTAATAATATAACAAAACTAAATTACTAATCATTCCCCAAATATGCTCCCTACTATTCTGAACCTCTTTGCTCATATTGTTTAAGCAGCTTTTTCTTTCATTCACTTTGCAAAATAGTATCTTTTTAACTTCCCAAGAATTGGGTCAAAAGTTATATTTTTTCAGAGAGATTTTTCCTAATCAGCCCATAGGGAAACATTTTTTAAAATTATTTACACATTTGTTTAATCATTCATTCATTTGTTTGTTTGCTTACTTATTTATCTATTTGTTTGTTTTCTTATTTATTTATATAATTATTTATTTACTTAGTTATTTAAAGTTTTGGATTCCAAATTCTATCCCTCTCTCATTCCCACCCTCCTTACACTCCACCCTCTTTGATGCAGCAAGGAACAAGATATAGGTTATACATGTGCAATTATGTAAAATTTTATCATATTAGTCATTTTATACAGAAAGACTCAAGTAAAAAAAAAGGAAAAAAGCACAAAACAGCATGCTTCACTCTGTGCTCAATCAACATCAGTTCTTTCTCTGGAGGTGGATAATATGTTTTATCATTAATCCTTTGGGATTGTCCTGGATCATTGTATTGCTGAGAGAAGTTATGTCATTCACAATTGCTCAAAGAACAATAATTCTGTCACTGTGCACAATGTTTCCCTGGTTCTGCTCACCTCACTATATATCAGTTCATATGAATCTTTCCTGGTTTTCCCAAAATCATCCTACTCTTCATTTCTTATAGCACAATAATATTCCACCACAATCACACACCACAGCTTGTTCAGTCATTCCACAACTGATGGGCATTCTCTCAATCTCCAATTCCTAGCCACCACAAATAGTTGCCACAAATATTTTTGTACATTTTTTTCCTTTTCTCTTTTTCACAGTAACTATTGTTAACTCTTCATTAAGAGCTTTGGCTTTTACTTTCATAATTTTTACAAGTTTCATATAATTGAAAAATAGTCTTATTTTGTAAAATCTCATGGGATAATTTTGCTTTACCCAAAGTTAGAATCTATATCAAATAAAAACATAACTAAACAGAACAAAAGATTTCTTTTGAGAAGGCAATATTTTTTTTCTTATCAAGAAAATGCGCCTTTTACAACAGAGGTGAAATATGTGTATCAACAATATGTTACTAGGAAAATAAATAATACTTAAAACTTAGCTGACTATAAAGGTCTGTAAATATACCTCTCAAAATCAATTAATGCCATCAAGGATGATACCTAATTAAACTTATATTATTGTTTAGAAAACAGAGAGGGAATTTAAAAAAATAACACTAACCTTTTTTAAAAAACTGTAGAGTGCAAGTGTTATTATTTGTTTTGAATATGCATGTCTCCCATTCCCCACTTTGCTGAGTTTTTCTATTTGGCAGCTATCGTAGTTTTAAGATGAGGTTTACCCAAAGTAACTTTGTAGTAATAACATTTTAAATATTAAATATTAGTATGACTCTTGCCTACTTCACCGAGAACTGATACCATTTTTCACTGATGATGAAGATGCACTTTTTTGGGGGGGGGGAGGAGGAGGCAATTTGGGTTAAGTGACTTGCCCAAGGTCACACAGCTAGTAAGTGTTAAGTGTCTGAGGCTGGATTTGAACTCAGGTCCTTCTGAATACAGGGCCAGTGCTCTATACACTGCATCACCTAGCTGCCCATGAAGATGCAATTTTTAAAAAGAAAAGGTTGAGGCATCTTCATGGATTTTTATAAGATATTTCCTCTATAAATTCAATTTAATGATGTTGATAAGAGATTATTTTATTTATCTCTTTATTGTTTATAAATAAATTTATATACATTATCTCATTTTATTTTCACAAAACTATTATCTAGGTATTATGAATGTTATTCTGCACAAATTGAGCCTAGTAGATAATTTTGACTTTCTCAAATGTCACACACCTGGTTAATAACATCTGTGATATTCAAATATAGGGCTTTTAATTTTAGATACAACACTATTTTTTCCTGTGGTATCTTTACAACTTGAAAACCTAAGATAAAAGATTATTGATTGTCCTTTTGTCATTGGGTCCAAGAACATATCATAATAAGATTACTCACTGTTTCTAATTCCCCTGAGCATAAGACATTTGTTGAATCATACATCCTTTAAGTATTTACATTTCAGAAATTATATCACTGCTTTTGATGTGGACAATCCATTCTTATGTGTAGAACTGTGCCACTTCTCTTATTATAATTTTAACTTTCTTAAATAGTAAATCTACTGAAACATAGTGGACCTTAATTCCAAGTATTTATGGCATCTTGTGAGAAAAAAGAAAATATAAAGTTATTCTTATTTTCTTTTGTTTCACTTCCATTTCTTCAATCACAGAGTGGTAGAAAAGGAACAGCAGGGCACTGTGAATTAAATATTTTTTAAAGAGTGATAAATATTACTTTATTGATAATAGGTCACATTTATGTAGCCTTTATAAGTTTTCTAATCACTTCACATGTATTATCTTATTTTTTCCTTATATCAATCCTTAGAAGTAGGTAATACATTATTTATTCCCATTTTAAAGTTGAGGAAATCGAGAGTCAAAGAAGGTAAAATGCTGATGTGTGGATGCCATCTCATACTGTTTCCCTAGGGACAATTGTTAAATTTTCAGGAATTTTACAAGCTGGTGGTTAAAAACAGGACATGCACAGCTCAATTAACTCTTGCACTTATGTTGGTATCTGTTTCTTTAAAAGAATTACTGGGTAGTTGGATCCAAGATGTCAGAGAAAAAGCATTGATTCACCTAATCTCTCTACTGAAGTCTTTTAAATACATTTAAGCAATGCCAAAAAAATTTCTTGGAGCAGCCAAACCCATAAAATTGTGGGATGAAATGATTTTCTAACCAAAAACAACTTAGAAGGTCAGTAGGAAAGGTCTGTCATACCTGCTTGAGAGTAGAGCACAGTCCAGCACAGGCTTTGCCATCATAGAAATCAGGCAGTGGGATCAGGCATTGGGAGTCACTGAATCAGCAACACCAATAGCTGCTTCCAGAGATCTCAGCCCACAGGGAGTAAAAGGGTCAAATAAATGGACAGAAGGAGATTACCAGAGTCCCTTTGTTATGGCTGAGACAGGACTCTTTTGCTGTCCCCATACTTGGATCCAGGTTGCAATCCTGGGTGGCAGTCCCAGAGTCATGAGGATCATCACCAATCCAGTGCTTATAGGCCTCTGTGGAGCAGGGACCCTCTTCATTGTTCCAGAGCAGAAAAGAGTGCTTGTGGCCACTCACAGACCATAGAACAGGCCAGGAGAATAGAAAACCTACCTCTCTTTAGATGATACCACCTTGGAAGAAACGAAAACTTTTTTTAATTAACATTTTTATTTAAAGTTTTGAGGTTCAAATTCTAACCCTCTTTAACTTCCTCATTTTCCCTCTCTCTGAAGTGGTAAACAATCAGATATAGGTTGTACATGTAAATTATGTATTAATCATTATTTATAAGAATTCTAAAATGAAGGAAAAAATTGAAGAAAAAAAAAAACTTGAAAAAACACCATGCTTCAGTGTGGATTTAATCAATGTCAATTCTTTCTCTGGAGGCAGATACTTTAGACTTTTGCTACTGTCTTGGATCATTGTATTGCTGAGAATAGCTAAGTCATTCACAGTTATTCATCAAACAATTTTGGTGATACTGTGTATACTATACAACAGTTCATGTAAGTATTTCAAAGGGTTCTTTTTTCCTTAAATCATCCTGCTTGTCATTTCTTAAAACACAATATTCCATTACAGTCATATACCACAGCTTGTTTAATCATTTTCCAATTAATGGAAATCCTTTTGATATTCAATTCTTAGCCACCACAAGAAGAGCTGCTATAATTATTTTTATACAAATAGGTCTTTTTCTCTTTTTTGGATGTCTTTGGGATATAAAGCTACCAGTGTTATTGCCGGATCAAAGGGATTACAGAGTTTTAGACCCCATTGAGCATAGTTCCAAATTGCTCTCCAGAATGTAATTGGAGTTCACAAATCCACCAACACTGGATTAGCATCGCAGTTTCCTCACATCTCCTCCATTGTTCAACATTTTCCTTTTACTTCATATTAGTCAATCCGATAGGTGTGAGGTAATACCTCAGAATTGTTTTGATTTGTATTTATGTGGTCAATAGTGATTTAGAGCTTTTTTCATGTGAAATAGTTTTGATTTCTTTATCTGACAACTGTTTATATTCTTTAACTGTTTCTCAATTGGGTAATGACTCATATACTTATAAATTTGACCCAGTTCTCTATATATTTGAGAAATGAGGCCTTTATCAGAAATACTTCTTTTGGGGAAGCTAGGTAGCACAGTAGATAAAGCACTGGCCCTGGATTCAGGAGGATCTGAGTTCAAATCCAACCTTAGGCACTTGACACTTACTAGCTGTGTGACCCTGGACAAGTCACTTAACCCTCATTACCCCTTAGAAAAAGAAAGAAAGAAAGAAAGAAAGAAAGAAAGTAAGAAAGAAAGAAAGAAAGAAAGAAATATTTATTTCAAAATTCTTTCCCAGTTTTCTACTTTCCTCATAATAATCTTGACTGCATTGATTTTATTTGTGCAGAAGTTTTAATTTTATATAATCATAATTCTTTTCATTTGTTTTTTTGTTTCTTTTTTGGTGAGGCAATTGGGGTTAAGACTCTTGCCCAAGGTCACACAGCCAGTTAAATGTCAAGTGCCTGAGGGCAGATTTGAATTCAGGTCCTCCTGAATCCAGGGCCAGTGCTTTATCCACTGTGCCACCTAGCTGTCCCATCTATTTCATATTTTTAATATTCTCTATACATTCTTGAGTTCTAAATTCTTCTGTCCATAAATCTGATAGATAAACTATTCCATGTTCTCTTAATTTGCTTATGGTATCAACCTTTATGTGGAAATCTTGAATCCAGTTTAATGTTATTTTGGCATCGAGTATTAGATGTTGATCTGTACCTAGTTTCATAGAGTTTCCCTAGCAATTTTTTGTCAAATAATGAGTGTTTGTTCCAAAAGCTTGGATCTTTCTATTTATCATATACTAAATTACTATAGACACTTTCTATAATGCAGTTTATACCTATTCTATTCCACTAATCCAGTGCTATATATCTTAGCCAGTATCAAATTGTTTTGATAATTACCTCTTTATGATACAGTTTGAAATCTGGGCAAGAACTGAAAACTCACAAGCCTCTAGAAGTATCTCTTAAAACAGCTGCACAAATCCATTGAAACTTGGCATGGTGTATTCTCAAGTGGAAGTGGGACTTCTCTTCCTGGGAAGAACAAGCAGAGACTTCCATTCCATGACTACAACCAGAGAACATCCCAAGAATCATCTGAGAAAAGACTTTCAAAGACTTAATTTTTTTTTTTTACTGTTTCATCAAGGAACACTTGTTCCTAGAAGAAATATAGGGGGGAATGTGATAAAATAATGAGATTTAGCAGATACTCAAAAACAGGCTAGATAGGCCTTTTCTTAACTTTCTGAACTCCATGTGAATACCTGTATGCCTTAATAAATGTTTAATGTCCAAAGACTGGTGCTAAAGCTTCTAATATAAGGCAATCACACAATATCAATTTTAAACATCATACCTAGAAGCAGAGTCCCACTTCAACAAAGAATTAAAACACAAGAAATAGTCTCAGAAAAATGAGCAAACAATAGGAAAAAAATCTGACCATAGAATGTAACTATGGAGACAAGGAAAATCAAAACATAATCAGAAGAAGATAATAAATTCAAAGCTCCCACATCCAAGGCTTCCAAGAAACATATGAATTGGTTTCAAGTCATGGAAGAGTTCTAAAAGGATTTTGAACATCAAGTAAGAGAGGTGGAGGAAAATTTGGAAGACAAATGAGTGATGTAAGAACAGCATGAATAACAGTCAACCACTTGATAAAGGAAACACAAAAAATACTGAGGAAAATAACACCTTAAAAAATAGACTAGGACAAATGGTAACAGAGGTACAAAAAGCCAGTGAGAAAAAATATTGCCTTGAAAAGCCAAATTGGACAAATGGAAAAGGAGGCACAAAAATTCACTGAAGAAAAATCCTTGCTTGAGAGGTAAAATTGGCCAAATGGAAAAGGAGGTACAAAAGCTCTCTGAAGACAATTATTCCTTAAAAAATAGAAGTGAGTAAATGGAAGGTACTGACTTAATGGTAAATGAAGACATAACAAAATGGAAAAAAAGAATTAAAAAATAGAAGACAATGTGAACTATCTCATTGGAAAAACAACTGACCTGGAAAATAAATCGAGGGGAGATAATTTAAAAATTATTGGACTACCTGAAAGCCATTATGAAAAAAGAGCCAGATATCATGTTTGAATAAATTATCAAGGAAAACTTCCCTGATATTTTAGAACCAGAGGGCAAAATAGAAAGCAAAAGAATCCAGCAATCACCTCCTGAAAGAGGTCCCAAAACAAAGAATTCCAGGAATATCATATCCAAATTTCAGAGATCCTAGGTCAAGGAGAAAATATTGCAAGCTACCAAAAAGAAACAACTCAAGTACTATGAAGCCATAGTCTGGATCACACAAAATTTAACAACTTCTGTATTAAAAGAATCAGAGGTCTTGGAATATGACATTAAGGAGAGCAAAGCAGCTGGGATTTCAACCCAGAATCACTTACCCAGAAAAACTGGGTGTAATCCTTCAGGGGGAAAATGGGTGTTAGATGAAAGAGTGGACTTTCAGGCAATCTTGATGAAAAGACCAAAGCCAAAATAAAATTTGACTTTCAAACAAAAGACTGAAGAGATGCATAAAAAGGGAAATAGGAAAGGGAAATGATAAGGGATTTAATAAAGATACACTTTTATATCCATGGGAAGATGATACCTGTAACCTATAAGAACTTTCTCATTATTAGGGCAATTGGAAGGAGTATATATAGGCAGAGTGCCCAAGTGTGTTGAATATGAAGGGATGATATCTAAATAAAAAGAAAATGAAGAGTAAGAGAGGAATGCGCTTGGAGAAAGGGAAAGGTATAGGTGGAATGGGGCAAATTATCTCACATAAAAGAGTCAAGAGAAAGGTTTTGCATTAGTGGGGAACATGGAGGATGTGGGGGAGGTGAGAGTGAGTGAAACTTACTCTCATCAGAATTAGCTCAAAGAGGGAATAACATACACAGCAAGTTGAGTATAGAAATCTTTCCTTGCCAAAAAGTGGGATGGGGAAATGGATGGGGGTGGGGTTCAGCTTGCAGAATGGGGTAGTCAGAAGCAAAACACTTTTGAGGAGAGACAGGGTAGGATGAAGGGAAATACAGTTAAAATAGTAACTGAAAAAAATTTGAAGCAAGTTTCTCTGATAAAGTCCTTATTTCTCAAATAAATAGAGAACTGAACAAAATATATAAAAGAGTCATTCCCCAATTGATAAATGATCAAAAGATACGAATAGTTTTCAGTGAAGTAATCACAGTTATCTATAGCCAAAAGGAAAAATGCTCTAACACACTATCGATTGAAGTTATGGAAATCAAAGCACTTCTGATGTACAATTTGATACCTATTAGATTACCTGATAGGGCAAAAGAGGAAAATGATAAATATTGGAGGGCATGTTGAAAAATGATACAATAATACACTGCTCATGGAGTTGTGAACTGATTCAACCATTCTCTAGAGAAATTTGGAACATACCCAAAGGGGTATAAAATGTACATGCCCTTTGATCCATCAGTAACACTACTGGTACATATCAAAAAGAGATAAAAGAAAAAAAAACAAAAAAGGAGAAGGACCTATAAGTACAATAATATTTATAGCATTTCCTTTCTGGTGGCAAAGAATTGGAAATTGATGGATTGCCCATCAACTGGAAAATGACTGAAGAGATTGTGGTAGGTGATTATGTTGGAAAACTATTGTGCTATAAGAAATGATGAGCAGGGTGCTCCCAGAAAAAAAAAAACCTGGAAATACTTACAACAGCTGATGCAAAGTGCAATGTACTATTTACAAAGTAACAGTCATATAAGATGATCAGTTGTGAATGACTATTTTCAGCAATACAAAGATACAAGACATCTTCTAAGTACTTATGATGAGAAATGTTATCCATCCCCAGAGAAAAAAAAAACTGATGATGTCTGAATATAGATTGAAATATACTTTAAAAAATAATTGCTGTTAAAAAAATTGTAGACTGTAATTTCAATGCTTCATTATCTACTTTAAATTACTATGGCTTCAATACAAACCTAATTCTCTTTTGTTCTGATATTATTAGAAGTACCTATGAGATTCTTAGAAAAATTTCCTAAAATTCTCATTTGGTACTCTTTCTATCATCCTTTGCAATTTTAACTTGATGACAGTATCTGAAATAAAACAAAATATTTATTCACTTTAAATCTTTCTGGAAACATTTCATTTTTCCTCAGTCTAAAAAAATCACACCAAGTTGATTTAACATTAGATCCCATAACAAATTTCATGATAATTTTTTTAACTCACAATTAAAACTGTCTAGAAAAAATATAGACTGTCCTAGAGTTAATATGTTACCTATCAACCAATATCTTTCAGCAAAGAACAGAAGACATTAAATATAACACAGTAGATTTTATTTTTTTAATATTTATTGGCATTCAAGAGCCAATGAGGCCTCTACCATTGCTGAGATTCTTTGATTTTCTATTTCTGTAATGCTTGAAACCACACAGACATATTAGTGAGGACCAGGTTCAATGGATTTTCCCTATCAAGCCAGCTATGTTATGCAGCCAATGAACCAGCACAACAAACAATCTCTGTACTGTCATGAGTATTATTAAAATATCCAATAAATAATTAAGATTTGGTAAAGCAAAATAGGAACACCTGCCACTCTGTCAATAGAACAGATGGTCAGCAGGAAATTTTCAAACAATAATTTCCTAAATTGACAAGAAAAGCCAATTGCCATTTGGCATACAACACTGCAAGCCCCTTATGCATAGGGATCTGCTTAAGTGGAAAACTAGTTTGTAATTATTATGTTTTAAGAAACAAATAAAAATTAAGCAGATGCCAAGAAATATGAGACAAATTATTTCATTGAAAATGAAATTATGAAGGCAGCTGAGTGGTTCAGTGGGTAGAACACCAGCCCCAGAATCAGTAGAACAAGAGTACAAATGAAGCCTCAGACTGTGTGACCCTGGGCCAGTTACTTAACACTGATTGCCTCCCAAAATAAGTAATTATGTCATGATCCATAGAAAGCTAACATCAGAATTAGGAAGACCTGAGTTTATGGCTTGCCTCTGGCATTTGCCATCTTTGTGACTCTGGGTAAGTCATGTCTCAGGATATCAGGCAACTCTCTAAATTATAAATTAAAGAACATTTCTAATCTTAATTAGTAGAAGAATTTTTCTCACCTGGAATTCCTATATAAATAAATTCACATGTATGACTCTGTACCTAAAATATGCACTTGCTCCTCAAGAGAAATATAATTATTATAAGGTGGCCATTCTTTAAGCTTTCCAAATTTAGATTTTAGAAATGTTTTCACTTCTTTCTTCAGGTTCAAGATTGACTTTACTTCAAACTCAGTATAATAATGGCCTCAGTAACTTTATGAATAGTAGTAATTGTATCAGCAGCTGTAGCAGCAGTACAAGTTTTAACATCTTCCAAAGGATACCTTGTGCAGAAGCAAAGGTTTTATACTTTTAGGGAAATCTCTAAATTCAATAGTAGCATCTCCCTCCAGAAAGAAAGAAGCCATACCTTCACTGTCATATCATTATATCCATTTTTCATAGGAATTATCCATAAAGGATCTACTTAGCCTGCTGGAAGTCTACATCTTTTTTCTATCTCCCAAGAACATCAGAATACCACTTGTGTATCTATCTATTCTTTTAGTACTTTCTAAATAGCTAAGCTACTTCCTTTTCCTATCATTCACATCTCAAATGTTGTCTTTCACTTCACTTTTTGCAAACAATTTATTGTTATACAGTAACTTGCTATTAGGAACTATATATTTTCCTAATTCCATTTTTTCATACTTCTAATTTAACATCATTGAAGGTATTTTAGAAATTTTCAAATCCACCCACATTGTCAAATCTATTTTGTCCGTGGATTCTTATGTTGTTGCTGTTAGTTCATCCTGAATGAGAAGTGATAGGTATATAAATAAAAAAGCTGCCAGATGAGTGAAATGCTGTGAAAATAGAAACAGCAATATTTGATAATTTATAGGATATATATAAGGAGGTTGAGAGAGGAACAAAGGATTATGCTGATGGTATGAGCATGGGAGATTGGAAAATGATAGGACCTTTGATAGAAATAAGGAAGTTTTTAGAGGTATAAGTTTTAGGGGGAAGAAAGTGGAAGAGAAACAGTTCAGCTTTGGATCTGGTTAGTTTGAGAGATTCTGGTATGTCCAGTTCAAGATAGGTAATATGTAGTTCTTGAAGCAGGACTGAGACTCAAGATAGAGACTGAGGATGAATATGTAAATTTTGTGGATCTGAAAGTCATCTACATAGCTGCTATAGACTCTAAGAAAGGGAACATAGAGAAAAAAAAAGATGTATGTAAAACAAAGCTTTGTCATACACTCATAGAAAATGTGATATGAATGATGAGACAGAGAAGGAGTAGTCATCAAGTAAGAAAAGAACAATCAGAAAGTAGTGTCATAAAAACAAGAGAGGAGAAAGTATACAGAAGATGAGGGAGATCAGGTATATCAAATAAGCACAGAATTAAAAAAGGAATAGTTTTAAGAAAAGGACATAGGATTTGACCTTTGTGGAACCATTGGTAAATGCATTGGTGTTTGCATCCATGGTAAAGTGTGCACAATATCTCACTGTAGGGAAGATCTCAAAATTGGGAGAAATCAATCATCTCAGACAACTTGTGAAAGTTTGATATATTTCTTGCCTATTACTAAGTGGGGCTGAATTAGAAGTTAGCTACCTCATAACATATATGCCTGTCTTCCCGAAGAGTACAGTGGATCTATTATGTTTAAGGTTCCACTGGTACAATATGTTTAAAACATGGTGAAATTATAACCCCACCCCATTTTCCTCTCTATTATTTGATGGCCCCCTATTTTCTCTTCAAATTTATTGACACCTGACTAATACAAAATGATAAGGGCTCACAAACACTCAGGGTGACTCTATTATCTAAATCCAAAACCAGACCATGAACCAGGGGCATCCATCTGCAAAGATCACCTCTAAATCTTCTAAAAATTTGGAGAAAGAGGTGAAGTAGAGCTGCAAAATTCTTTGGGAATAACTAGGCTGGTTCCCCTTTGCCCTAGTAATATTAATATGTACACCTTTTTGATAAAGTCCTAGTGATATAACAAAAATAGAAAAAAAATAATAAATGCATAAAATGACATTTAAAGTAAGGTTCAAATATAAAACCACCTAATTTGGTTGCAGATATGTTTCATTTTTAATGGAGCTCTCTATTCCACCTCTGTAATACCATTAAACAGTTTTAAAATGAAATTTAGCTTTTGCAATTTTAACATTGCAATGATTCCCCTTGTCTATGTGGATATTTCTCCCTGGTTGTAAATTAGACACATTGGAAATCTGTTTTCTCTTATTCAGGTCATCAGAGTCATATTTGCATGATGAAAAACATACTACCCTCTAATAGAATCCTAAAATCAGAGTATAACCAAAGTTACTGTTTATATGCCTGAAACACAATGATACATGTGTCCTGAAAGGGTTAATAGGACAACCAAAGGGGTCTGCTTTACAACCAAGGACTAGCTTCATTACTGAGAAAATCTGGATTACCTGATAGCATTTGTCATATGATATTTCATCTGGCAGTAAATGTATTGTGTAGGATATAGAATATCAGAGTGTGTTCTCACTGGTAACCTCAGGTAGAGAAGCAATATATCCCATTATTAGTTCATAGAGCCATTCACTTCACTGAAAGAAAATAATTTTTCATATTTATTACATTGTTATACCTTGCAGTTAAATTAATATTCAAACCATGTAAGTCCAAATAGCCTAGCACAGCTGGTGCAGTGCCTTGTTATTTCTCACTCTTTCTCTTATTTGAGCAATTTTAATAATTGGGAGCAAAAAAAAGGTACAATAAAATGCCTAAAATTATGGAAGGAATTCACATATTTGGCACCAAATCAGTAAGGGGCTTAAATCAATTTTCCTGAACTGTCAGCCATGATATATATATATATATATATATATATATATATATATATATATATATAGAGAGAGAGAGAGAGAGAGAGAGAGAGAGAGAGAGAGAGAGAGAGAGAAAGAGAGAGAGAGAGAGAGAGAGAGAGAGAGAGAAAGAGAAAGAGAGGGCGAGCGAGCCTGGGCTTGGTCTGACTAATTGCTCATTGTTTTTATTATTTTTTAATTGAAAGTTTAAAGTGCAAAGATTGGTCAAGATTTTTAGTGTCTTTATCTTATTCATTTTGAAAAATGGGTTTAGCAAATTATGAATATTTGATGATTCAACCAAAGAAAAAATACTTCTTTCCTTTAAAAATAATATATTCTTTATGCTTTACTTGTTTCAGTGTTTAAAAGTGATATTGTCTTAAATGAAATCCCATTTTTTTTTTCTGTAATTTGACCTCTGGGCCTCAGAAATATTCTTTCTTATACTTGGATATTCTGAACTCAAATTATTCTAGGCAGCTTCAGGTTGTGAATATAAATGATAGGAGGCACACTGTCTATATTTGGGTTTGTGCCCCAAAGTAACTTGTTTAGACTTGCTTATGCTATTTTTAATCTATAAGTCAGAATCTATTTTTGTGGCAGATAAATAGAACTCTTACATTTGTAGATACATGAATTTAACTGAAAGATAAGATGAACATTGTAAAAGTGGAATAGATTTAGCATTGGTTAAACCACAATTCAAGATTAACATTGCACAGCTCTATTCACTGGCTCCAAATTGTAAAGTAGATATATCTACTAGAATCGATTTTAGAAAAGCTGAAAATTCATTTAGAATGGTTGCAAACATTTCTTCCCCTTTATATTCCACCTAGCTATATCTGTATAGGCCAACTTACATTTTGACCAATATAGGAAAAAAAATGTGTTGGCTTCCTTGCTTTGCTGTTGATTTAGGTTGTGTGCGCACATACTAGCCTTCCTATTAACACAGTTAATTTTGTTAAGACAAATGAGATTTGGAATAATTTTAAATTATAAGAAAATTATTTGAATATAACCGTGATCAAAAACACATCTATTGCTTCTATATTCCCATTCTGAGGATTAAAAGATATTTATTTTCAACCAAAGCTACTGTATGTTCACTGATGCAGTAATAATGCTGTCAGAGGGCATCTTGTGTAGCTATGCAATCAAATGTAATGTTATCCTAGATGATTCATATAGGATAATCAAGATTTCTTTTTTCCTACTAGAATGCGATATTCCACTTCAAAAAAATTAGTTTCCCCATAGAACTGTCTCTATCCTGAAAACTGTACTAGCTTCTCCTTTTTAGAGATTTCTACATGTTTGTACTTTATTTGTCTCCTTCTAATTATACCACCCGTCACATATATAACCCAAGGATGACTTTTGTATTTCAAACTGAATTGCAGAACTGATATAAGATTTGAATATGCTGTCTGAAGGCAAAGGCAGAGTCAGACAATTGACATAATATCACTTTCCAATACTCTCCATATTGAACATGAAATGAAAGCCAGAAAAGGTAAGCAAATAGCCATACATTATATGGGAGGTCATCAGCAAGTATACTAAATCATAAGTTCATCTAGCAAAGGGAAGACTATATTTATCCAAAGACTGGTGAATCTAATTACAATGCCTCTAAACTGAAATGAAGGAGATGTAGAAAATTGCTTTTGTACATCTACCATGCCAGAATGGTATGCTTTCAGAATGAGGCACTGAAATATATAAGTAAAGCATTCACAAGATACACAATTTAAGAAAGAAGTCAGTAATGGAAAACTATGTCATCAGCTTCATATAGACAAATATAAAATATATGGGCAATGAGAAAGTGAGAAGAGAGATTGTTGTTGTTCATCCTTTCTTCTTGAAGAGAACCATTACATTGGGGTGATGCCGTGACTTACAGTGAATTAGATTTAAGTAAGGGAGGATTGTGCAAAGTCACCAACCTCATTCTCTTATCAGGAGCCATCTGATGCCAGTGGCAAAATATATATCAGGAATATTAGTGATTGCCCTGATGTTTAAGGCAATTGGGCATAAATGATTTGCCCAGGATCACATAGCTAGTAAGTGTCTGAGGTTAAATTTGAATTCAGGCCTTCCCAACTTCAGGGTCAGTGCTCTATCCACTGTGCCACCTACCTTCTTAGAAGACAGATACTAATACAAAGAGGCAAATTTAACTTCATAGATATTATTAAAAATTGGCACATTGAGACACATGACTACAAAATCACTGTGGAAAGCAATTATTTTTTTAAAAAGAATAGATAATACAAAGGGATATGGGTGAGCCAAATGTCACCATATGCCCAGAAAGCTTTTACATATATGAATACATCCAGAACCTGGTATATAAGTGGCATAATAGGGATTATTTGGAAGCAGATTAATAAAGGAAGAAATAAAATCAATATTGAAAATAGAATATGTTTCAAAACATTTGGATATAAAGTAAATTCTCAAGAGATTTCAATCAAACATTTAGAAACTTTAAAAGATAATACAAAAGATGAAATAAACTGCAGATAACTAAAAATTAAACCCAATTTATGCCACTTTGATGTCTGGATACTGCCACAGTTTCTAAAGCCAAGAACAGTTGAAGCTGATGAAGGATGTGAAATACAACTAAATCAGTAAAATTAAAAAAAAAAGATAAACTATATTTGGAATAAGTAGACAATCCTTTAAGAGACTGACTACTGCTTGGAGGAGATGTGATAATTACAATGGAAAACTTGGAAAAGGCAGAGTTACTCAAAAGTACCTATATAACTTTTGTTTTCTCTTCTCAAGAAAATGAACTTTGGTTACTTCCTGGTTTTGTAACTTTGGTTACTGTGTAAGAAGGTTTACATGCACATAACCATTCACACATTCACCCTAAAGCCTTTCCAAATTCTTGACTTGGCTGCATTGCATTGGAACTTCTCTGAGTGACTTCTCCACCAGACCCCAGGAAGCTCATCATTGGGATAACTTTAATATACTGTATGACCTCATTAGCTTTTCTATACCACCTCATGATTACCCTCTGCCTCTCTTATTGGATGGTGGCATCTTGAAATCTACACCTCCTCTTAAAGAGAGAGCTCAGTCCAGATATCTCATTTCTCACCTTGCAGTGCTACTTCAGGACTTTTCTGACTGAATTTTGCATTATGGCTCTATGTTGAGTAAGGTATCTTCTCCACCCTACCCCATCCACTCTTTTTAGTTTTATTTTCTGTGTCATTGTATTTCTTTATTAGATTATAAGTATCTTGAGGGGAGAAGATTATTTTTAATATTTGTATCCCCAGTGCTTAACACACTGCCTGGCACATAGTAGACACTTAGGTAAAAAATTTTTAATTGGATAGTGACCCAATTGACTTCACTGAGTAAAAGTTCAAAGGGATTTCTCAGATTGACCATAGTCTGAGCCAGTGAAATCATCTTTGATAAGGTGGTTTAATGTATTTAATGGGGATACTCCAGACTGCAACAGGAACATAACTTTTTGTTATTTGACCAACCCAGCCCTTTTGATCAATCATATATGCTAGGATCCCTAAAACCATGTTCATTTTAAAAATTGGGTGCCTCCAGAAGTAGTCAAAATCTCCTGGTAAAATGTTAAAAGTTGTTCCAAAAAGTGTACATAATTATTAGTATGAAATCTATCAACTTTGATTTCTGTTTTGAGCCTCACCATGGTCACTTGATTAAATTGCTTAGACAAGAAGCTTCTTGGCAATGATATGAAATTGTTTTTTATTAATGTTTTTTCCTAAATATTTTAGAACTTACTTCTTTTAACTAGAGACACATTTTGAACTAACATATGCATATTGTCCAATTATTATTCATTAGCTAACCATTTTTGTTAGAACTCCATCATATCTATTATTACTTCCTGAGGATTGGAGAAATATTATTAGGTCATCTATCCCACCCGTCAATATGCCAGTAGGACTAATTTGTAATTTTTGTGGTAACTCTTATTTACACAGAGCTTTAAGTATAGAGATTCTAATTCACCCTTAGTTGTCTGTTAAAAATCTTAATAATACTCAGGGTTAAGTCTGTTTCACCAAACTTTCTTACTGAAATTTTCATTTTGTTTGTTCAAAAAATGAGTATGAAAAATAAACATTTGACAAACCCATAAGAAGCTTTTTTAGTTTCAATGACCATTATTAAATTTCTCCATAAACTTTTCTTTGTCAAAGTGAATAACTTCAGATTTTTATTTTTTCTTTAAATCTTTATTTTCTAGTAATTAATTATTCTACTTTTTTCTCTGTCCCGTTCACTTTTCTCTCATCTCTTTTTTATGTTTGTTTGTTTTTGTTTTGTTTTGGGGGGATAATGGGGGGTTAAGTGACTTGCCCAGGGTCACACAGGTAGTAAGTGTCAAGTGTCTGAGGTCAGATTTGAACTCAGGTCCTCCTGAACCCAGGGCCGGTGCTTTAGCCACTGCACCACCTAGCTGCCCCCCCCATCTCTTTTTAGGAGTTGGACAGTACTAACAACGACAAGAATTCTTTCTATTATCCATCTCCTAAGCGTAGGTAGAGGATCTTATTAGACACTGATTGAAGAATAAAATAGCCCAAATGAGTGTTTGTGTGTATACACATGCACATACATATATGTGTATATACACAAAAATATTATTTCTTCCCCACCTTTCTCCAGAATACTAAATAAAAAGGCTTTCTTGTGCCCACATGCTGACTCATTATCTTTTACTGTGTGTGAGACAGAACAAACTCATTTCTCTCCCACACAAAAATAGATGATGATGTACTGTAGTAGACTGAACATATGCATGAATCAGAAGACAAGGCATCTATTTTTACTTCTTTGCACCAACGCTGTAACTTTGAGTAACTTTTTGAAGGAATGAAAGAAAGAGGGAAGCAAATGAGTATTTACTAATTGCCTATTACATACCAGGAACTGCGCTAAGTGGTTTACAAATATAATCTTATGTCATCCTTACAACAATCATGTGAGGAAAGTGCTGTCATTATCATCATTCTACAATTGAGAAAAAAAGAGACAGAGATGACTCACACAGGATCATATATGTGTTAAGTGTGGGAGGCTAGATTAAATTTTCCTGATTCCAAGCCAAATGTTCTATTTTGTCACAAAGCTGGCTCTAATAGATCTTATTATCTGTATCTATGGAATTCCAATAACATAAATTGTAACCAAAAGATTTATTCATGGTGATTCACCTCAGCTTGTTTATATCAATTCAAAAATACCAATATTTCTGCACATAGTCATGCTGTAATAGGCAGGAGCAAATAAAAATAATCAAATCATTCAGTTATATCTAATTTTATCCTGGCCTATCATTTTTTGAAATGTTAAATAAAAGTTATATTATTTTTATTTTATTAAAATGCTATCACTCATTTCATATACATAGGCACTATGAAACATTTAATGGAGGTATCCTCAGAGGCAGGAAGAATTGAGTTGAAGTCTAATTTCTGCCATATAATAACTAGGTATTCCAAAAGTCTTAGGGTAATATTATGTTTTAAATAAATGATCTGTATACCAAATAAATCACAGATTCAGGCACTATCTATATTTATAGCTTTCTTTTATATGCATATGCATATATGTGTAGTCTGTCTTTCGAAACAACAGTTGGGAAATGTGGTCTTTCAGAAGAAATTAAGTCACTTTTTTAATCCTATTATTTACATCAATATTACCATTGATTTATTACCTGTCATAGTGTTATTTTTAGGATGCAGTGTGATGAGTTAATAGAGATATTAAAAAAGGGCTTTGGAGATGATTTAAGGCAATCCTTTAGATTTACAAATGACAAAACTGAAGCCCAGGGAACTTAGTATCTGGCTTGATCAGGGTCACATAGGTAATAATCAATAGAGTGACTATCTTTAATTCACTTTCTCTGAATCAAAATGCAATGATATTTCACAAATATTACACACTTTATAATATAACTTAGCCTCTGTTAGTATCAGGTATGTGAAGAATAACATTACTTCTGGGTTTTATGTCACCATAAAAGTTTCTTTTTCAATGATATACATTCTTAATTCATTGCTGACAAATTAAGTCCCTCCTTACATTGCCTTCTTGCTCTTTTATCTTTTTGGGTCATGCAGTGAGAGAAATAATTCTGAAGTGTGTCAATTATACATATATCCTTTTCAAGACTTTGAGAGGTAGAGCTTACTCAGATTTTTATGCACAATAGCATGGCTGTATATCATCACATCCATGTCTTAAAGCCATGCGCGAAGTGAGCATTTCTTTGGACAGACTGTCTTTTATACCTATTCTGACCAATTATTAAAGGCCAATGGCTGTCATGGGAGCAGCTTTCAAATGTACAATTCACTGGATGTCTCTGTCAAATATTTTTGGGAACTATCCCTTCCTTTGCCAAGATTCTTTATAAACTGTAACAATTGCACTTTCTCTGCTCCAGGACAAGCAGTATCTCTCTGGAAAGCTGTTCATTTTGAATACAGCTTCTCCACTTGAAACTGTTTTTTTTCCCCCCACTTGAAAATGTTAAACATTTCTTTTTCTTTGAGGAAAAATCACACCTGATACAATAATAGAATATGGAATGGGGGGGGTGGCGCTGCTTTTGTTTTTGACCCATCCATTTCCCCTAATTATCTTCCTGTATATCCCCACCCTTTCTGGCCAAACATCTTGATAAAATGTCCACTTTTTTCTCTCCTACTTTTTTTTAAAACACTGTGCATGCTGACTCCCAACATCATAATTCAAATAAAACTGTTCTTTCCAAAGTTACTCGTAATTTCTTAATTAGTAAATCTAGTATCTGTCTCTCAATCTTCATTGTTCTTGACTTCTCTGCCATCATTAACACTGTCAGTATTGCTCTTCTTGATATTCTATTCTCTTTAAGTTTTTTCTGAAATTACTCTCTCCTGGTTCTTCTCCTTCCTGTCTACTTCTACTCAGTTTTCTTTGCTAATTCTTTATCTAAATCATACCTGTCAACTGTGAGTGTCTCCCAAGGCTCTGTCATAGGCTGGCTTCTTTTTATATACTATTCACTTAATAATTTCGTCAGCTTCCATTTATTCAATTAGCATACATATAAAGAGTGTCCTCAGGTCCATTTAATCAATAAATAAACATTTATTAATCACCTATTGTATGGCAAGACTGTGCTTCCCACTGGGGATATGTAAAGAAGCTAAAGGCAGTCCCTGCTTTCAAGGATCTTACAATTGAATAGTCAACTCTAACTTCTCACTTCATCTCAAGTCTCATATTTTCAACTGACTATTGGAAAGCTGGAAGTAGATATCCCATTAAAAACAACTTTAAAAGTGAATTCTTTATCTACCCTCTTTCAGCTTCCTACTGCTCTCTACCCTGAACTTTCTGACAGTAGTCAAGGGAAACTTTCTCCCATTAATACAACTTTGCAATCTAGTTGTTTCATTTTATTTTCATTTTGTCCCATGATCTACATTAAATCTGTTATAATGTCTTGTGATTTCTATCTTTACAATATCTCTATCTTATATGTTCCATCCTACCTTGTGACCCTGTCCCTAATCTGGTGCAGTCTTTCAAAAGAATTTTCTGGTGATTGTTTTGCCTCATTTCCATCCCCATTCAACTCCGTCATCCACTCAGCTGTCAAAGTGAAATTCCTATAACTCAGTTCTGACCATGCCATTTATTTCTCCAATTAAATAAGCTCCATTGGCTAACTACAACTTTTAGGATCAAATATAAAATCCTTGAATAAAGTCAATATGGCAGAGAGGTATCAGGAAGTTTTGAGTTCTCCCCTGTTTCCCTCAGAAACAATGTTAAATCAATCCTCTAAAAGAATTACAGACTGACAGAATTCAGAAAAAGATGGAGCAAGATAATTTTTAGACCAAGATAACTTAGGACTTTAAGAAAGATCTGTCTCTCTTGGGTAAAAGCTGAATGCAGTCCAGCTCAGATGGTTTCCAGGCAAGCAAGCAGGAGGCTTGTAGACACAGCACAGATCATCAACCTAGGCCCTACATCCTAGCTGAGAAAGTTAGTGGCTCAGCAGGCCAGATGGAAGGTCTCCAACCCAGAGCAGCAGCAAACTGTTAACCCTTGAATCCAGGGTACCACAGACATGACTGGGCCAGGCAGCCCCTCTGCAGTGAACAAGCCTCCAGTCTAAGAAGAACCAGAAAAAAGCCAGTGACCAGGCTCCTTGCCCCCAGTGCAAGAAGCTTGGGACAGTACCACCTGTGCACCAGGAGCAGAACTCAATTTTTAAAATGAACAAAAAATGAAAATGAGACCTGGCCATAGAAAGCTATTATGGCAATAGGAAATGCTAAAAGGCATATTCAGAAGAGAACAACAATGTCAAAATGCCTACATGTAAAACCTCAAAGGGGAATCTGAATTGGTCTCATACTCATAAAGTCCTCTTGGAAAAGCTCAAAAAGGATTTTAAAAATCAAGAAGGGAGATAGAGGAAAAATTGGGAGTAAAATGAGAATTATGTACAAGAATTATGTCAACAGATTGGAAAAGAAAACAAACAAAAAAACTGAAGAAAGCAACTCCTTAAAAATAGATGTAACATTTTACATAGTTGCAAATGTATAACTGATTGCTTACCACCTCAGGGAGGTCAGAGGGGAAGAAGGGAAGGAAGATAAAATTTGGAACTCAAAATTTTAAATAAAAATGTTTATTATTTAAAAATAGATTTGATCAAAGGGAAAAATCCATTTAGAAGAACTTCTTAAAAAGTAGAATTAACCATATATGAAAGGAATTACAAAAGCTTACTGAAGAAAATAATTCCTTAAAAATTAGAATTGGGCAAGTGGAAGCTAATGACCCTATGAGACAAGGAAACAACAAAATCAACAAGTAATTAATCAAAATCAAAAGAATGAAAAAGAAGAGTGAAGAAAATGTAAAACATGTCATTGGAAAAACAATTGACCTGGAAAATAGATTCAGGAGATATAAGAATTATTGGAATTCTTGAAAGTCATGATCAAGAAGAGAGCCTGGACAACATCTTGCAAGAAACTTTCAAGGAAAATGCCCTGAAATCCTAGAATCCTCTGAACACCTTCTGAAAGAGATCCCCAAAATGAAAGCTCCCAGAAATATTGTAGCTAAATTCCAGAACTCTCAGTTAAAGGAGAAAATACTACAAGCAGCCAGAAAGAAACAATTCAAACATGATGGAGTCACAGTCAGAATTAGCTGTTTATACATGAATGATTCAGAGAGCTTGAAATATGGTATTCCAGAAGGGAAAAGAACTTGGATCACAACCAAGAATCAACTACTCAGAAAAAATTGAAAATAAACTTTCAGGGGGAAAAGTTGGACATTCGATTAAATAGGGGACTCTGAAACTTTCCTGATAAAAACACAGACCTGAACAGAAAGTTTTATTTTCAGATACAAGAGGGAAGAGAAACATGAAAAGGTAAAGAGGAAAGAAAAGCACAACTGCAACAACAACATGGTATTCAATAATGATGAACTATTTACATCACAACATGGGAAAAATATACCTGTAACTTATAAGGACTGTATCTCTACTGGGATAGTTAGACAGACAGTGTGGGTATAAGTTGGCTTTGAAGTGATGATGAAAAAATATTCAAAGGATAAAAAAATGATTATACTTAGAGAAGAGAAAAAGGAGAAGCAGAATAGGTTAAATTACATCACTTGAAGAGGAAGGAAAGACCTATTGCAGTAGAGGGAAAGAAGGGAGAGGTGAGCATTATGTTAACCTTACTCTCTTCGATTTGGATCAAAGAGGAAATAACATACAGTAGGCTAAAAAAAATCTATCTCACCTTATAGGGAAGTAAGAGGGTGAGGGGAAAATAAAAGAGGGGGGTGATAGAAGGGAGGGCAGATTGAGGGAGGGAGTAGTCAGAAGCAAAATGCTGATGAAGAGGGACAGAGTGAAAAGAGAATGAAAGAGACAAGATGAAAATAGGATGGAGGGAAATACACAGTGATCATAACTATTAATGTGAATGGAAAGAAGACCCACAAAAACCAGAAACAGATAGCAGAGCAGATTAAAAACCAGAATCCTACAATATTTTGTTTACAAGAAGCAGATACAGAGTAAAGGTAAAAGTCTGGAGCAGACTATACTGTGCTTAACCTAAAGGAAAAAAAAAAGGATAGTAATCATGATCTCAGTCAAAGCATAAGTAAAAATAGAAATAGTTAAAAGAGACAAAGTAAACTACATCTTACTAAAAGGTAGCATAAACAATGAAATGCTATCAGCACTAAAAATATATGCACTACCTGATATAGTATTGTGATAAAATAATGTAATTTGGCAGATTCCCAGGTTCCACTTGAATGACCTAATACTGTTTGGGAAACCAGCTAGGTACCTACTTGGAATGATTGGATATGGGCCACACCAGGGCTTCCCTGAGTGATGTATACTGATGATGTCAGCAGGGGAACCATTCTTCTGCATCCAGCTTAAAGGACCTCCCTTTTGGGGGAGGGAGAGTAAAAGTAGAAAAGGGAAGGCTCACTGAGGGGAGCTCTTCTTTTCCTGTCAGTGAGCTTCTGGAAGCAGACCGCTGAAAGTTTGCACAGCTGTTTCCTATTGAAACTATGAACCCCAGGTGATGAGTTAATAAAAACAAGTCTGGCTCTTTTAATTAGCTGAGCTGGAAGCAAGTTTGGGGATTGTGACAGCCTTTTTGCTAGAGCCAGGGACCTTATCCATTTTTCTCTTTCCCTATTCCCTTGTCATTAGTTTAATTAATTTCACCTTTGCTGTGTATTTTATTCCCATTAATAAAACCTGATTTGTCTGTGGAAAAGAGTCTGTTAAACTCCTTTCTTATTGGTCTGAGAGAAATAACTAAAAAGGAAGTTCTGAAAGGAAGAAACTTTGGATCTAGAGGTCCCTCATTATTTTCTAAACACCAATATTACAGCAAGTCACCCAATTAACTCTCCCATATTAAATTTGGCCCCTACAGTATTCAAATTCTTAGAGAATAAGACCAGAATTACAAGAAGAAATAAACAACAAAATGTTGCTAGTGGGGGACCTCAATGCTCCCCCCCAAAAAAAATAGGTAAGTCAAGCCAAAAAATAAACAGGAAAGAAGGTAATGAGGTGAATAGAATTTTAGAAAAGTTAGATATGATAGACCTCTGGAGAAAACTGAATGGTGATAGAAATGAATATACTTCTTCCCCAGTGGTACATGGCACCTAAACATAAAAGAGCCGTATATTAGGAAGAAAAAAACACCTCATGATCAAATGCAAAAAGGCAAAAATAGCAAATGTATCCTTTTCAGATCATGATGAAAAAAAAAACATATGTAATAAGGGGCCATGGAAAGATAGATTAAAATTAATAGGAATTTAAATAATGTAATTCTAAAGAATGATTCGGACAAACAAGAAGACATAGAAACAATCAATAATTTCATCAAAGAGAATGACAATAATGAGACTACAACACAATTTATGGGATTCAGCCAAAGCTGTGTTTGGGCAAAAATTTATATTTCTAAGTGATTAAATGAATAAAGAGTTTAAAAAGCAGATAATAAATTGAGCATACAATTAAAAAGCTAAAAAAAGAACAAATTACAAATCCCCAATTAAATACTATATTACAACTCTGAAAATCAAAGAAGAGATTAATGAAATTGAAAGTAAGGAAACTGTAGGATTATATAAAACTAAGGTCTGGTTACATAAAAGAAAAAACAATAAAAGAGATAAATCTTTGATTAATTTCATTAAAAAAGAAAGAAGAAAACCAAATTACCAGTATTAAAAATGAAAAGATTCACCACCAGTGAAGAAGCAATTAAAGTAATAATTAGGAGCTATTTTGGCCAATTGTATTTCAATAAATGTGAAATTCTAAGTAAAATAGATGAACATTTACAAAAATATAAATTGACCACATTAACAACAGAAGAAATAAAATATTTTAATAGCCCTATTTTAGAAAAAAGAAATTGAACAAGCTGTCAATGAACTTCCTAAGAAAAATATCTCCAGGGCCAGATGTATTTGGAAGTGAATTCTATCAGACATTTAAATCACAATTCTATATAAACTATTTATACCAGGAATGCAGGGTTAGTTCAATATTAGGAAAACTATAAGCATAATTAAACATATCATTAACAAAACCAATAGAAAATATGTGATTATCTCAATAGATGAAGAAAAGGTCTTTGAAAAATACCACATCCATTCCTATTAAATACTTAAGAGGGGTGGGTAGGTGGCATAGTGGATAGAGCACCAGCCCTGGATTCAGGAGGATCTGAGTTCAAATCTGACCTCAGACACTTTACACTTACTAGCTGTGTGACCCTAGGCAAGTCACTTAACCCCAATTGCCTCACCAAAAACATAAAAAATAAAAAAAAAAATACATGAGAGAGCCTATGAATAATTGGAGCTTTCCTTAAAATGAAAAAGAGTATCTATCTAAAAACCATCAGGAAGCATTATCTATAATAGGGATAAGCTAGATACCTCCTCCCCATTAAGATCAGGGGTGGAAAAGTATACCCATTATCAACCATATCATTCAATATTGTACAAGAAATGGTAGCTATTGCAATAAGAGAAGAAAAAGAAATTAAAGGAATCAGAATAGGCAACAAGGACACAAAACTATCCCTCTTAGAAGATGATATGCCGTTATACTTAGAAAATCCTTGAGAATCAAAGAAAACAGTACTTAAAACAATTAACAACTTTAGCAAACTCACAGCATAAAAAAGTAACCTACATAAATACTCAGCATTTCTGTATGTTAGCAACAAAGTCCAGCAGCAAGTGGTAGAAAGAAAAATTGAATTTAAAGAAACTGTAGAAAATATAAAATATCTGGGAGTCTATCTGCCATGACAAACCCAGAAACTATATGAACACAATTATAAAATACTTTTCACACAAATAAAGTAAAATCTAAACGATAGGAAAAATATCAAGTACTCATTGGTAGGCTGAACTAATATAAGAATGACAATTCTACCTAAATTAATTTACTTATTAAGCATCATACCAAGCTACCAAAACATTTTTACAAAGTGTAAAGAATTAATTGTTATTTGAGGTTTTTATGACCCCATCTTTTGGCTAGAATTTGAAAGAAAAACCTCAGCGTGCACTGGGGCTCCACAAATCACAGGTTGCTCCACCCACTGGTTGTAGCCATTGCCATGGTGCTGGCACCTTACTCCTCACCACTAGCTGACACCTACATGGGCTGGCAAAATTATAATGATTGGAAGCCTAGTGAGGGCAGTCATGTGACTGTCAGAGCAGCCAGCCAATTGGCTGGGGACTGTGTGGGGATGCTGGGAGAAGGGAGTTTTTTGTTTTTTTTCCCCAGCATTCTAGCTGGAAGCTGGAAGGCACTGGAAGAGGCTTTGGTGTATTCTCAGCTGATTCCTGGGCAGGGTATTTTTTCAGATTGTATCATTTCCCTTTCCCCATTTTATTTCTTTTCTCTTGATCCTACTGATCCTGTTTGTGTTTTTTTTTTGTTTGTTTTGTTTTTTTAAGTTTGTTCTTGTTAAAATAAATCCTGTTCTGTTTTGAGGGAGGCTGCCAGTCTCCTTCCTTGCCCCAATATTGCGGTGAGCCGCTTAGCTAACACTCCCCAATTAAAAATTGGTCCCCACAGTTTTTGGCAAGTCAGCCAGTAGGCCTTGCTGAGTGGTGATGACATGAGGTGCCAGCACCATGGCAACAGCTACAACCAGTGGGTGGAGCACCTTGTGGTTTTCGAGCCCCAGTCCAGTGCATGTGGAGGTTTTTCTTTCAAATTCTAGCCAAAAGATGGGATCTTAACACCTCAAATTACAATTAATTTTTCACATAAAGCTAGAAAAAAATTATAGCAAAATTCATTTGAAAGAACAAAAGGTAAACAATATCAAGGGAATTTTTTTTTAAAGGAAAGTTGTATAGCCATACCAGATATAAAACTATATTGTAAAGCAACAATCATGAAAACTATTTAGTACTGGATAAGAAATAGTGGTGGATCAGTGGAATGGATTAAGGAACCCAAGACATAGTATGAAATACCTATAGTAATCAACTATTTGTTGATAATCCCAAAGAATGCAGCTTCGGGGATAACAACTTACTATTTGACAAAAACTCCTAGGAGACCTAGAAAACAGCATAGCAGCAACTAGGCCTAGACAAACTTCTCACATCATATACCAAAATACAGCCAAAATGGGTATGTGATTTACACATAAAGTGTGATACCATTAGCAAATTAAGAGAGCAAGAAATAGTTTACCTGTCAGATCTATGGAGAGGAGAAGAATTTATGACCAAACAAGAAGTAGAGGACATTATGAAATGCAAAATAGATAATTTTAATTACATTAAAAAATAATTTTTGCACAGAAAAAACTAATGCAAAGAAGATTAGGAGGAAAGCACAAAGATGGGAAATAATTTTCACAGGAAGTATTTCTGTTAAAAGCTTCATTTTTTCAAATATATAGAGAATATATTCAAATTTATAAGAATATAAGGCATTCTCCAATTGATAAATTGACAAAAGATATGAACAGGCAGTTTTCAGATGAAGAAATTAAAGATTTTTAATAGTCATATGAATAAATGCTCTAAATCACTATTGATCAGAGAGATGAAAATTAAAACAATTCTGAGGTACCACCTCACATATATCAGATTGCTTAATATGACAGAAAAGGAAAATGATACATTTTGGAAAAGGTGGGGAGAAATTGGAATGCTAATGCCTTGTTGGTGGAGTTGTGAACTGATCTAAACATTTTGTAGGGCAATTTGGACCTATGCCCAAAGGTCTATGTAACCCTGTAAAACTACTAGTTCTGTATCCCAAAGAGATAATAAAAAAGGGAAAAGACTGCACATGTACAAAACTATTTAGAGCAGCAATTTTTGTGGTAGCAATGAATTGGCAATTGAGGGAATGCCCATTAATTGAGGAATGGCTAAACAAGTTGTCATATATGATTGTGATGGAATACTATTTTTAATATAAGAATTAATAAACAGGTAGATTTCAGAAAAACAGAAATACTTACATGAACTGAAGCTGAGTGAAGTGAGCAGAACCCAGAGAACATTGTGCACAATAACAGCAACATTATGAGATGATTAACTATCATTGACTAAGCTCTTAGCAATACAAGGATCTAAGATAGTTCCAAAAGACACATGATGGAAAATTCTACCCACATCTTAAGGAAGAATTATGGATTCTGAGTGCAGATTGAAACATACTATTTTCATTATTTTTTTTTGTATTTTTTGTGGCTTTTCCCTTTTTTCTTTGTTACTTCTTTCATACCATGTTTAACGTGGAGATATTTTACATGAATTCACATGTATAATGTATATCAGATTTCTTACCTTCTTAGTGATGGTGTTGGGAGGGAGAGAGGGAAGAAATGATTTGCAACTCAAAATCTTATATAAATTAATATTGAAAAACATCTTTACATGTATTTGTTGAAAATAAAATATTATTTACAAACATATAACATATATGCATAAACATACATAATATATGTGCATGTATATCTAACTATATATCTCTATCTATCTATCTATCTATCTATCTATCTATCTATCTATCTATCTATCTATCTATCTATCTATCTATCTGTCTATCTGTCTATCTGTCTATCTGTCTATCTGTCTATCTATCTATACACACCAATTTTAGGCTTTTAAAGTCCTTCAAAACTTGGCTTCTTCCAACTTGTCTTGTCTTACACTTTACTCCATCTTCCCCCTCCCCCAAGTATTTTGCTATCAAAAAGCACTGACCTTCTTAAGGTTTCTCATGTAATACATTCCATCTACTGGATTTGTCCCTTTTTTTGACTTTGTGCCTTTTCATTGGGTGTCATATGTATTTTTTATACTCTCTTTTGTTTCTGTTTCTGGTCATCTTTCATTTCTCAGCTAAGATTCTACCTTCTTCATGAGTCCTTTTCTGATTCCCTCCAATGGTAGTGGCTTTCTTCTGAGATTACTTCTAGTTTACCGTACACACATATACAGACATAGACATAGACAGACAGACACACACAAACACACACATGTACGTATACATACAGACACATATAATCACATGTATGTGCATATGTGAATATATACACATGTATATACATACACATACATATACATTCACACATACATTGTTCTTTGAATTTTGTTTCCCACATTATAATGTGTGTTCCTCTGGGAAAAGAATCATGTTTTGTTTTCCTTGTTTTTATATTTGCTTTGTTTAGTACAATGCCTGACACATTGGTGATGTTTAGTCCTTTTGGTTCCTTCTAACTCCTTGTGATGTCATTTAGACTTTTTTGGCAAGGATACTGAAGTGGTTTGCCATTTCCTTCTCCAGCTCATTTTATAAATCAGGAAACTGATGCAAATAGTGTTAAGTGACTTACCCAGAGTCACATAGCTACTAAGTATTTGAGGCCAGATTTGAAATCACAAAGATGAATCTTTCGGGTTCCAAACTCAGTGTTCCATTCACTGAGCCATCTACCTTCCCTACCTGAAATGCTATAAGTACTTAATAAATGTTTGTTAACTTGAGTTAACTTGAGTAGCTTTCATTTGATTAAACATTGAAAAATATACTTTATGGTTGAATATTCAATGCATGTTTACCTTAAAGAAAACTTTAAAAAAAAAAATCTATGGTGTCACACTAATGAAACACATTCTCCTTACTATATATGTTTGGTCATTTTCAGTCATGTCTGACTGTTCATGACCCAATTTGGGAATTTCTTGACAAAGATACTAGAGTGGTTAGGCATTTCCCTCTCTAGATCATTTAACAGATGAGGAAACTGAGGCAAACAGTGTTAAATGACTTGTCCAGTTACACAGCTGGTAAGTATGTGAGGCCAGATTTGAACTCAAGAAAATATCTTTCTGACTCCAGGCTTGGTGCTCTATGCACTGTGCCACCTAGCTTCCCTGTCGTACATATACATTAGTATATTTGATGCAGAAGTACATAAAACAGCAAAAAGATGTTTTTGAATTTGACAAAGCTATTTCTCATCAGTGATAGTTCCAACTTACGGGGTTGACCTCCAATGCTGAGATGGATTTCTCCTCAGTGAAGAGTGTGAAATAATTTGAAACCCTATACTGAATAACAGAATATATTGCTGGGGGCAGCAACTACAATATTCTGGTGATTTTCTGGCTAAGTAAAAAAAAAAATACAACTGGATGTATGACCCACACTGCCCACTTTGCTGTCTGCCTTCATGCAATGTTTTTTTGTTTTTTTTTTCTGTCAAGTGGCATTGATAAACCACTGAGAGAATTTAAACTGCCCATAGATCTATAATCTCTAGGGAGATTTATAATATAAAAACTACATTTAAGACTTTCATTTCATATGTAGGCACTTAGATTTTGTAGTCTATTATTGTGAGTTTTCTCAGGAAGGCTTTGTATCTACCCCCAAATTACTAATATACTGTGTGTGCATAGATAGATGAAAGATAGATGGTAGATAGATAGATGATAGATACATGGATGATAGGTGATTGGCACGCAGAAAGATGTATATATGTGTATGTGTATATGAAAATATCGATATATATTCATACACATGTAAACATACATATGATTTTCCGATCAATGTCTTAATTATTGAGAACATTTGAAATAATTATTACTACCTCAAAACATATGTTAGAAACTTCCTGAAAACTGTTTAAGAAGCATGGAACTATACCATTAAGCAAACATGCTGATAGGAAATGGGACATTTAAAATCCTATTATATCTCTAAGCTAATATAGCCAAAAACACATTCAGGGATGAAAGTAGATCATCTTTGGCTAGAAAGGAGACAATAAATAGAAAGTACAATGACTGACATGAGAACATGCATGAAGAAGAAACACAACTGACAGGATACCACCAAGCCCCTTGTACTGTTAATAGAAATTGACAATCACTCCAGTCTTTAAGTGACAATTTATTTGTCTGTTATAAAAAATAAACCTGCGTGAAGAAAGAATTAGAGGAAAAGCCCACAACTTTGCTTTGTGAAATGCTTTACTTTGATCTAAGCCAAAGAGTTTGTTATAACCTCTGTACCACAAAGAATTAGTTGTAATGTGGATAAAATCCTGATCAGTTTCTCAATTGTGCTTAAATCCATCACTGCATTATAACATCAAAATTCTTGTGAAAGATCTACACAAGAACCTGGGGAAATTTTTTTCATTTTTCATTTATCAATTACATTTCTCATAGGAGGTAAGTTTTGTAATATCCGTTTTAAATCTTACATGTTAGATATTGTTATCATTGCAATTCTTCAGTGTTCTCCTTTCCAGCAATGGTCTTTTACACTAAACTTCAGCCATACACATGCATAGTTTTATCTTTATCTCCATTTCTTCATATTGTTCCACTCATAATATCTATTCATGTTCCTTTATTGATTATAACTGCCTCTATTCTTTTGAATCTCATGCCTCCTATTGAAAGCTATTGTTGAATTAGCATTTGATTACCAAGTGAAAATATTGACTCATAAACTAATTCCACATATTTTTTTCCTTTTAAAATTAGGTAGTGTACTCTATTTTTGTTTTCCCTAAACTTCTCAACTTAAAATTGATTTTATTGTTCTTGTAAAGAGAACATTATTAAATTGTATCTGATTTGGTCTATATACCATTTAAATTTAAAATTCTTTCATCCTATGCATTAGTTCTCCCTAACAGATTGATGTTGTTGGGAAATCGAATAAGAAAGCCACCTGACAAAATAAAGGAATCAATGAATGAATGAATGGATAGATAGCTAGACAGACAAATAAACAAACAATTAAATGAATGAGCGAACAAATAAATAAATAAATAAATAGATAAATGATGAACATTTTTACATGAAGCCCAGTTCCTCTGTGTATTCCACTAGTTTTCCATCCACTGTTTCATTGTTTAGTCACTACTTTGAGGGAGTCAATCATTCAGCCTTCTTCAAATCCATATACTACCTTTGTGGTCAAAATCTTGACTACTGTATCCTCTTTCCTTTTTTGTTGCTATATTCTTAAGCCTAGTTAGTTACTTTCTACAATATTTTTTTTCAAGATAATTAAAAGAGTTCATTAATTGGGTCTGTCAGTACCTTTGACATGGTTTTCTTAAATAATTAAGGATATCTGGGTATATTCTTATTATTCTGTAAATACTTACTTCATTAGAAATCAAAGCTGTATATTGCCATATGAAAAAAACATTTTGGAAATCTCTCTTGATTAGAGAAATACAAATTAAAACAACTCTGAGGTACAACACTACATGTATCAGATTGGCTAACATGACGAAAAAGGAAAATAATAATTTTTGGAGAAGCTGTGGAAAAATTGGAATATTAATGCATTGTTAATGGAGTTGTGAACTGATCAAACTGTTCTGGAGAACAAACTGGAACTATGCCCAAAGAGCTATGGGACTGTGTGTATACCCATTGAACCCAGAAATACCACTACTAGTATGTATCCCAAAGAGATCATAAAAAAGGGAAAATGACCCACATGTACAAAATTATTTATGGCACCTCTCTTTATGGCGGCAAATAATTGGAAATTGAGGGAATACCCATCAATTAGGGAATGGCTGAACAAGTTGTGGTATATGAATATAATGGGATACTATTGTGCTTTTTTGATGATAAACATTTTTATTTATAGTTTTGGGTTTCAATTTTTATCCCTCTTTCCCTCCTTCTTGTCCCTCCTCCCTGAGGTGGCAATCAATAAGATATGGGTTATACTTGTATGATTATGTAAAGCATTACCATATTTGTCATTTTGTACAAGAAAACCAATTAAAAGGAAAAAAATGAAAGGAAGCAAAAAATAGCATCCTTCAGTCTGTTGATCATTATCAGTTCTTTCTTTGGAGGTGTGTTTCATCAATAGTCCTTTCGAATTGTCTTGGATCATTGTATTGTTGAGAATAGTGAAGTCATTTACAATTCTTCATCAAACAATGTTGTCTCTGTATAAGATGTTCTCTTGGTTCTGCGCATTTCACTACAGATCAGTTCATACATGTCTTTCCAGGCCTTTCTGAAGTCATCATGCTTTTCATTTTTTTCTGAGCTGTTCAGCCTGATCAGTAGGTGATCACAATTGCCCTCTGTACTGAAAAATAGTCTCACTCTGTTCTTATATGCATTAGGCTGCTCTGTTTTTTTTTTTTTAACTGCTTTATTTGGGCCTGAGTGAATGGGTTTATCTGGAGTTTGTGGGAGTCACAGCCTCTCCTAGGCCAACTTTGCTCCACCCCCACCCCTCTAATTTTTCTTATAATAAAGTTGTTAAGACTTACAAATATTATCATCCCTTCAATATTATCTTATGACCACATTCTCTTTCTACATATGCTCCTATTTGCTCTACTAATTGCTCTTATAATAATAAAGTTATTAAGACCTACAAATATTATCTTATAATATAGAAATATATACAGTTTAATCTTATTAAATTTCTTATAGTTTTTCTTTCTTTTTTCTTTTTTACCTTTATATGTTTCTCTTGAATCTTGTATTCGGAGGTCAAATTTTTTATTCAACTCTGGCCTTTTAATCAGAAATGCTTGAAAGTCCTCTACTTTATTAAAAGTCTATGTTTTTCCTGAAAGAATATATTAAATTTTTCTGCATAGGTGATTCTTGGTTGTAAACCTAATTCCTTTGTCTTGCTTTTTATCTTATTCTATGACTTGCCATTCTTTAATGTGGAAGCTGGCAAATCTTGTATAACTCTGCTTGTATCTCCACTGTATTTGAATTGTACCTTTTCAGCTGCTTGCAATACTTTTTCTTTTTTTCTGTGAGCTTTGGAATTTGGCTATTTTGTTCTGGAGAGTATTCATTTTGGGATCTGTTACAGGCGGTGATCAGTGGATTCTTTCAATTTCTATTTTGCCCTCTGGTTCTAATATTTCAGGGCAGTTTTCTTTGATAATTTCTTGAAAGATATTTTTGAGGCTTTTTTTTTTTGGTCATGGCTTTCAGGTAGTCCATGATCTCTCCTGGATCTATTTTCTAAGTCAGTTGTTTTTCCAAAGAGAATTTTCACAATTTTTCTTTCTTTCTTTCTTTCTTTTTTGTTTTGTTTTTTTTTTTTTTACTTTTTTAATTTGGTTTTATTGTATCTTGGTGTCTCAAAGAGTCATTAGTTTACATTTGTTCAATTATAATTTTTAGAGAATTATTTTCTTCAGTGACCTTTTTTACTTCCTTTTCCATTTGGCTAAATCTATTTTTAGGACACTATTTTCCTCAGTAAATTTCCATGTTTCTTTTTCATCTTTCTCCTGCATTATTTTTATTTCTTTTCCCAATTTTTATTCTACTTCTCTAATTTGCTTTTTAAAGTCCTTTTAAGCTCTTACGAGAATTCTTTTAGGCCTGAGACCAATTTGAATTGTTCTTTGAAGCTTCACCTGTAGCCATTTATTACTATTGTACTCCTCTATGTTTATGCCTTGATTGTACCTATCACCATAGTAATTGTCAATAATCAAGATTTTTTGTTTGTTTGTTTGTTTTGATCATTTTTGTGCCTTGATGTGTGTTTGTTTATTTTTCCCCAAGTTGGGCTCTATTCCTAAACTGTCTCAAGCTTTGTAGTGAGGCTCTGGGTCTTACTGGTGGTTTTGACTGGGCTTCAGGGCTTACCCACTTGCTTTGGCTGAGTTGCTAAAGTTAATGAAATCTCTCTGGTGACTGGCCCTCAAGGGATGATCTTGTTGTTGGTCTGCCCCAGGGGTGGTACCTTGCTTCTGGGTTTCTCTGTTAGTAGGGCCTCTCTGTTAGCAGGCCCTAGAAGAGTAATTTTGTTTTTAATCTACCAAAGTAAGTGTATGTGTGGGTGTGTGTGGTGGGGGTCGGGGGGTGAGAGGGTCCTACTGCTGGGTTCCTATGGTAAGCAATCACTCTGGTAAAAGGCCCTGGAAGTGTACTTTTGTTGTGACCCATTGACTCCCTGATTCTGGTTTGCCCTGGAAACAGTCTCTTTGCTGTGAGGTCACAGGGGTGGGAACTTGCTGTTGACCAGTCTTGGGCAGGGCTTCACTACTGGTCAGCAGTGGGGTCAAAGGCCTGTTGAGAGTCCCTGCTATGCTGCCCAGACTGCTCACCTGCTGAGGGAGTTGCTGGTTTGCAGGTGTGTGGAGCCCCCAAAGCGGATTGCTTCAGGCTTAGAGTCCTGCTTCAGGCTCCTTGCTGTAAGCCCTGAAATTGCTGCTGCTGCTGCTTCTTCTTCTTCTTCTTCTGCTGCTGCTCCTGCTCCTGAACCTCACTTCCCTCCCACCCAGATAAGACAAACCTTTCCTGCTGGGCTGGTAGGCAGTTTCCCTGTTCCTGGACCAATTCAGAGGCAGTTTTATGATGATTTGGAGGAGAAATCGGGGTTGTTTCCTCACTTGGCCATCTTGGCACAGGAAGTTACTATTGTGCTTTAAAAAATGATAAGCAGGCAGATTTCAGAAAAACCTGGGAAGATTTAAGATTTAAGTTGAATGAAGTGAGGAGAACCAGGAGAATATTGTACACAGTAACAGCCACATTATGCAATGATTAACTGTGATAGACTTAACTCTTCTCAGTAATAGAGTAATCCAAGACAATTCCAAAGGACTCATTATGGAGAATTCTCTCCACATCCAGAAAAATGAATAAAAAAAAGTACTGTGGAATCTGGATGCAGATTGAACCATACTGTTTCTACTTTTTTGGTATTTTTTATTTTTTTTTGATGTTTTTCCCTTTTATTCTGATTCTTTTTTCACAGCATAATTAATGAAGAAACATGTTTAATGTGAATATACATATATAAGTTACATCATATTGCTTGCTGTCTTGGGGAAGGGGAAGTAGGGAATGAAGGGAGAAAAATTTGGAACACAAAATCTTATCAAACAAATGTTGAAATCTGTCTTTACATGTAACTGGAAAACAATAAAATGCTTTTATGATTTTAAAAAAATTTAATTCATTACTAAAATTCTGGGGGATACCAAGAGTTTCATGTAAAAATTCATTTCACTAATACCCCCTCTCTCCTCAAACTCCATCAGTTTATTAAAATAATTTTTGAAGGTAATTAATAATTGCTCAATCTGATGACCTTTTAAAAAATCCCCCTTTATCATCTGTCTGAACAGTCTTATCTCAGTCGTGATTGATGCTGTTTCCTTAATTTCAAGCAATTGTCAGTTCCATGGTTCTTTCTCTAACTCTCTAATTATTCCTTAATTGTTTCTTCTAATTGCTTGTCCTCTTTTTGTTCTTATAATAGGAATTATTTGATCTTTAAATATTTTATTTAATTCATTTATGATTCCATGTTGTCCCAGATGTTTTTCTTTTTTTCTTATTGAAGCTCATTTATGGCTTTCTAAGTCCTACCATTGAAATTGGATTATTTATTTCTTTTAACTCCTGCTTTCTTAATCTGGACATTTTATATCTCTGTAGAAATTCATATACTTCATTTTAATTATTTTGATTTCTTTAAATCAAATTCAGATTTAAGCTTTGGAAGACCTTAGAACTCTGACCAATGCAATGATAAACTGTATCTACATAACTGAAGAAGAAACATACCTTCCACCTCTGACCAAGTAGGAGATAGATGATTTGAAATGCTGAATGAGCCAATGTTTTAGAGATGATCAATGGGGAAACTTGTTTTTTTTCCTGGACTGTGCATATTTTTTTGAGGTTTTTCTTTTCTTCCTGTTTTTTTCTATTGTAATTGTTCAATGGGAAGGAGATGTAACAAATGCTTATAAATATGTTTTCAAAAGAAAGAGAAAAATACAAAATTCAATTTAGTAGCTAATTTGTTAATTTTCTTTATGTCTCTCATTTGTTTTAACATTTTCCTTTTCCTTTTGATTTGTGATTCTTCTTTCTTATCTCTTTTTTAATTAATTTTTCCTAGCACTGATCAATTTTGCAGTTCTTATAAGCAAATCATTGAATTGGTACTTTTAAAAAAGTTAATTTAGGGATTATTCATTTGCCATCTATAGATTTTTAATTCATGCTCAATTCTCTTGCTTCCTTTTTACCTTTTGTTAATCTAAGTAATCAGAAATATAAATTTTCCTATAGGGAGTACTTCAGCTGCATTTTATATTTTTGTGTCACAATTATATCTTCAATATTTTTGAAGTATTTAAGATGAGGTTTATTTTCTTTTTAATTTGGGGATTTTAGTGTCTTTCAAACTTAATATGAGTATATGATTTAACAAGCTAATGTACTCCAAGGTGCATAGAGAAATATATATATATATATATATATATATATATATTGGGGGGTGGGGGTGGGGGTGGGGAGGCAGCTAGGTGGCAGAGTAGATAAAGCACCAGTCCTGGATTCAGGAAGATTTAAGTTCAAATCCGGCCTCAGACACTTAACACTTACTAGCTGTGTGACCCTGGGCAAGTCACTTAACCCTCATTGCCCCCCCCCAAAAAAAAAAGAAAGAAAAGAAAAAAAAAGAAAGAAAGAAATGTAAAGTTTAGAGAGAGAAGTAGAATGATATAGAGCAGAAGTGTCAAACTTGCATTCATTGCAAGCTGCCACCGAAATTCCCAAAGATTGGAACCTGAACCAGGAAATGTATTATAATATAACATAGGTAATTCTAATTTATGGTTTTGTAAGTCAATATATAGTCTGCAAGAATTTGCTTCTATTCCAGTTTGATGCCACTAGTTAGTGTATAGAGTTAGCTTTTTAGTTTAGCCTCTTCTTGTTGTTGTTTAGTTGTATGCAACACTTTGTGACACCATGCACCATAGCAGGCCGATGTTATCCAGTGGATTTTCTTAGCAAAGATACTGGAGTGGTTTGCCTTTCCTTCAACAATAAATTAATAGAGGTTAAGTGATTTGCCAGGATCAGAAAATCAGTAAGTATCTGAGGCTGGATTTGAATTCAGGTCTTCCTGATTCCAGGACCAATGGTTTATCCACTGAACTACCTAGCTGCCTATGCCTACTATAGTTCAGACAAACTAGGTAATAGAAATACAGATATAAAATAATTAATATCAATGATCAATCAATTATATTCTGAAATAAGATACAATGCATATAACAGTCATAAATAAGGAAAGAAGTTCCGTTCTAGGCAATTATAAGAATGGGAAAGAATAGTATCTTGTCATACCCTTTTCAGAAACATTTATGTGATGACTTCCTAGAATAATAGGTAGAAAGCAAGTTGGGGTGTTCAGTGTGGAGGAGTTGTTATGTTTAGTGGATCAGGTGAGTTTATACTCACCTAATCTATCAGGTCAGATTGTTTCCAGGACTCTTCCTCCTAAACCGAGTGAATTAGGGGACATGAGATGCTCTGAATAACTGATCCAAGGGATGCTCCAGTTCTAAGTAGGGAAAAGTGAGAGAGAGAAGAAGCAGACAGAGCAGAAGATGCTGGATATAGATAACTAGATGGGATATATGCATATACATATATGCCCACACACATATAGACCCACATATATCTGTGCATTGTGTTGTATGTATTTATGCATGTATATATGTGCTATATGTATACATACATACATCTGTTTATCTATGTAGTAGGTTGGTTCAAAATTATACAATCTCTACCAATGGCCTGCTAAATAAATTTGAATTTATTTAGCATGGCTTTTAAGGTCTCATACTATCTAGCTTCTTCTTACATATCCAGCCTTCTCTTCTACAATTTAATTTCCATTTACACTTAGTAGCAATAAAATTGTGCCTTCTCTCATGTTTTCAATATTTTTTCATTTAGGCATGGAATGTCTTTGTTCCCACCATCAGAAATCTAATTCCACCTTCAAAACCTAGCTCAACTCTTATATTACCAAAAAAAAAAAAAAAAAGCAGTCCCACATGTTAAGGGGAGTCAGGGATATTCTGGATTTGGATCCTGCCTGTCACCTTTGATAACTTCATGACTGGGTAAGTCACAAATTCTCTAAACTTTAATTTCTTCATTTATAAAATTAATTAATTAAATTAGATGATATCTGAGTCCTTCAAACTATAAATAAATGATACTATGAATCAAATTCACATATTAAACTTTGAGCATAATTTAAACATTATTAAAATGCTAAGAAGAAGAAGGAGGAGAAGGAAGAGGAAGAAGAGAAGAAGTTGTGTAGTATAATGGGAAAAAAAGCTGTCCTGGCATTCAGGACACCAAGGGTCAATTCCTGACCCTAACGAGTATTGCTGTTTGACCACAGTTTAGTTAGCTTTCTTCTCAATGCCTCAGACAATTCTCTAAGTTCCAGATTAGATGCTACCTCCACTGGTAGAGAAAGTTTGGTAATAAGAGGTCCCTGAATTAATGAATCACAGTTCTCTTATAAATATAAAATAGTAATAACCACTTCTATTTCATAACATCACAGGTTTAAAGATTTAAGGGATTTCATGGGTCACATTGGCCAACCAACTTGATCACTTCTGGATGACACGCAAATCATTTGCAACTGACACATGATCACATAGGTAATAAATGTTGAAACTGAGGCTAATAACTTCAAATTTAGCAGTATTTATGTTGTGCAAAGCTGATAGATATATAGATAAAGCTATAAATATAAATATTATAGTATAAAATATACAAAAATAAACTTGAATTTATATGACCCCTCCCATGTGTGCACATGTATATATGTACATGTAAACATATGTGCATATACATATATGCATGTTCATGTGAGTACATTTATAAACATATATGTACATATCCACATATAAATATATATAAGTTAACATTTCTTCATTATAGTAGATAATATACTATGGCATTTAAAAAATAGTACTGAAAGTAATTTCAATTTCTATAGCACTATAATATTGAGAAAGTGTTTTTCTCACAACAACTCCATATGTGTATTTACTCTTCCTTAAAATATAAGTTCCTTTGGGGAAGCAACTCAATTCCTGTATTATATTTTTTCCTGTAGTACTTAGCACAATCCCTGGAATATAATAAGCATTAAATACATTCTTATTCATTCCTGCTTACATTTTTAAACTTAAGAATTTTTTACAAATATTTGGTTATACAAAGAAAAACAATAAGATTGCCTACAAAATCTGTTATGTAGATTTAAGTAAAAGTTAAATTTAACAACACAATGCAAAAACCAATCTATTTCAGTCTTTGATACATACCATCTACTTTCCTTTTGCATATTTTAATGTTTTATTAATGCTTTTACATCCCTATCATTATTCACTAAGCCCTCCACCCCCAAAATAAATTATTCTTCATAAAAGACTCTCTATCTCTCTCTGCCTCTGTCTCTGCCTCTGTCTCTGTCTCTCTATCTCTGTTTCTGTCTCTCTTTATCTCTCTGTGTATGTTTATGTATATGTACATGTATATATACATTTGTGTGCATATATACATGTATTTGTATATATGTGTGTACCTGTATATACATATGTATATACACATACATATCCATACACATGTGTACATACAGTAGAATTAGAAATATATGAAAAGGGCAGCTAGGTGGCACAGTGGATAAAATGCCAGCCCTGGATTGAGGACGAACTGAGTTCAAATCTGGCTTCAGACCCTTGACACTTACCAGCTGTGTAGCCCTGGGTAAGTCACTTAACCCTCATTGCCCTGCAAAAGAAAACAAAAGAAAACAAACAACAAAAAATAAACAAACAAAAAATAAATATAAGGAAAAAAATATATATATATATCACATTCTACTACCTTACCTTCAGTACTCTAACAGGAATTAGGAGGCATCATTTATCTTGTGCTTTAATGTAATTCCTTAAATCTTTGAAAGCTGTTCTGTTTGGATTTTTTGAGGGCATTATATAAATTGTTCTGCTTCTGCTCACTACAATCTGTATCTGATCATGTATATTTTCTTATATTTTTCTTAATCTAAATATTCATAATTTCTTCCATTATAATAATTTCCTCTTACATTCATAAAACACAGCCTGTTCTTTCTCTTTAATGTATACTGATTTTGTTTGTAGTTCTTTACTACAACAGATCTTGGCAATAGGAGCAAATAGCTTCTCCTTTAGGTCCTTTGGTTATATATGTCTATACATGAAATTTTTTCAAAACTTTTCTTTTCTAGGGAAACTTTTTTTTAAGCATACATTCTAATTTGGAACAGAGTTGAATGTGAACAGTTAATAGTATCTACTGATATGTAGTTTTATTAATGTCAGATTATCTTTCTTGAAAAGTGGATAATCAATGTTTAAAACTACAGATTACCTAAAGGTTGATAAAATATTGGAAGGATTTGATAAAATTTGTTTATGAGCTGGCCTTCTGATTTCCTTTGAAAGCCTTGAATTTGACGTTTGAATCCAAAAGGAGGAATCCCCCGTTGTTGTTTTTTCACTCCTAATTTTTATTTATTGGTTTTTGTGCATAGACAAGCCATATTTTTCATTCATAGAAATAATTATCAAATTGCTGTGAGTATTAATTAAAAAAAAAACAAAACAGAACAGAACCTGGGGCAGCTAGGTGGCACAGTGGATAAAGTACCAGCCTTTAATTCAGGAGGACCTGAGTTCAAATTTTGCCTCAGACACTTGACACTTACTAGCTGTGTGAGCCTGGGCAAGTCACTTAACTCTTATTGCCCAACAAAACAAACAAACAAAAAGTAAAAGAAGAAACCCACCAGAACCATTGGTTTGGGGCCATACTATAAGAATATTGGCTATATTTGACATGGTATCATATGTTTCTCATTTTTTTTGTCAAACTTCATTACTTTGAAATTTCAGTAAAGTCTTATTTTAATAATTCATAATTAATTGTTAGATAAAGTAATAAAGTAGACCAAGAAAGATCGAGTTAGGTATTACCATATTGGTACGATGGGAAGAGGGTTTCATTTTAATGATTCAAATTCCAAGAACAACACTTTTCAGATAGTAGAAAATTAAGAAATGTATGTTGAATGAAATATTTGATTGTAATATCAGAGTAGTCAATAAGTCTTACATCATTAGACATTGGTTATTATACACAGTGCATTGTGTCTAATATTTTATTCAATGAATGTTGCCCAAAATTATAATAGTAATTTAAATCAGAAATGGAAAAATTAAAAATAATTAGGTAGCTCTAAGATTATGGAACACACAGTAGGTATATTAAAAATGTATTGAATTTTTTTCTCATAAGGGACTTTTTTTTTTTTACTGTAAATGTTAGTAGGGCCAAAATGAAGAATTTCCCAACGTTTTATTCATTTCTAAGTTTTTTCCTCTTGTTTTTAACTAGGTGTGTATTAAATAAGACATCATTTTTATATTTAATTATTTACCTCTCCTTCCCTCCCTAATCAATGTAGAACCCAAAGTATGTGCAGGCAGTTTCTTGTGTGTTTGAGATAACCTTACTCTCTCTATATTTATCAGTGACACTGGTGTATTCCCCTCTTCTTTTCCTTTCTCTATGGGATTTTCAGAGCGTGAACTACTAGTGTACAGATGCCAAGGAAGCACAAAGCAACATCAGTTCCATGTTTTATATATATAACAGAGGCTGTGAATCCTTGTTCTCATGCCTTTGTCCTTGTCTTTGTGTTTTGAAGAGGTTTTAAATCTTTTTTTTTCTCTTTTTTCTTTTTGTCACTGTCACTGTCACTTTTCTTTGGCTGCTTCCTCACCATTCCCTCTTCTGTTCTGGTTGTAAAACTGTTCTATTATAAATGGACTTTTAATATTTCTCTCCATTCTGGTCTTCACAGCATTCTAAAGGTCTTTTGATCCCTTCTCTTTCTCTTTTCATTCTGACTTCCCTTGCCCTACTGACCTCCATCCCCACCCCAGCCATTTTTTCCCCTAAGTACTGCCTTATAATAATTCTGGCTTACTCAGATGGTAGACTATGTTAATCTTTTGACAGGATTGGTCTTCGATTTTGTCAACTATTTGGAAAAAGGGGATTTCTGTTTGCCAAGAAATAATGACCAACAGATTATTCCACTCAATACAAAAACCTTAGGGCCCCTTGGTATAAGAGTCTTACCCTGTAGGCCTGATTGAGAGAGGTGATCCTTTCCTGTAGTTATGGATAGCACATTGTTATATTTTAGAGAGCCTTTTACACTCTCTACCTACAGCCCCAAAAAGAAAGAAAGGACGAAAGAAAGCAATTGTGGCAGAACAGAATTTAAAGTTTCTATATTGATTAAAAAAAACCAACAACTTCTATTTGGGAAAATTTATTTGAATTTGAATTCACATTTAAATTTTGGGGATTTCAAAAGTAGATTGAGAAGACAAATGATGAACAACAAAACTTGTTATCAAAGCAAATGGGGTGAGAATGTATCTCTTCTGAAACCTATCCTCATTTTCTATAATGGAGCACCTACTTGTTTCTCAATTGTTCACTGTTGTAGTCTGATGGCTTTTACCTAACTGCTTTGTTTCTCCTTCTTTTCTCATTTACCATGTCAAGCTAAATCTAATGCAGTGAGAGTTAACTTGCTCACTGTGACATTGTAATCAATTAATTCCCCTTAGCTTTCATGCCTATCTTGCTATTGGATAGTTTGTAATTGAGCCATGGGGCAGAAACCATTTTCAGCTGCTGTCAGCTTGTCCAGCAGTTCATTCATTAGGTTAGTAAGATAAGCCTTCCCCTGGACTTCCAAAGAACAACAGCAAGACTTTTAAAAGCAAATCAAAACAATAATTTTAAAAAATGGCAGTATCATACAGGACCATATACCTGGTTCAATTTGTAGAGGCAAGGAAATGCATCCTGGGAAATGTGAAAGGAAACATAGGGAATCCTCAAATTCTTCCACTCTCCTAAAACGCACATTGAAACCTAAATCAATGAACAAATACTTATTAGGTCCTTACTATATGCTAAGTATGAGGATGGATGAGGATAATAATAACATGACTGAAACCATCCCTACTTCCAAGATTCTTGCCCTGTTATTCCAGTGATTCTTTTTGTGCATGTCCTCTCATAAATCCAGCAAATAGGTTTCACCTAAGGTTCTGGGGATAAAGATCTAGTAGTTGGATACTAATGGAGCACACAGGTAATACATCACAAAAATAATAGCCTATATACCAATTTTCTTGCAACATTTTCCTTTCATAAATGTTGTGACCTACTTAATCCAATAAATGCATTTATGTTCTTTAATATAAAATCACATACTAGATTATCTCTATAGTGTAATAGATGATGATACTTAAGCACATGGTCTATCGTTCAAGAGTTGAAGGAGTTAAAATAATATTCTTATAGATTCTGAATATCATGTTACTTAGATTGTATACAGTTTCAAGATATTGTATAGTTTACGTAAACATAACACTGATTAAGTATCTAAATAATTATTTTTTAGGGTTTTTCCCCCAAAACAACATTATACACATAAGAAAAAAGGCACTTGTATGGTAATAACAGCTTACACATTTCACCATAGAAAGTCTAATTCAGTGTGTCCAGGTTGGCTGAAATGATTGATGTTTGAGGTCAACACTGGCAAAATGAACCCAATGACCGCACATCATCTGAATGTAAAGTATTAATTTTAAATTGAAGAAAATATATGGATAAATCTTACCATTAAGAGCAAATGAAAGACACACACACACACACACACATACACACACACACTTTTGACCAAAACAAGAATTATGAACTTTTCTTTTGTTTAGTTTTGAGATTTGTTTATTACTTTTAATTTAGTTGAAAGAACAAATTATATTTAGCCTGAAGAAAAGAAGACTTGAGGCATGGAGGTACAGCATGATAGTAGTTTTCAAATATATAGAATATTATCATGTGCAAAAAGAATAAAACTTGTTTTGCTTGGCTCCAGAAGACCAACCTGAAGGCAAATGACTTGAAAGTTGTGTCTGCTCAACTGAAAATTTTGACAGTTCTTTATCCAATCTTTGAAGCTGGTTCTTGACCTTAGTATTTGAAATTAGATCACTTTTAGGGGCAGCTAGGTGGCACAGTGGATAAAGCACCAGCCCATGATTCAGGAGGACCTGAGTTCAAATCTGACCTCAGACACTTGACATTTAATAGCTATGTGACCTTGGGCAAGTCAGTTAACCCCAATTGCCTCAAAAAAAAAGAAAAAGAAAAAATAAATTAAGCATATTCTTTATCTCATTTTCAGCATTTAAAAATCATATAATTCAAAGTAAGTCATCAAAAGAATTTTGAGAGTCAGACCTCTGATTTTTGCATGTTTGTTATACATTTAGTGGAGCATTTTCCTCACAGTCCCCCAAAAATTTAATATGGAAGAGTGCTTCCATTTATGGCTATGTAGGCCCAGTGTTTGATTGTTATTGATCTTCATTAGTGGAGTTTCAATATTGTAAATTTGCTGCACCAATTAAATCAGATGCCAAAGAGCTCAGAGTTTGAAATGCATTTTTTCAGATGCTAAAACTTATTTTTTCTTATTTTTTACCCTGAATTTAAATGCAAAAAAGGAGCAATTACATATAGACAGAAAATGGGGGAAAAAAAAAAGCTTCCTCCTGCACTCAGAGTTCACGGATATCATTTTTCACCATGATCCTTTGGAACTGTCTTGGATGATTGTCTTTATCATAGTAGCTAAATCTTTGACATTGATCCTTATTACTGTGGTAAAAATTATTTGTGGTAAAGCTAGAGAGAATCCAGCTTATTGGAAGTTTTAGCTGAATCATTTGAGAGATTGCGCATGCTACTGAAGCAGCTTTTGAAGGACCTCCTTTTTTGGGGAAGAGAATGCGAAGAACTTCCAGTATGTGGGCTTAAAAGTGAGGGCAGGAACGGAAGTTAACATTCTCTGGCTGTTAAATTTAGCTGTGGTGGTGCGCACGGACAAGAGGATTTCAGAAACACATGGTTGCTGTTCGGCTTTGGGTGTGCTGGTTCTCAGCCTGGCAGGCAGTTTGGGATTTAATGAATTTAATAAAGGAAAATAGACTAAGTTTAGATCTAAGGTCATTCATCTATATTTCTACTTCCCTATTTCCCTAATTGGTATCACCTTTTGTCTAATTAATTCCCAAGCAATAAAAACTAATCCCTCATAGATTAAAGCCCTGAGGCTTCTTTTTCTTAGTGGTCTGGGATATATATATATATATATATAGGAAAAGTTAAAAGGGGGAGTTTAATGTTCTGTATACCCAATTTTGAATCTCACATTATAATAATGATATTTCTTCGTGCAATGTTCTCATTCTGCTCAGTTCACTTTGCATCAGTTTACATTTGTTTGTTTTTTTTTCTGAAACCATTCTTTGCAACCATTCTAATAACACAGTAGTATTACATCACAATTATTTGACACAACTTGTTCAGTCATTCCCCAATTGATGGCCATCACTTCAATTTTTAATTCTTTGCCACCACAAAAAGAGCTCCAATAAATATTTTTCCTACATATAGGATCTTTTCCTTTTTTTCTTTGATCTATTTTGGATGGAAAATTAGTAGTTGTATTGCTGGGCCAAAGATTTGCACACTTTTATAGACCTTTGGGTATAGTTCCAAATTGTTCTTCAAAATGACTAATAACCAGCAGGTTATTAGTGTCTTTATTTTTACACATCTTCAGAATTTATCATTTTTTTTCTTTTTCTGTTATATTAGCTAATCTGATATGTGTGAGGTGGTACCTCAGAGTTGTTTTAATGTGAACTTCTCTAATGAAAAGTGATTTAATTCATGTTTTACTGTGACTAAAGTTAGCTTTGAATTCTTCTGAAAACTGTTCATATCCTTTGACCATTTATCATTAGAGGAATGGCTCTTATTTTAATAAATTACATTCAATTCCCTATACAATTGAGAAATGAGGCCTTTATTAGAGAAATTACTGTAATTCATTTTCTCCCTGCTTTGAAATTGAGTTTTCTTGCTGCCAAAATTTGGATTTTTGTGTTTATTAAGCAATAGATTACTAGGGTCATCCACTTAGATAGCTAGATGAAGGCTGTTTTTCTTGTTTCTCCCTCTTTGCTAACCCCTAATATACTTTAATAAATGCTCAATGTCCAAAGACTGTTGCTAAAGCTTCTAATTTAAGGTGACCACATATTAGATATTTTAGACATCATAGTTAGAATACTAGGCTCCACAGAAAGCTAGCCCCTACAGTAGAATCATCACTACAGTGAACTTCCACATGTGAGGCAACTAAGGCTGGTTCGAGAGACACCAGGCCAGATTCCACACCAGATTTACTGAGCCCATGGCTACATTGGCCACCATGTTATAGCTGTAGTCAAAATGGGCAGACTAAGGCAGTAGATGTAAATGGTTAACAGCAGCAAGAACCCACCCCCACCCCCAAGGCACTGGTCACAGCTAGATGCTGTAGCCCTAAAGTCCTCACACAGCATAGATAGATGGAATGCAGAATCACTGTGGAGGTGCAGAAATAGTCCATTTTCTCAGTGAGGCTGGTGTCCCTTGTGTGAAACACTGTGGACCAGAACCAGGCAATGAGCAAGACTCAGGCAAAGGCCATACAGATATGGTACACAGGGGAGGAGGCTGGGACAGAAGTCCAATAGTGGCTGAGCATAATCAGGTTGGATAAACAATTGAGGAAGGAGGCTACAGTTGAGGCTGGTTCTTGGAAGAAAAGGAACGAAAAGAAGGGCCACTTTCTGTGAAACTGAGGAACTTTGTAACCTTCCTGGAAATAGGCCCAAGGTGACCCACATGCATTCATACTTACATTCATCCCTGAACCTCCAGCCTGCCAGACTCATGTAGGTTTGATGGTGGGAGCAGAAGTGCTGCAGTCTAGCCCTGGAGAAGTTCCACTGGTTGCAGCGGAGGACTCAGTCCGGGATGTGTCTGCTAGCCCTGTGGTGCCATCCAGCAGGGCCAGCAGTGTCCCAGTCACAGACAGGTGGTTCCTGAATGAAAATACCCTGATCCTTAGCCACTTCTCCCAGAAGCCCCCTGTGAAACAGGAAGCAGGGCTGTCCTCACACAGCTTCAAGTTAATTGGCTGGTAGCACTGATTGTCACGACCCACAGGCAGTAGACGCAACTTCTGGATGCCAATCTGACCTTTGAAACCCCAGAAATGTCATCTTATGCTTTCTCCTCAGGGTGGAGCTTCCCTGTGATGTCTTTCTCAGCAGGGTGGAGGCTCTCCAATTCTCACATTTCCTTGAACTGCTGGAATTTCCTCTCATCTTCTGGGCCTTGGATGCCCATGCTATCTGGCATAACAGCACCATCCCTATCCACTTCCTCTTTTTCAGTTTCCTGATGGATGATAGCCTTTACCTTCTCAAGGACACCCCCATCCCACTAAAGATATATTGAAGGAGCTAGGGACAGCTCTACTTCATCCTGGCCTTGGCTCTGGCCATTGGGAGCTATAGCCCAAAGGGTGGTATGTTTTCTTCCCTTTACTCCCTAAACTTGGACTCTGGTCAGGGGTGGAAAAGTGACACCAGGACTCTGCCCCTTTCTCCATGCCATTGCCCTCTCACTGCCATGAAAGCACTGTTGGACTTGAGCTCTCTCTCCCATTCCCTCCAGACATTGTAGGGTTAGGGGCTATGGCTGATCCTGACAATTGGATAAACACTCCCCAAACACTCCCCCACTGCCCTACAGAAATGTAAATGCTTCCTTCCTTCACAGTGAGCATGCATTTGGCAAAGGTGCTCAAAGGAAGCTTCCTTCTACCCCTCAAAATGTCCAGACTGCCTCTGTCCCCAGTTGGCTTCCCCAGACCTATCTTCCTTCCCATGATGGAAGGAGGGGGGCTTTCCCTTTTCCAACAGGTACCTTCCCCAACGGTACTACTAGGTGGTGATGGATGATAGTTGTTTGGTCCCAGGTTGGGGCTACTGATCTCCACCCACCCCCACCAGGAGAGATACAGAGGACCCATAGAGTGAGCCTAGAAGAAGCAGGCCCCTGCTTTATCCACACACTCAGGTGGAGTCACCACCTTCCCCTTGCAGGGCCCCAAGCCCATCTCCATCCCTCAGCCAGGCAAAGAGCCAGAGAAGCCCAGCCACTGTTTCGCTCTTTTTTCAGACTGGCTCATTCTCTCACTCCTCAAGGAAAAACAGGGTGTGAGTGTGTGCCTGAGTATAGATGTGGGCATGTTCATGAGGATTTAGTCAAACTCGCCAAAATGTTTCTCAGGCATCCTAGCAAAGCACCATACTAGGCAAAGGAGGCCCTGCAGTTGGGCATGGGTGTGTGTGAATGGTTTGAATAAATGGTATGAGTGCATATCCCCTCCATAGCCCTCCTCTCTCTTGTTGCCATTCATTTCCTCAGCCCCTTCCTTCCCCTCTCTAGCCCTTACTTTGTGCAGAGATGACCCCAATCCCATCAGGGAACCAGACTCTTGAGCTAGGAAAGCAACTCTCCTTTTACCTAGCTTGGGTGTCCCGTGATCTGCAGCCTCCCTGCTAGCACCAGCACTAGGGACCTTCATCTCTCTGACCCCTAAATCACTTGACCTTCCTAAACCCAGTTTCCTAATCTGTAAAATGGGGGGAAGGATCCCTCTAGTCCCCACCTCACAGGGCTGTAGTGAGGCTTCAAGGAGATCATGTATGTAAAATGCTTTGTAAACCTAAAAAAATAAAATAAATAAAAAATAAAGTAAGACAGGTAAAGGAAAAAATGAAAGAGAAATGAGAGTGATGCAAGAAAATCATGACAAAAAAAAGTCAACAGCTTGGTAAAAAAAAAAATGCTGAAGAAAACAACACCTTAAAAAAAGCCTAGACCAAATGATAAAAGAAGTACAAGAAGCCATTGAGGAAAACAATGTCTCAAAAAGTCGAATTGCCAAACGGAAAAGGAGGCACTAATGCTTTCTGAACAAAATATCTCCTTTAAAATTAGGATTGAGCAAAGGGAAGCTAATGACTTTATAAGAAATCAAGGAATAATAAAGCAAAACCAAAAGAATGAAAAAAAATAGAAGGCAGTGTGAAATATCTCATTGGAAAAACAACTGACTTGGAAAATAGATCCAGGAGAGATAATTTGAAAATTATTAGACTACCTGAAAGCCATCATCAAAAAAAGAGTCTAGGCATCATCTTCCAAAAAATTGTCAGGAAAAATTGCCCTGATATTCTAGAACCAGAAGGTAAAATAGAAATTAAAAGAATCCACAGATCACCTCCTGAAAGAGATCCCAAAATGAAAACTTCCAGGAATATCATAGCCAAATTCCAGAACTTTCAGGTCAAGGAGAAAATATTGCAAGCATCCAGAAAGAAACAATTCAAATATGGTGGAGCAGATTTAGGAGCTTCCACATTAAAGGATCAGAAGGCATGGAATATGATATTCGAGAGGGGAAAGGAACTGGTATTACAACCAAAAATCACGTACCCAGCAAAGCTACATATAATCTTTCTGAAAAAAACAATGGGTATTCAATTAAAGAGAGGACTTTCAGGTATTCTTGATGAAAAGACCTGAGCTGAAAAGAGAATTAAACTTTCAAACACAAAACTCTAGATAAACATAAAAATGTAAACAGGAAAAAAAAAGAATTAATAAGGGATAATAAAAGGTTAAACTGTTTACATTCCAACATGGGAAGATGATACTTGTAACTCATCAGAACTTTCTCATTATTAGGGCAGCTGGAAGGAATATGTTTAGACAGAGGGCACAAATGTGACTTGAATATGACAGGATGATATCTTAAAAAAATAAAATTAAGGGGTGATAGGAATGAACTGAGAGAAATGGAAAGGGAGAGGTGGAGTGGGATAAAGTATCACACATAAAAGAAGCAAGAAAAAGCTTATGGAGTGGAGGAGAAAATGGGGGACATGCTGGGGACTGAGTGAATCTTACTCTCATTGGAATTGGCTCAAAGAGAGAATAATACACACTCAATTGGGCATAATAATCTATCTTACCCTGCAAAGAAATAGGAGGGGAAGGGGATGGGGGGGTGATAGAAGGGAGTCCAGATTGGGGGAAGAGGCAATCAGAAGCAAAACACCTTTGAGGAGGGAAAGGGTGACAAGAGATAGAGAATAGAGTAAATGACATGGGGAGGGAGTAGGATGGAGGGAAATTCAGTTAGCAATAATAACTGTGAAATGATGAGCAGGATGCACTCTGAAAAACCTAGAATGACTTACATGAGCTGATGCAAACCGTGATATACTGTATACAATGTAACAGCAATACTGTAATATGATCAACTGTGAATGCTGTGGCTATTCTCAACAATGCAATGATACAAGACAACTCTGAAGGACTTATGAAAAATGTTATCCATCTCCAGAGAAAGAACTAATGGTATCTGAATATAGCTTGAAGTGCATATATATATATATATATATATATATATATATATATGTTTCTTTTTCTTAAGTTTTTTCCCCTCTATATTCTAATGTGGAAATGTTTTGCCTGACTACATATATATATATATATATAACATATTTAATTGCTTGTGTTCTTAAATGGGGCAAAAGATTTGAAAAACAAATTATTAAAAATGGATGTTAAAATTATGTTTACATGTAATTCAGGGAAAAATTCTAAAAAATTGAAAAAACCCTTATGCATTTATTGAAATCATATTTTGTTCTATTCGTTATTGATATAGTCAACTATACTTACAGTTTTCCTAATTTTTAATCCACCTTACATTCTTGGTATAAGAAAACATTTTGGATTTATAGTTTGTATTTACTAACTTCTTCTTAAACCATTATTTTCCATGGGATGAGGATCAATCAGAAGCAAAAAGAGCAACTGACTAGAAATCCAAAAGATCTAGGTTTATATCCCAGGTCTGATAATCACTGATTGTATTTCTTATTAAGCAAATAATGTAGGATTATAAAATTGTGGTATAGTAGAATAATCACTGGCTCTGGTGTGACAGAACTTGGGTTTATATCTCATCAGTGATGATTATGATTTTTTAAAATTTTACCACCCTAGGCCTCAGTTCTCCCCTCTCATAAATTAAGAAGTTGGAGCAGATAACTCCATGGTTCTTTCTAGTACTACACAGTCCCTAATGCTAAGTCCTCTCAGAAAAGGGAATTATTTTCTATAGAAATTTCTTTTCCTAAGATAAATTCATGAGAGATTTCTTGGTAAATGTAGGCTAGGCTATAGGCTATAAAATCACAGTATGTGATATAAAATTAGCAACTGTGCCTTTCTGAAACAACTAAACAGAAAAATCTAATATGAAGGACTTTGACTTTCAAATATTAATTCCCTTTGTTTTCCACAATTTTGGGGGTGGGGAAGGTGTTTCCTTTTAATGCTATTTTATAACAAAGGATGTAATAAATGAAAAAAGAAAAACTGTATTCCTCCATGCAACATTTTAAATAAGGCATTAAATAGCTTATTCTTAAAATACAATTAATACTAAATAGCCATGCTGAGGAACCAGAAATATTCTAGAAATGAGGTTTTTTTGCATAAATATGTGGAAAACAGAATAAGAAAAAGTGGGTACATAAAGCTACACTTCCAGCTATAGAGGAAGCTTTATGCTTGCAGTTAAAACTTAATCTACCATTGTAACTCAAATCCAAGATCTAATGGGAGAAAGGAGACAATGGCTAGTAAGGGAGAGACTTTTACTTCTGTACAAATAGAAGGGAAAGACAATGTAATTACAGAGAAGACCCTAAACATTATAAATTCATATGCCCTTTTTAAATTTACATGAATTCAAAATAATTTTTTAGCATTTTATGTGCAGCTTCTCAAAGATTATCTCTTCTTTTTATACTAAAACCTGCATTTAAATTATAATTATTTTCTTTTGACATAATATAGTACAAGTGTTCTTCTTGTGGGAAGGAGTCAAGGGAAGGTTAATGCTTATATATTGACATCTTAATGGTTGTTGATAAGGTAATGACTCCTTAAAGAGAGAAAGAATAATAATGAAATCTAACCAAACTGTTGAAGTGGGTGACATGAAATGGATTATTTGAAAGGTTCTAATACCAGTCTTTAGTTATGCAACACTCCTATTAAATAATGGCTGTTCAATGTCCAAGTGCTTCAACATAGTGGAACTTATACTAAATGTACTGGACAAAGAAAGTTTTGTATAATATTGCACATCTTCTCTCTGTTGTTATGATCCTTGGTTCTGGTGAGGATAGTAATTAGTGCAACAAAATTTGTGGAGGGGCCATTCTTCCTCATAAAGTATAATTTACAAACTTATAGCTTATCTCTTCATATTTAAATGTAAGCTTCTTGGGAGTAGCTAGGTGGTACAGTGGATAAAGCACCAGCCCTGAATTCAGGAGGACCTGAGTTCAAATCTGGCCTCAGACACTTGACACTTACTAGCTGTGTGACCCTGGGCAAGTCACTTAACCCTCATTGTTCCTCAAAAAAATGTAAGCTTCTTGAGGGCAGGAACTTGCTCAGAAATCTTTTAGTTTTATTTTTTCTTTCTTTTCTTTTCTTGTTTTTTTAAATGTAGTTAATTAACATTACACCAGCCACTGTGCTAAGCACTGAGAATAAAGAAGGAGACCACAGGCATGCCCTCAAGTATCTCACAATAAATGAGAGACAACAGTCAAAAAGTTATAAAAAAATAATTTTATACAGGGTAAATTGGAAATAATTCAAAGAGTGGGGTGACACTAAAATTAAGAGAGGTTGAAAAGGGCTTTCTATAGAAGATGAAATTTTAGTTGGGGCTTAGAGGAAGTCAGGAAAGCCAGTAGACAGAACTGAAGAGAGATTTTTCAGACATGGGATAAGGTAAAATAATATAAATAAGATAAAAATGCCTCTATTATTGTATGCCAAGAAGAGTTCTTGACACAAAACACATTTCATTCATTCATTCATTCATTTATTTATTCATTCAGTTAATTATTCAATCGTTTTTACCCTTTTACCTCTAATATGGAATTTATTTATTTATTTATTTATTTATTTATTTATTTATTTATTTTTTAGGCCATGGGGGTTAAGTGACTTGCCCATGGTCACACAGCTAGTAAGTGTCAAGTGTCTGAGGCCGGATTTGAACTCAGGTACTCCTGAATCCTGGGCCGGTGCTTTAACCACTGCGCCATCTAGCTGCCCCCTCTAATATGGAATTTATTCTTAGCAGATAAAAGGATTGAATCTGTGATTACTTTGGCTGAGTTATATGTCTGTGTTTTTGTCTTTAGAATGTAATGAGTGAAACTAAATCACCTTACCTGCCCCTCAGTGTAGTGGAGAAACTAGGTAGGATTTACTTATAATTAGAAGCTTCAACAACAGTCAGGCATTTATTAAAGTATATTAGAAGTTAGTAAAGAGAGAACACATGTCTCTGAAAGAATGGAAAAACCTAGCTCAGACATCTATGCTCCAGATAAAGTAAGAAGAACTCCCTTCATCTAGCCAATTATACTGTCAAAGAGAAAAAGCTTCAGTCAGTTAGAGCAGAAGTTCCCTGTGGGACCAGAAGAGGGGTAGTACCCATACACAGCTCCAAGGTAAGCATTCAAGTCCATTGATTGACATGACATAAAGCTGGTCTATGAATTGTGAGACAAATTCCAAGATGCCAATTCAACCTTAGAAAGCTTAGAAAGGTCACCTCATGCTTTCCGCCCTGGAGAGTAATATTCTCACAAGAAGAATTGTCCAGAAGACTGAATCTGAAAAGGGATATAAAAGGAATGTCTTATTTGAAGTAATCAGATCTATTACAATGAGAATCCCTCTCAAATTGATTAATCTCACTTCTACTGGGATCCATTTTATAATCAGCTTTTGATTGATGTTGTTCTTCAGTCATTTCAGTCATGTCCAACTCTTCATTTACCCATTTAGGATTTTCCTGGACAAGATAGTAGAGTAGTTTGCCATTTCCTTTACCAGCTCATTTTACAGATTAGGAACTGAGATAAAGAGAATTAAGTGACTTCCTCAGGTCACACAGTTAGTGAGTCTCTAAGATTGTTTTGTTTGTTTGTTTGTTTGTTTGTTTTTTAATTCAAGAAGATGAGTCTTTTTGACTATAGGCCAGTGCTCTATCACCTGTGCCACTTATCTGTCCTTATGGATATATTGAGTTTTATAGATCTGATATCTAGGAGTTACAACATTACAGATTCAATAAATCTCAAAGCATATTAAACATCATCTAGCACAAATTCTACTTTAAACTCACTCCCCTCTTTAATATAACTAACAAGAAGTTTATCAACTTATGTATGTAGAAACTCCTACACTTTTAGACAGTACTGTTTACTGGGATATTTTCCTGATATTGAGACTAATTCCATTTCTATCTGATTCCAGCCTATCATTCCAGAATGATTACATATTACTCTTCCTCATGCATTTTTGTTTCCAACCAAGCTTTTCTTTCTTTATTTTTTCCAGGGCAATGAGGGTTAAGTGACTTGCCCGGAGTCACATAGCTAGTAAGTGTCAAGTGTGTGAAGCTGAATTTGAACTCAGGTCCTCCAGAATTCAGGGCTGGTGCTTTATCCAATGCACCTTCTAGCTACCCTCCCACCACCAAGCTTTTCTACTTGCTGATTCCCAATTTATACATAAAATATTACATCCCCTGTATCAATATACACAGTTTGTCTTTTATAACTGGAATGATTCTTTCCTACCCCCTAACATAGGTTTCTCTTCATAGCTCAAATAATCTGCAACCCTGTCTCTAGATACAATTTTGAAATGCTTACTCTCCATTATTTTGCATCCTGAAGTTTTTATTTATTTGGTTTACTACTTGCCTGTGTGTATATTATGCCTCCCTTATTCCCCATCCCCTAAATGAAAGTTCCCTCCTGAAGGCAAGAACTGTCTCATTTTTGTCTTTTTATTCTTCACTGTTAACACAGCAGAGGGAAGGGGAGAAGGGTATAATAGGTGCTTAGCATATGCATATGGAATTCAACTGAATTAAACCCAAATGGTATACCTAAGAGCAATAATGAAAGTTTCAGAAATGGAATTAGTCTCAATATCTCATCTTTTTTCTCTTTTTTTATGGTTAACATATCTAGTATTATGTAAAATGATACTGGTGATAATGCAAATTATTACTTTATGATTTGTTGGAAATTAATCTAATTCATCTCTATGATTTCTCATGTTAAGAAAAGGTATAGGGGGGTGGAGCAAAGATGGTGGAAGAAAGGCTGTGACTTTCAGAGTTCTGCACACGATCTGTTCACATACATCTATAAAAAATGACATAAGGCAACTCGTAGAGTAGCAGAACCCACAAAAGAACAGAGTGAGATTATTTTCCAGTGAAAGACTTCTTAAAAAGCCCACTGGGAAAGTCTGCTATACCAGGGTGAGAGAAGAGTGCAGTGTGTGGCAAAGATCCAGCCCTAGACAGGCTCACATCCTGAGTCTTGGAATCATCAGCATCAGCATCAGCAGCTTCTTTTGAAACGTGGCTCATGGACTGGTGAGGGAGTCTACTGGTTGTCTAGGGGTGGGGGATATAGGGGTCTCTATAGGAGCAGAGATGGGAGCACTGCTATGTTCCTCAGGAAGCAGACTTGAGTGGTAATGGCCCAGGTTGGGGGGGACACAGGCACACCAAGCTTGTGGATCACAGGGAATCAGATTTCAATCAGCCTTCTGCTTCTGGGTTAAAGAGCAAGCAGGCCCGTGGTTACTTATGGGCCCGGAGGCCTGAGAATGAGCCTCTCCTTGAATGGTTCCACCTGGGACCCCCTGAAACTTGGGTCATTTTTTCCTGGAAGAAGTGTTCCACTTTAAGAAGGAGTTAAAAGACAAGAAAGAGATGGCCAAGATGAGCAGGTAGAAAAAGCAGCAGACCATTGAAAGTCTCTTTGGTGACAAGGTAGATCAAAATACACCCTCGGAAGGAGATAATAAAATCAAAGATCCTACATCCAAAGATTCCAAGAAAAATATGAATTTGGCTCAGGCCATGGATGAACTCAAAAAAGACTTTGAAGATAAACTAAGAGAGGTAGAGGAAGAAAATGGAAAGGAAAATGAAAGTGATGTAGGGGGGTGATGCAAAAAAGTCAACAGCTTGAAAAGCCAAATTGGTCCAAGGGAAAAGGAGGTGCAAAAGCTCTCTGAAGAAAATATTGCTTAATAATTAGGATAGAGCAAATGGAAGTTAATGACTTTATGAGAAATAAAGACACAATAAATTAAATCCAAATGAATTAAAAAATAGAGGGCAATAGGAAATATCTCCAAAAAGCTGCCCTAGAAAATATATCCCGGAGAGATAATTTGAAGATAATTATACTACCTGAAAATTATGATCAAGGAAAGAACTTAGACATCATCTTCCAGGAAATTGTCAGGGAAAATTGCCCTGATATTCTAGAAGGAAAATATAAAATAGAAATTGAAAGAATCCACCGATCACCTCATGAAAGAGATCCCAAAAGGAAAACTTCCAGGAATATTATAGCCAAATTCCAGATATCTCAGGTCAAAGAGAAAATTTTGCAAGCATCTAGAAAAAAGGAATTCATTTATTGTGGAGCTACAGTAAGGATAACACAAGATCTAGCAGTTTCTACATTAAAGGCCCAGAGGGCTTGGAATATGATATTCCAGAGGGCCAAGGAACTGAGATTACAACCAAGAATCACCTTCCCAGCAAAACTGAATATAATCTTTCAGGGGAAAAATGGGACTTCAATGAAAAAGAGGACTTTCAGGCATTTGTGATGAAAAGACTTGAACTGAATAGAAAATGTGACTTTCAAATACAAGACCCTAGATAAGAATAAAAAGGTAAACAGGAAAAAGAAATCATGAGGAATGTTTAAAGGTTAAACTGTTTCCATTCCTACATGGGAAGATGATACTTCTAACTCATAAGAACTTTCTCAGTGTTAGGGAAGCTGAAAGGAATATACTTAGAGGGCACTGGTGTGAATTGAATAGGAAGGGATACTATCTGTGAAGCATTTATTTTTGTTTATCCTTTTTTGGGGGGCTGTTCTTGAGGGGACTGGCTTATATCTGGGGATGGATTTGGACTTGAGGCCTCCTGGGTCCAGGGCTAGTGCTTTCTCCACTGTGTCACCTAGGTGACACATGATGACATCTTTAAAATAAAGTTAAAGGGTAAGAAAAATCCACTGGAAAAAAGGGAAAGGGAGAGGTGGAATGGGGTAAAGTAGCTTGCATAAAAGAAATAAGAAAAAGCTTAAGGAGTGGAGAGGAAGATGGGGAAGGGAGGGGGGGTGAGTCACCTTACTCTCATCAGAATTGACTCAAAGAGGGAATAACATACACACTCAAGTGGGTATACTAATATATCTTGCCCTGTGGAAAAGTGAGAGGGGAAAGGGTTAAGGGGAGAAAGGTGAAGGAAGGGAGGACAGATTGGGGGAGGGGGCATTAAGAAGCAAAACACTTTTGTGGAAGGATAGAGTGAAAGAAGATAGAAAATAGAGCAAATATAAAGGGGAGGGAATAGGACGAATGGTAATATAGTTAGCGACAGTAATTGTGAAATAAATGATGAGTAGGATGCTATCAGAAGGATGTATGAAAAATATTATTTGTCACTGTGATCTATCTGATAGTTAAATTAGCTAATGTGTTTTTAAATAATATTAATTGAAATACAGTGGCCAGGCAGAGGATGGCATTCATTACTCTGTCCTTTTTAGAATACATCCAGAGGATTATGCACAGTTCTTGAGACATTAGATGGCTCAGAAGGGTATGATTACTTTGGGGTGTGTTGGGAGACATTTACTAAGGTGATAAGCACACTCAAAATAATGCCATAAAGTTAATTTGAAGAAACTGAGGCATGAAGAGAGGAGAAGCCTTAAAATAGACATGAGATAATTTTTCAAACATTTTAATCCCTTTCATATAGAAGAAGAAATAGCTCTATGTGACCACAAAAGGCAGCACTAGGACTTAATGTTGGAAATTACAGGAAGCAAACTGACTAACACAGGCAAAAGCCTTCTTACCATTGTTACTGTCCCAATTTGGAAAGAGTTAGAGTAAGTATAATGATTTCACTGTCACTGTCATTTAGAAATTTGATAAATGTTTTCTGGGAGATCCAGTAGACAGGTGTCAGAAAATAATTATTAATAATGAATTTCTTGGGGACCCAGAGACTCAGTTTCAATTCCTCCTCCCCTCCCCAAACACACTTAAGACAGTTCAATTCTTAGGAGGAAGTTTTAATACTGTTCAGGGCGAGTCCAAAAATGGAGATAGACTCATTTGTCTGGTTCATTGAACTGAGGGGGTTATACCACACCTAAACAATGGACTTTTCCTTGAGCAACTTAGGGGGTAGTCTTTTGGGTACGTCCCCATGTCGTTTGTAGAGGTGATTTGAATATGGACCACCCTCAAGTCAGGTCAACCAATGGAATTGAAATATGCTAGCCAATTTGATCAACATATAATGACCTGCCTCTGTCAAAAACGGATAAAGTCTGAGACCATGTGAGGGTCACAGATTTCTTGCTGTTCTTGGCTTCTTAGACCTGCTGTCAATTGGTGAGTACTCTCCTTTTAGCACAGGGTAGCCTGGTAGGCCTAAATGGATGCAATAGCAATTATTGTATAAATAGTCATTGGGCCAGCTAGGTGGTGCAGTGGATAGAGCACTGGCCCTGGATTCAGGAGGACCTCAGTTCAAATCCGGCCTCAGACACTTAACACTTACTAGCTGTGTGACCCTGGGCAAGTCACTTAACCCCAACTGCCTCACCCAAAAAATTAAATAAAGAAAGAAATTAATTAATTGATAAAATTAATAAATAGCCTTTAATATTTATATAGCAGATGATATTTTTAAAATTTATTTTTATTTCTTTTATAATAATTTTACAAAACTTAGCCTAGCCACAATAATTTAGCAAACACACAGCATTGATATTGTAGGTAGGCATTGATTTCTTTTCCAGCTCTGTGCTTCTATGAATCTACAATTTATAGTCAAAATTATTTTTACCATAACTTACACCTTTTCAGGTGCTCTACTTTGAACTGCTACTTCACTTCTTCACCTCCTCTTCTAGGGTCTAAGAGCACTATAAAGCCATGTACTCAGCTTCTAGAGAGTTTAGTCCTTCAGGATAATTAATATATGACTTCAGAAGTGGTGCACTTAATTCTTCTTCATTTAGAACAATGGTTTTTAAGATAGAAAGCAACAAATGTGGGATCCAAGGAGAAGAAAGTGTATTGAGAAAGCAGTCCTATGATGAGGGAAGGAGTTTTGTTTACAATGGGATATAATATTCTAACTCCTTGAAAAAAAAGTTATTTATAATATGGAAGCAATCTGATCCTAGGTACCACACAGCAGTATGACTGTTAAAGCTACTGGGGTACATGTTCCAGCTTAAGTAAAAATTTTATTAATATCAATTTCCAATCATTTTGCCTTGTTAGAGCTAAAAGAAAAATTGCTGGCTCGATATCCTACAATCTGTATTTCCATGGCCTTCTTTATCATCACCATAAAAGGAAATTTATGCTAAAATATTAATAAAATGTTGCTTCTTGTCAGCTACTTCTCAGATGGCTGAGATATTAGATAACCCTTTAGAAAAAAAAGGTAAAGTTTTCATTTTTGGAAATATCCTCTATTATAATGCTTATTTTACTAATTTTCTCTTCCTGTGGCACTATGATGGCTGTGTGGTGCCTTTGAAATTTCTTTCTCTCATGTCCCTCCAACTGTCTGGCTTTCAATTCAACTCTCCTTTCTACTTTATATTCTAGCCCACTGTTTTCTTTACTTGCTGAATGCTGAAGTCCTTTTGTACATAATCAACTAAATTCTTCGGACATGAATATTGTGACATTATTAACATAACACACCAGGCTTTTGGAGTGACCTGAGAGATTTTTGGAAGGCCCACACCTAAAATATCAATCCACATGCTTGGCATAGTGGCTGAAATTCCACTCTTATTTTTTTTTTTATTTGTTTGTTTGTGTGGGCGTTGAAATCTTTCTAGGTTGAAAATCATGGCCTATTGTCAGGTGTATGATGCTATCAGATAGTAATTGCAGGGGGTGTGAATAGCAGGGGTAGCAAAAACAAATGTTCAAAGCCATGAAAAAATAAGACTCACTTACTTTGTAGTAGTAGTTGTTGTTTTAAGACTATTCCTATAATGGTTAATGCCTTGTGGGCAACTTAAGCACTCTTAAAAACTGCATTATCTCTTTTGGTACTCCTACCCCCAAATTAAGTGTCATTGTAGCAATTGTTTTTATATATTAAAAGACACCTTGTAGTCTATGAGACAATGCATTTTGAAACTGCATGTCTTAAACTTATAAAAATATTTCCCATGGTTTTGAAATTACAAAAATATGGAAAACATATTTATGAAATGCTATATGTTGTGTTAGATAGATTGTGTAACTTGGAGACAATGAACCATCTGACAAATCATTCAACAATCACTGATTAATCATTAAGTCAGCCAGTCCACAAGGATTTTTCAAGCATTTACCGCACACCAGACACAATGCTAAGCACTGTGGTTACACAGAAAGGGCATGCCTTAAGAAGCTCACATAATCATGAAGGAGATTAAAAAAAGGAAAAGCAAATAAACAAACAAACAAAAATCCCCACCTATGTGCATACAAGATATATACAATATAAATGGAAATTAATTTCAGAGGACAGGCATTAGCAAAGCTAGATACTAGGAATATTAAAATAGAAAAATGCAATAATCCTGTCCTTCAAGGAACTTATACATACTATCACCATACATACACACCTACACATGTGAGTTTCTGTTTGTGCATATACACACATACAAACTCACTATACATATATGTGTGTGTGTGTGTGTGTGTGTGTATGGAATACATAGATATAAGTGAGGATAGAATAGAATTTTATATATATATATATATATACATATATATATACACACAAAATTAATCTACTTACATATACTTTCTGTGTATCTTATTAACACCTAAATATTTACATTTCCCTATTAGAATGTGTACTGCTTGAGAGCAGAGTATGGCTTTTGATTTTATTTGTATACCTAGCACATAGCACAATACCTGAAGTGCATAATTAATTAATATATAAACCATGTCCCAAAGTCTATATGTATGGGACTTTTTACTTATTGGTGGATATGAGTATCTTGCCCTGCACAATGGGTGAGGTAGAGTTGACAAGATTGAGAAAGTTTCATTTTTTATCTAGTCCCTTCGGGAATCTTCAAGTGGAGTCCCTTCAAATGCTTTTGACTTTCAGTTTTGAAATGGAAGATGGAAGAGGCCAGGATTACTCCAGGTTTCTGAAGAAAAACACTCTGGGAAGAAATGAAATGTCAGTTTCCTTTATGGCTCTTTCCCCCAGCTTGTTACAGTAGACATTTCTGGGAGTTTCTCTTGGGAGAAATCTGGGTTTCTCTCTCTGTTGAGATGTTACCTCACTGGGCAGCTAGGTGGCACAGTGAATAAAGCCACTGGCCCTGGATTCAGGAGGACCTGAATTCAAATTCGGCCTCAGACACTTAACACTTACTAGCTGTGTGACCCTGGGCAAGTCACTTAACCCTAATTGCCTCACACACACACCCTCCCCCCCCAAAAAAAAAGAGAGAGAGAAAAGATGTTACCTTACTCCTTGTAGGAGAGTTCCTTCACTTAGTATTGTCTGGTAAATAGTCTTTTATGTATACCTTCTCTGAATTCTGTTTTGCTATAATTTTGATGAAGGGGTTTATTTGCTATTTACTACCTATAATCATATAGAATTAGTATCAGGTGGGAAAGGAATCAAGCTTGGGATCAAAGCTTAAAGTCTTTAAACCCAGTAATGACATAATGATCAGATGTTAGCTTTATCTTGATCATTTCCCCCATAATAACAATATTTAGGTGAAAAGATAACTGTAATTATAACCTCATACTCTTTCTCTTAAGAGAACATAATAACATGACATAGAGATATTATGATTCCAGAAATGAGCATAAAACAAACACAAAAGCACAGAATAACATTAAAGATAAAAGGAAAACTCATTTGGCCATGAGGTCAACTAGAGTTCCTGGAATAAATGAAGAAAGAGCTTTAAAAATTAAACATAACATCATAAACTAAATGAGAATGCTTCTGGAATTAAATTGGAAAAGAAATGAGAACTTTGTAGATGAAAAAAACAAACTTAAAAGGAAAATTAGTAGCTGATTCAAAATATACCAAACCTTCCACAAATAACATGAACTTAAAAAATGGGAATAGGCTAATCAAAAGTTAATGATAACAGGGGGCAGCTAGGAGGCACTATGGATAAAGCAACCACCCTGGATTCAGGAGGACCTGAGTTCAAATATGGCTGCAGGCACTTGAAACTTATTAGCTGTGTGACCCTGGGCAAGTCACTTAACCCTCATTGCCCTACCCAAAAAACAAAAAACAACAACAACAAAAGTTAGTGATTCCAAAAGGTAATAGGATATTAAAGATACAATGTAGAGCCTGAAAATATGGAAGAAAATTAAAGTTATACATATTAAAAAAGATGAAAAGGTATAGTCTTATAAACAATAGTCATATCCAGGAAAACTGAGTAAAATCTTCTGAGAATGAAAGAGTGCCAATGGTAAAAGTGGAGTAAATAAAGCTTTAATGAAATATTAGACTAGGGAACTAAGAAGCATTTTTGATGAAATGACAAGAGCCAAGTATAAACTTTAAAATACAAACACAGGAGTGAATAGAAAGATAAAAATGTAAATATATTTGACCAGAAGGGACTATAGAAGGATACAGTTTTTGTTCTAATATGGACATTTAACAAAAGCATCTCCTCAGAACCCTAATGTTATCAAGGGGTCATAGATGGAATTAAATATGAGACAAGGTCTAAGAGTAGATTTGTTAGGTTTTGATTATCCTTAAAAAAAGTAAACAAAGGAAGCACAACAAGAATATATTTAAAGAAGAGATGGAAAGTAAAGGTGGAATAACTTATAATAAGAGGAATAAGAGGAAGATGTGTGTAACATGACATTCTCTTTCATGTTACTCAGTTACAGAAGAATAAAACTCATTTCACACACACACACACACACACACACAAACACACACACTCACACCAAGATTGGTGAAGAAATATAGTTAACTTAAAGGAGAAACAGAAGGAAATGAAGAGAATGGAGACAGTGGGTATACAGGAAGGTTGATTTACAGAGGGAATAGTCATAAGCCAAATTGTAACTCTAAAAGATGGATCATGAAAACAAGTTTAAAAGAAAATAAAACATATCAAGAACCTATTATTTTATTCTTGAAGAGAGAGGAAAAAGGAAGAGGAGGAGGATAGAGCATTGAAGGAGGTTGTATCTAGAATACAGCCCTAGTCTTAAGTACACTTTTCTCTTACCATTCTCTTCTTTGCAAAGAAAGAAAGGGGGAAGAAGATGAAAATAAATATAAGATTCAGATGAATATGAATGACCAATTAATGATCATAACACTGAACACAAATGGAACATGTTTATTTTCCTAATTCATTTCTGTATTTTTATTTTATTTTGCCATTGCTTAGACAAAATGACTTTCAAGTCTTCTCCGAAATTAATCAGAAAGACAGTTATGAAAAGTAGGTGGGTCAATGGATAGAATGATGGCGTTGGAGTCAGGAAGACCTGGATTCAAATCCAACTGAACTTACTAGCCATATTGCCTTAAGCAAGTTACTTATCTTCTGTCAATCTCAGTGTTTTCATTGGTAAAGTGGAAATAATGAATGTACCTATTCTGCAGGGTTATTATTAATACAAAATGAGCTAATATTTGTAAAACACTTCACAAAGCTTCAGACATTCTAGCTAGTCTAACACAGATATACACATATACATGTATTGTATATATGTGTAAATATATACACATATATGCATATATACATGCACATATATACATGTGCATATACACATGCATTTATATATGCACATACATATATGTATATGTATATGTATATATAAAATTTTCAGTGTGAGTGTACAAGCATGGGCATACTGAAAAGAGCATAACAGACTATGCTATGCAGCCTAACGGAAGACCAGAAGAGGCCAAACTAATCATTTAAAAATTACTGAACATATTAAGAGAAAAAGAAAAGTGGTTTAGCAAATTGAATTATTCTGATTTTATCTTAGTATTTTGCACATATTAGGCATTTATTATCTGGGTGATGAATTGTTGATATGAAGGAAAAATTTTTTTAACAACAACAACAGCAAAATATACGTCCATCTGTATTCAGGTACCATCAGTTCTTTCTCTGTAGATGGATTACATGTTTCATAGGTCCTTCAGAGTTGTCTTGGATCATTTCATTGCTCAAAATAACTAAGTCATTTGCAGCAGATCATTTTACAACATTGCTGTTATTTTGTATACAGTACATTTCACTTTGCGTGTAAGTCTTGCTAGGGTTTTCTGATAGCATCCTGCTCATCTTTTTTTAAATAGTAAACTACATTTACATAGTACTTTAAAGGAAGATTTCCTTATAAAACACCCATGAGGTTGATTATTGTAACAACAATAATAATTAACAATTATATAGTACCTTATACTTGACAAAGAATTTTCTTCACAATAGCCTAGCAAAGTAAGTACCATCAACGTCATCATCATCATCTTACATTGCTCTTCCCTCTATTTCTAATTTTCCCCAGTTACTATTACTGTTTCCTTCCGTCCTATTCACTCACCATATTTACTCTATTTACTATCTTTTTACCCTATCCCTCCTCAAAAGTGTTTTGCTTCTGACTGCCCCTCCCCCAATCTTCCCTCTCTTCCTTCACCCCTCACCTCTTATCCTTTTCCTCTCCCACTTCTCCAGTGTGTATGTTATTCCCTCTTTGAGCCAATTTTGATGAGAGGATGGCTCATTCACTTACCTGCTCCTCCCCCATCTTCCCCTCTATTCCATAAGCTTTTTCTTACTTTTTTAATGTGAAACACCTTACCCTATTCCACCTCTCCTTTTCCCTTTTTCCAAGTGCAATCTTCTCATATTAATTTTATTTTTAAAGATATGGACATGGGGCAGTTAGGCAGTGCAGTGGACAAAGCACCTGCCTTGGACCCATGAGGTTCCAGGCCCAAATCCATACCCGATCTGGGCTTCACTCCCACTCTAATACAACAGACCTTTCCTGCTGGCCTTCTAAGCCATCTTTGGCTGTTGAATGATCTCATCCTGTCCTTTTGTGGGTTCTGCTCCTCCAGGAATTGTATTAGGGTATTATTTAGAGGTTTTGGGAGTCATTGTGAGGAAACATCTTCTTGCTACAGAGAGTAAACTGTTTATATGAACCTAACACATTGCCATCTTTTCATTGTCTTTTCATGAAGTCTAGCCATAAGAAGACTCTTTAAGAAGTGTTCAAATGTCAAAATAATTCAAAGCAGGATTTCATAATAGAAAATAAAATAAATTTCTCTTTTTTGTCTTTACAAGATCAATCATTAAACAGTTAACATACATTTCTTAATAGTAGCACAGATCAAAAGAACTGGCCAAGTTTCAGAATCAATAGATGTATTGGAGATACATGGCTACAAAAGATAAAATGAAAGGAATGGCATAAAAGTGATTATTGTTAAGAGATAAAACTAGATAAAATAGGGGGGTACTTTTCTGGTTTATACATAGTTGATGTAGGGTAGAAACAGGTATTAAATGTCTATCCTCAATATTCTTATTCTGTTATTTAAACAGAAATATAAATTATCATTCTCCTTTATATAGTGTCAAGTCAATCTTTCCCCTTGATGCTATCAGACTAGTCCATATTCACTTGTCTCTGAAAAGAAATGGATTCTTCACCATCAGGATTTGTGAGTCTTTCATTTTTGACTTAATCTTCTGAAATTTTTTATTATGCCATATTATAATTATCTCAAATTATGTAATTAATCCTTATGAATATTATTGCATAATTATTTTTTCCAGCATATGCTGTTATAGTGCATGTTAATTACTGAATCAAATTTAGGCACTCCAAAAGTATTTTGTTCTTTGATTTGTGGGAATAGAGCAATCTCCAGGTGAAAAAAATATATAATACAATAGAGACTTTGTTTAGTTCACAAATTCACAACTTCAGAACAAACTGAATTCTCAGACTTGTTTCCTAAAGTATTATCAATGATTTATGCATTACTTTAGAAAAAAATCACATTTTATAAAGGAAAGGCTAGACCAAGCCATCATTTCTATTCATTTCATTGACAATTGGATTGCTATTTTTACATATGATTACCAAAAAAGGAATCAAGGAAACACCATTAGTAATACACAAAGTATTTTCTATTTTCCATGAAATTGGTATCATATTCATAGTCATTTGTTATAAAGATATTTGATTTTCTCCTACAGGAGGGGAGCATCAAAACTTTTTTACATGGTAGTTAAAACAATGTTTCACAAGAATCTGAGACAAGGGTAGAATGGATATAAATATTAGGCAAAAATGTAGATAGTGTCTCATGGTTTTCAAAGGGCTTTATATGCATTAGCCTATTTTATTCTCACAAGTTTTTGAAGTAGATAAGGTAGTTATTTTCCCTAAATCACAAATGAGGAAACACACTGTATAGGTAAGTGATTTTCCTATAATTACACAGGCAGTGTTTGGGGAGGCAAAACTTGAATCCAAATCCTTCATTACTTTTGGTCTATTGGTCCTTCCATTCTGTCATAATGCCATTTGAAACAGTAATGTAATGGTTGATTCAGTATACTTCCTCACCCTGCACTTAGGTAGGTTGGGTTCATAAAAAGTGCCTGCTCTATCAGTATTTGGGGAAAGCCTGTGGTTCTGTATTCCTTCCACTGTGGCTCAGGAAAAGAAAATCTCCATAAATCTGGGGCATATTCTTTAAGAAATACAAACCTTGAAATTGTGGAGATTTGGCTGAAATGTAGAGAACAATCATAGAGACACTTATGTGCATGATATACATGAGGCAAAGGAAACACACTAATCCTGGTACTAGAAACCTTATTGCTATAGTCCCCAAAAGGATCCCCTTGGGAATGATGTTTCTGTGTTAGGTTTCCAGAGTCTGTGCTTCTCCATTTTCATTTTTCTTCTTGAGTGCCAGGAGTCATATTTCTTGAAGAGGTTGGCCCTTTGAGTAACTGACATTTTGCTTCCATACCTGTTGAATGTATGCTCTATCACCTCAGCAGCTCCTCATACGTTCTCTTCAATTGGCAAGCCATAAAACTGCTGGATGGAATGTCTCCCAGTCCTCTGCTGAGAGAAATCTCCTGATTCCTTTCCCAAAGAGGTTCTCCTTTCCAAAGAGCTCATGAGTCTCCCCTAGACTTAGCTATTTAAAGTCCCTTGAGGTAGGATAAATGATTTGCCTCTTCCAAAAGGGTATTCCTTTTAATTCACTCAAAGTACATGATACATACTTCATAAGGGAATTACTGTGTGTTAATAACTTGTCAATACATTAATACATCATTGCCTCTGCTATTAAATCAGCTAAGCTTGGGGTGGATGGGAAGAAATCAACCACCCTCCTTATAATAATAACTCATTAGATTTACATAGAATCTTGATGTATACATATCAGTGTCCTCACACATACCGGGAATTATAATGAAGGGAATTCTGGAAGTGGAGCCAAAATGCCACAATGAAACCAGGAAGCTGCATGGTTTTGGAAAGTTGGAAAACTAATGAACTACTGGTAAAGCTGTGAACTGATCCAACCATTCTGGAGAGCAATTTGGAACCATACCCAAAAGGCTATAAAACTTTGCATACCCTTTGACCCAGCAATAACACTACGAGGCCTATATTCCTAGTGTGTTCTCATGCTATACTCCTTTTCTATCCCTGGTTCAGTTCCTCTCTTGCCACCTCTTCCTGGTCCCTCCCACCACAAACATGGTCTTTGGAGATCTCAAGACACCCATAGGCCTGCAGCAACTCAATGACTTCTTGGAGGACAAGAGCTACAGTGAGGGGTACTTGCCATCCCCGGCTGACACTGCAGTATTTGAAGCCATGTTGTGCCCACCACCTGCATACTTGTACCATGCCTTCATTGATATAACCATATTAAGTCTTATGAGAAGCAAAAGGCAAACTTGCCAGAAATAAAGAAGGCTTTGTGCAAGTATGGGCCTGCTGATATAGAAGATATCACAAAGTGGTGGAACTACAGATAGCAGAGATGATGATGACATTAATTTCTTTGGGTGTGATGATGAGAGTAAAAAAGCAAGGAAGCTGAGAGAATGCCTTGCTCAGTATGAATCAAAGAAATAAAAAATCCCTTCAATTGGTCCCAAGTCTTCCCTCTCACTGGATGTAAATCCTTGAAATGATGAGACAGATATGGCAAAATCAGAGGAATGTTTCAGAAGCATTAAGACAGATGGCTTGGACTGGAGATCTTCTAAGCTAGTTCCATTAGGATACAGCATCAAGAAGCTTCAAATACAGTGTGTGGCAGAAGATGATAAATTTGGGACAGATATGCTAGAAGAATCTTTGAATCTTTGAAGACTATGTTCAATCCATGGATGTTGCTGCCTTCAACGAGATCTAAATTCTCAGAAATTGCATTTGAATAAAATTATTTGCAAGCAAAAAAAATAAGGAAAAGGATCCTCATGTACAAAAATACTTATAGCTGCTCTTTCTGTGGTAGCAAAGAATTAGAAATTGATCAGATGCCCATCAATTGGAGAATGGCTGAACAAGTTGTGTTATATGAATATAATGTAATACTATTGTGCTATAAGAAATGATAAGCAAATGGATTTCAGAAAAACCTGGAAAGACAAGAATTTATGGTGAGTGAAATGAGAAGTGAGATAACATTATAAACAGTATCAACAACATTGTATGATGATCAACTGTGAAAGATTTAACCTCTTCTTAACCATGTAATGATCCAAGACAATACCAAAAGACTTATGGTGGAAAATGATCTCCACATTCCAAAAAAGAACTATGGAGTCTGAATGCATATGGAAGCATAGTATTTTGACTTTTGTTGTTACCTTTTTGTTATTCTTCTTGTTTATTCTTTCTTGCATTTTTCCCTTTTTTTCTGATTCTTCTTTTACAACATGACTAATGGGGAAATATGTTTTATATGTTTGTTATGTATTACATATATCAAATTGCTTGCTGTTCTTGGGAGTGGGTAGGGAAGAGAGGGTGTGAGAAAAATCTGGAACTCAAAAAGGTATCTTTGCGTGTAATTAGAAAAATAATTAAAATAAATTTTTTAAAAAATAATTATAATCAATACATAATAATAGTTAACATTTATATGCTATTTATTTGTGCCAGGCTCTGTGCTAATCTCTTTATAATTATTATCACTTCATCCTCACTATAAGACAAAGAAATTATATCTGTTTAACAGATGAGGAAACTGAAGAAAACAGAGGTTAAATGACTTTCCCAGGATCATACATCCAGTAAGTACCTTGAACTGGGTTTGGACTCAGGTCTCTCTGACTCCAGGTTCATCAATCTAATGTGCCATTCAAGAGAATATTAAAAGGTTAAAAAACCTACCCAGAGTCACACAGTATGTGATAGGAACAATGCTCAAACCAAGACCTTTCTGCTTCTAAGGCTAGCTCTGAAACATTGTTCTCTCAAACTTTTCATGTAACCAGGGGTATACTGAACCCAGAACATACTGGCCCTGAACAACCAATAGTTAAATTTTCAATGTGAGCATTTACAACACAGATCAGTAAATAAATTCTTAGTTTATTGTTTTGTTTTTAGATTTAATAAAGTGATGCAGAAAATGTTATTAACACAGTTTGAACTTGTAAGGGCCAAATTTAGTATGGGAAGAGTTAATTGGATGGCTTCCCTTAATATTGAGGTAAGAAAACAAACAGCCTCTTTAAGAAACAAAATGCAGGTTTATTAATGGGAACAAATTTTAAACAATATCTGAATCACACAAGTAAGATTAATAGAACTAGAAACATTGTATAAACAATGTATAAAATCTCTGGGGTAAAAAGGCCCCAGGCACCTGAACCTGCCTCCAGTCCAGCTAGCTCCAAAGAGCTCTGCCTAAAAAAAAAAAAAAAAAAAAAAACAAACTCACCAATACCCAAAACCTGTAGCTATTAGCTGTAGTCTCTTCTGTTTTGGTCCAAAGGTCAAAAACCAGCAGCTCCTCTAACTGTCTGCCTTCCTTCCTTCCCTCTTTCCCTCAGAACCCTCTCTAACCACCTCTTTAACTGTATCCAACTGAATCTAACTGAGTCCCCCACAGGAAGGGGAGGGGCGGTTCTTAGCCATGCTGAGTCTCCAATTGGCTCAGCACACCCACATGGCCTTTACCCATTATAATCTGTCAAGAGCCATGTGGGTGATGTGGGTGTGGGGGAGCTATTAGAGGAGCTATTAGTTACTTAGTTTCAATAAATGTTCCCTGTGGTCAGAGTTCTTCTTGTTTGTTCAATTATCTACCAAAGTACATACCCAGTCTTACTTTTTTCCTTTCAGTATGACCATAATAAAACAAAGATAGGGTTATGAAGACCCCAAATCACAAGTAATTTCTTACAAACTTAAAAGTATGTCATGTGTACGTTTTTTGGAAAGCCAGTTGTTAAATATTTGCCAGTATTCTATTCCATATACCCACAAAATATGTACTACAGAAGGCCCTTCTATAATTTACTGTACAACTATAGATAAAGGAGTAGTCAATATTTTTTTAATCGCAGAAGCCAGGTATAAGTCAGCATTAGAGTGTAAAGTAGGCCCACTAATTGCTACTGAAAGGTATTGCAATTTCTAAACCTGAGAACATTGTGTTCCCAATACTAAGGAGAGTATGTGAATATAGCATCCTCAAATTAATTGAGCATGGCAATACAATGCCTACACATGGATCTAGTTGTTAGGACATCTTTTGCTTTTGGTTTCTTAATCTTTTTTCAATCAATTGATCAACCAAACAACTAACTAGTGCTCATACTTTGTATGTTCAAGGCTCTCAGGTACAATGAGACATCCTTTTAATTGCCAAATGCACTGGCCTTTTCTCTGTCTACTTTTGAGTCATTGATCAGTACTTTCTCCTGGATACCCTCTCTTCTCTGCATTATGTTGAAATTTCTCTCTCCTATTTCTCCTCCTATCTGTCTAAGGGCTGCTTCTCAATCACTTTTATTATTATTTGTTCATACTATGTCCAATAATCAGGAACATTTACACACCTGTGCTGAACCGTCTCTTCTATTAGCTCTATACTATTGTATTTGATTGAACAGCTAGGTGGTGCAGTGCATAGAACTCCAGGCCAGGAATCAGGAAAAGCTGAGATCAAATCTGGTATCAGACACTTGTTGTGTGACCCTGGGCAAGTCACTTAATCCTGTTTGGCTCAGTTTTTTCATTGGTAAAATGAGCTGGAAAAGGAAATGGCAAACTAATCCATTATCTTTGCAAAGAAAACTCCTAAAGGGTTCATGAGGATTCAGACATGACTAAAAACAAATAAAAAAACATTGCAATTAATATTCCCATTAGTTTCTATAATGTAAAGGATTCTCAGAACATGAAGTTGAAGATAAAAGTGAATAGAGACACGGTAGTTTTATCCGTTGTTTCAACACATCAACTTCACAAATATATCATATGCAACGTGTCTTTAGAGGTTAGTTTGGAAAATACCTAGAGGTTCTAGAAAATTGCAATCTAACAGTGTTACGTTATATAGGCAAAAATGCCAGTACATGATACTTCTTTAAAAACATAGTATATAAGATAATATAAGAGATAGTCTTACTTTATTCTGACATGGCCAGAACTAACCTGGATTTTGTTTTATTTATTTTTATTTTGTTTCTAGGTTTCATATTTTAGTTTGTATTAATAAGTTGGAGAGTTAAGGGAATGATTTCTTTAACCTTAATTCTGTGTTGCCTAGTGTCATAGGGTCTGGGGTTATAAAGACAGAAATAAAACCATCTCTGAACTCAAGGAAATAAAGTGTAAATACACACTGGATAGGGCCTGGAGTCAAAAAGACCAGAGAGTTCACATCTGACCTCAGCTCCTTAATAGTTGTATAACCCTGGGTGAGTCACTTAACCCTCACTGTATAAAATAGAGAAGGAAATGGCAAACCACTTCATATGCACAATTGGCCCATGGGGTCACTAAGAGTCAGACATGACTGAATGACTAAACAACAACAATATGGGGGTGTGACTGTATGTTCTTTCATCCTTGAAAATATTCCTTTTGGATAAGGGACACAGAATATTATCTAATTATTATCCTCACTTTACAAATAAAAAGAATCCTTAAAATTATTATTGGTTCATGGATGATGCACAGGTATATAAGGTGGTACTGACACCCATGACAAATGCAGTAATCTTTTGACTGAACTATGTTGCTTTTCTATTATAAGTGCAATTAGTTAACATAATTCCATCAATAAATTCAAAAAATTAAGGAATATGTTCAGTGTGGATTGAGAGCTTAAAAATTATCAATAGTAGTCAAGTATTTAGTCTCAGACAAAAAAGAAAGAAGATTAAGGTGTTAGAAGACTTAGCTCATATAAACTCAGAAAAATCCGAAGGACATAAGGTAGGATATTACTAGGATTTTAATGTAGATACTGTGATGATGAGGTAATGATGATGATGATATAAATAAGTAAAAATTAACTTATCATTTTTTTGAGAAAAACTCAAATGTATCATTGCATGATTTTATGTAACAATTTAAAATTTTTCTCAAAGTTTCAGAATATATGAAACAACTTTCATCCTGGTTCAATTAGGTTCTTTGTTATGAAATATCCAAATAATTTCACATTATATGAAAATATTTATTACCCCCTCCTTGAGGAGATATTTTTTCTTCAAAGAATGAAAGAGAATACTTTAATAAAAATATTTGAATCAACAAATGTAAATATAAACTCAGCCATGTGTATTTATTTAGAACAGTTTCTGTGCTTGCTAATTTCCTTTACTGTTGTTTCCGTTTTTCTGATTTCGTTTCAGTGCTGACAGCAAACATTACCTCTTCAGAAGACATATAGAAATTACTCTGAATTGAATTGTCCCAATAGATTTTTGAGGAATTATTGTAATTTTTAAAGTCACAATTTAACTTTTCCCTCTGACCTGTTTACCTCAAAATTATTTACAAATAGTTAAAATGTCATAAAAGATACAATGTGATTACTTTATTTTCCTTTAATATACAATAAATGCAGCTAGTATTCTGAAGAGACCATGAAAATACGTTTCAGCAAAATAATTGTTATCACAGAATAGAAGATGAGTAAATGACTACAGTGGTCACTGGTTCCATTGTATAAGCTGAAAAAGAAAACATATTCATCATAAAAATTCAGGAAGATGCCAAAAAATATTAGCTTCTGCTACAATGAAGTTTAGTTGTGGATAAAGTAAAATTCTAATAATAATTCAATGTACACGTTTTTTAGGTTTTTTGAAATTTTGTCATTCCTGACCATTGATAAAAGTAAGTGGATGCTTTGAAAAAATGGTCAAGATTTGTACTTAAACATGATGGATTCTGTTCTTTCTTTGCCTGCAGTCAGGAGTGTGAAACAAACACACAAAGAAAGAGATGAAGTTATGCTAAATTAATCATGAAGTCTAAGCTGCAGTTTTTACGTATTTTGTTATTTTATCTCACATTAATCAGGAAAGCTCTCACATAAAACACATGGAAACTACCTATTATGTTATTGTATGATTGAAAGAAAAAGAACAGGGTTCTGGGAAGAAAGTAACATAAAACGAAAGTTATGTTTGAAAAAAAATAGGCCCCTAAACTGTATTGCTGTTTGATGACAAAGTTAATTTGAAGGGCTAAATCAAAACAGTTTATTCTACAATATCTTTTTCATGAGAATATAAATAGACAGACTACCTGTGGGTATTTGGCTACTTGTCAACTGTGATTGCTTACACTTACATTATAATCCTATTTTTTTATACCTAGGAAAACAATATCCATGAAAAATTTAGGTTAAGGAAAACTGTTTAATATAATTTAACAGTAGGTAAGTATACACATATACACACACACACACACACACACACACACACACACACAAAACCTCACCCAGCTTCTGGCCAAAAAATTCCACAAAACTACTGTTAGGAATTTACATGAGGCTAAAGTAAAGATTTTCCTGACAAAAATTATTGATACTTTTGAAAAAAGAGGAAATGTGAGAACAACTTGATATTTGAAATTCATAATTATTATCTTTGCAGCTGACATTTTTGCTGTTTCTGTATCAGATTCTTTAAACTTATTAGGTTACCTGATATCTATTTCCATTTGGCATTCAGAACATTGTTGTTTCCATAAAAATGATGAACAAACCCAGATCCAAAGATAGAGATTGGATGGTAAATAAAGTATTTTTAAAATCCTGTGAAATATTATCAGACTCACTATAGTATAGTGGCAAGAACACTATACTATAGTCAGTCTTCATTTACTTAATTCCTCTGCATTAATTTGTATGTTGTAATCTTCACTCTGAGTCCATTATCCATCTAGAGTTAAGTAGCCGTATATTTACTTACATTTGGGGTTGGTCATGGTGTTAAACGGAGTTCCTAAGTCTTTCAAACTTTTTTATCTATCATTAAAATATTGTTATTATTATATAAATTGTTCTCCTGTTTCTGTTCTTCACTTTACAACAGTTTATACAAAATTTCCTATTTTTTCTGAAATTCTTCCTTCATCATTCCTGATAAAGAATAAATTATTCCATCATATTTATATTACATAACTTTTTCAACCACTCCCCAACTGATTAGCATACCCTGAGTTTATAATTCTTTTTCATTGCACTAATTGCTGCTAAAAATATTTTTGTACACAAAAGTCTTTCTCATCTTTTTTGTTTGTTTATTTCAGAGCATACGATAAATATGTATAGTTAGTTTTTGTCCTTTGTTCTTGAAGAGGACCAAAATGACATCATTATGTTGGAGTCAAGGTACAGTTTGTCACATTGTGGTTGACAAGATCAGTACAAGCTTGGAAGGCTATCAAAAAGGTTGGGCAGGAAGAGGCCTTGTGAACATTTGGAGTGGAGATGTCTCTAAATTTGTTCATTTCACAATTCTCATTCTCTACTGCAATTCTGCTTTACTCATGGAGTTTCCTTCAATGTAGGCATGCCATGCTGGGTGGGCCTTTGTCAGTATCTCCCATGTCATACAATTGATTCCAAAGTTTTTCAAAGAGACTTTGAGAGTGTCCTTGCATCACTTCTTCTGACCTTCCTTGCCTTGTGTGAGTCTTCCATAAAATACTAATTTAGGGAAATGTGCAAGTGCCATTCAAACAACATAGCCAACCCATCAGAGTTGTACTCTCTTCTGTAATGTATAAAAAGTTAGAGATATAATTTCTGCACAGTCGATCATTTTATTATTTATGGCTAGTGAATAAGTAATAAAAGGATGGTCATTTGGATGTCTCTCATAAATGAAAGGCCCCTCATGGGGGCCTTTTGACACTTATATTCCCTTGTAAGTGTTGGTGTTCCAAATAGTTGATAATCAACTCTGAATACTTAATAATTAGTGAGATAATGGATATTATAATGAGAGGTGGACCTCTTATGATGAGGGACAGGGGGATATGACTCTTATATCTCAATCTTGGACAAAGGGATTTTTGTCTAACCAGATTATCCCCACCTAGGGAAATCTAGACAAAGGTGGTCTACCTCCACTCAGACTTAACTAGAACACAATGGCCAGAAGTTCTCTCGACTAGAATGATCATCCCTGCTGTTTATTTTAATTTTAATTTAATTTAATTTAATTTAATTTTGTGGGGCAATAAGGGTTAAGTGATTTTCCTAGGGTCACACAGCTAGCAGGTGTCAAGTGTCTGAGGCTGGATTTGAACTCAGGTCCTCCTGAATCCAAAGCCAGTGCTTTATCCACTGTGCTACCTAGCTGCCCTCCTGCTCTTTAGAGAATTAAACTTTGGCCTAGTTCCAAAATGAGAAGATAGGAAGGGAAAAATCCTGTTTCTCTCCAATATTAACAATTGGTTATATAATAACCATTTCTCTAACTGCAATAGAGTTTGAAAGCTTGGCAATTCAAATTGAGAAAAGACCTCAGTATCTAGTACCTTATCTTGCCAAGTGATCTTCAGAATCTTCCTAAGGCAATGCAAATCGAAGCCAATCATTATCATGGCATGACACTGGTATACTGTTCAGTTTTCACAGACCTACAACGAGGTCAGCACAACAACTCTGTAGATTTTCAGTCTTGTAGGCTAATACCTCTTTTCTCCCATACTTTCTTTTGGAGGCTCCCAAACACTGACTTAGTGCTGTCAAGGTGTGAGTCAACGTCATCATCTATGTGTACATCACCATAAAGTACACTGCCAAGGTAAGTGAACTTATCCATAGGATTCAAAATTTTTCCATTTGCTATAATCAGTGGTTTCACATTTGCATGTTGTGGTACTGGCATGTGGATAAACTATTTTCTTGGTATTAATTGTTAGGCCAAAAGTAGCACAAGCAGAGATTATTGATCCATACTTTGTTGTACCTCAGCCGCAGAGGAGGCATTGAGTGAATAATCTGAGAAAAAAAAATAATGTACCAATTCTCCTTGCACTTTAGTTTTAGATTGTTACCTTTTTAAGTTAAAAACTATGCCATCAGTGTGGTATCTGACCTTGTTGCCATTTTCCTCCATGTTGAAGACATTTGACAACAATGCTGAAAATATGATTCTAAAAAGCATGAGAGCAAGCACACAGCCTTACTTTACTCCATTGGTGACTGGGAAAGCATGAGAGCATCAGGCATTATCTGGTAATAGTTATATATCTTGGTCAAGGGGCAGACAAAGTTTAGTAGCTTTTTGCCCATAATGCACAGTTATTTTCCCAATAACAGGATGATAACAATGGTGCTGTAATGTACCTGTTTCCCCGAGTTCTCCATGATTTGTCCTTTTCTTTCAATATAAACTTCACTAATGTGTCTGCTGTTATCTTAAAATTGTTTTAATTTGTATTTCTCTAATTGGTTGTCATTTAGAATATTCTTTTCATATACCTATTGGAAGATTTTATTTCTTCTTATGAAAATTGCTGATTCATATCTTTTCAATGTTTATCAACGGTGAAATAGTTTTTATTCTTACAAAATTGAAGCATTTCATGAAATGTCTTAGAAAAGAACAATTTGTCAGAAAAACTTATTATAAATTTTTTCCCAATTCACTATTTTTCTTCTAATTTTAGCTAAAATGACTTCGCTTGTTCAGAAACTTCTTTAATGTCATGTAATCAAAATTCTTTATTTTTTCTCCTATGGACCTCTCTCTTTCCTGGTCATGAAATCTTCCCCATACATATATCTTTCATGAAATTACTTTCACACTCTTCTAATTTGCTTATGGTGTCAGCCTTTGTGTCTAAATCACATTTCCATTTGGAGATAGTCTTGGTAAAAAAAAAAAAAAAAAGGAATAGAGGGAGCTTTCTTTTTTTTTTTTTTTTTAGTGAGGCAATTGGGGTTAAGTGACTTGCCTAGGGTCACACAGCTAGTAAGTGTTAAGTGTCTGAGGCCGGATTTGAACTCAGGTACTCCTGAATCCAGGGCAGGTGCTTTATCCACTGCGCCACCTAGCCACCCCTGGAAGCTTTCTTTCTAATAACAGTATCTACCTAAAATCATCAGCAAGCATTATATGTAATGGAGATAAACTAGAGGCCTTCCCAGTAAGATCATGGGTGAAACAGGGATGTCCATTTTCACCCCTATTATTTAATATTGTACTAGAAATGTTAGCTTTAGCAATCAGAGAAGAAAAAGGAATTAAAGGAATTCGAATATGCAAGGAGGAAACAAAACTATCATTCTTTGCAAATGATATGATGGTATACTTAGAGAATCAACTCAAAAATTACTTGAAACAACACATTTAGCAAAGTAGCAAGGTGTAAACTAAATCCACATAAATCATCAGCATTTCTATACATAACCAACAAAGTCCAGTAGCAAGAGATAGAAAGAGAAATTCCATTTAAAGTAACAGTAGACAATATAGAATACTTGGGACTCTACTTGCCAAGACAAACCCAGGAACTCTATGAACACAATTACAAAACACTTTTCACACAAATCAAATCAGATCTAAATAATTGGAAAAAATATCCATTGCTCATAGATAGGCTGAGCTAATATAATAAAAATGATGATTCTACCTAAATTAATTTACTTTTTCAGTGCCATACCAGTGAGACTTCCTAAAAATTATTTTATAGTGCTAGAAAAAATAATAACAAAATTCATCTGGAAAAACAAAAAGTCAAGAATATCAAGGGAATTAATAAAAAATGCACAGGAAGGTGGATTATCTGTACAAAATCTGAAGCTCTGTTATAAAGTGGCAGTCATCTAAATTATTTGGTCCTGGCTAAGAAATAGAGTGGAGGATCAATGGAATAGGCTATGCACAGGAGAAACAGTATTAAAGGACTTTAGTAATATAGTGTTTGATAAACCCACAGACTCCAGCTTCTGAGATAGGAATTCAGTATTTGACAAAAACTGCTAGGAAAACTGGAAGAGAGTATGGCAGAAATTAGGCATAGACCAACATTTTACACCTTATACTAAAATAAGGTCAAAATGGGTACATGATTTAGACATAAAAGGTACTACCATAGGTAAATTAGGAGAGGAAGGAATAGTCTACCTTTTAGATCTTTGAAAAGGAGCACAGTTTATGACCAAACAAGAGATAGAGAATAAAAATTAATGATTTTGATTACATTAAATTAAAAAGGTTTTGTACAATCAAAAGCAATGCATCCAAAAATAAAATGGAGGCAGAAAGCTGGGAAACAATTTTTTATGGCCAGTACTTCTGATAAAGCTTCATTTCTAAAATATATATGGAACAAAATCAAATTCATAAGAATCAAAGTCATTCTCCAATTGAGAAATGGTCAAAGGCTATGAACAGGCATTTTTCTGATGAAGAAATCAAAGCTATCTATTCCCATATGAAAAAATGCTCTAAATCACTATTGATTAGAGAGATGCAAATTAAAACAACTTTGAGGTACCCCCTGACACCTATCAGATTGTCTAATATGACAAAAAAGGAGAATAATGAATATTGGAGAAGCCGTGTAAAAATTGGAACACTATTCATTGTTGGGGGAGCTGTGAACTGATCCAACCATTCTGGAGAGCAATTTGGAATTATGCTCAAAGGGATATATTGACTCAGCATTACCACTTTTGGGTCTTTTTCCCAAAGAGATCACAGAAAAGGGAAAGGGACCCACATGTACAGAAATATTTATAGCTTCTCTTTTTGTGGTGGCAAGCAATTGGAAATTGAGGGGCTGACTATCAACTGGGGAATGGCTGAACAAGTTGTGGTATATGAATGTAATGGAATTCTATTGTGTTGTATAGAAAGGAGTTCAGAGAAACCTGGAAGGTCTTTCATGAACTGATGATGAGTGAGATGAGCAGAACCAGAAGAACATTGTGCACAGTATCATCAATATTATGTGTTAATAAACTGTGATAAACTAGACTCTTCTCACCAATACAATGGTACAAGAATGTTCCAGAGGACTAATTATGGAAAAGGCTCCCCAAATCTAGAAAACAAAAAGAACTATGGAATATACTGATTGAACCATACTATTTCTTTTGTTTTTGGTGGTGATGTTTTTCTTTTTTGAGGTTTGTCCTTTTTGTTCTGATTCTTCTTATATAACATGACTAATGCAGAAGTATGTTTAATGTTATATATATATATATATATATATATATATATATATATATATATATATATATATATATATATAAAACCTATATCAGATTACCTGATGTCTGGGGAGGGGGAGGGAGAAAAATTGGAAATTGGAAATCTTATTAAAACAAATATTGAAAACTATCTCTACATGTAACTGGAAAATAATAAAATACTTTTATTTAAAGAATCAGGGCAGCTAGGTGGCACAGTGGATAGAGCACTGGCCCTGGATTCAGAAGGACCTGAGTTCAAATCCGGCCTCAGACACTTAACACTTACTAGTTGTGTGACCCTGGGCAAGTCACTTAACCCCAATTGCCTCACCAAAAAAAAAAAAAAAGAATGAGTTATTTTATCTTGCCAAAAGCTTTTTTCTTCATTTTTTATATAATCATATGTTTTTAGTTTATTCTTTCTTTGTCCTGAATATGGACAGTGATGATTACAGATTGCCTTATATTTAAGTTTCATTGAATTCCTGGTCTAAAACCAGCCTCATTAGAGTGTATGGTCTTTGTGATATGTTGTAGTTTCTTTGCTAAAATTTTATTTTAAAGTATTTCAAGCATTTTCTTTAGGGATATTGAGCTATAATTTTCTTTCTCTGTTTTGACTGTCCCTGGTTTAAGTATCAAAACCATATTTGTATCAAAGAATTAATGTGGTAAGAGCTCCCTTTTTATTCTATTTTTCAAATAGTTTACATAGTACTGGAATGAATTATTCTTCAAATGTCTGGTAGAATTTGTTTATAAATTCATCTGCTACTATTTCCCTCCCTTAGAGAACACATTTATAGTTTGTCAATACTTTAGGAATTTACATACATACATACATACATACATACATACATACATACATACATGCAGACATACAATTAAAAGGTCTCTGAAGCATTTCATTTTTGTTTGTTTTGTGGGTTACCATGGCAAATATACACACATACATGCATTCATACATATACACATACACATATATACATGGCACTTTGTAAAATATAAGATTCTTCATATTTCAACCAGTATGATTCTTAGGAAACTGACATAATGTATTACTAAGATAATAATCTAATACTTTTTTTAGATTGGTTATACCTGATAGAATTTTGATACAACTACCATAGTTTTTTGAAACCCAACATTAGCTACATGTTACCATAAGACATCAGGGTATGTCTTTGTGAATTACTATGCAGTTAAATAATTTTCTTGACACTTGGATGAAAATCAGATCAATTCTTTTACATGATTGTGATGATAATGGTGGTGGTGGTGGTAGTGGTGATGATAATGACAACACTGACATTCTTTCCTCTCCTAATTTACCTATTATATCACCTTTTATGTCTAAATCATGTACCCATCTTGACTTTATTTTAAGATAAGGTGTAAGATGTTGGTCTATGCTTAGTTTCTGCCATACTATCTTGCAGTTTTACCAGCAGTTTTTACAAATACTGAGTTCCTATCCCAGAAGCTGGAGTTTTTGGGTTTATCAAACAGTAGATTACTACAGTCATTTACTACTGTATCTCCTGTGCCTAACCTATTCCACTTATCTACCACTCTATTTCTTAACCAGTACCAAATAGTTTAGATGACTGTTGCTTTATAGTATAGCTTTAGATTTGGTATGGCTAGCCCACCTTTCTGTACTTTTTTCATCAATTCCCTTGATATTCTTGACATCTTATTCTTCTAGATGAATTTTCTTATTTTTTCTAGTCTTATAAAATAATTTTTAGGTAGTCTGATTGGTATGGCACTGAATAAATAAATTAATTTTGGTAGAATTTTCATTTTTATCATATTATCTCTGCCACCCCATGGGCAATTGATATTTTTCCAATTACATAGATCTGATTTTATTTGTGTGAAAATTGTTTTGTAATTGTATTCTTATAGTTCCTGGGGTTTTCTTGGAAGGTAGGTTCCAAGACAATATAAAATATATTGTCCACAGTTATTTTAAATGGAATTTCTCTTTCTATCTCTTGCTGCTGAGCTTTGTTGGTCGTGTATAGAAATGGTGATGACTGATGAGCATTCATTTTATATCCTGCAACTTTGCTAAAGTTTTTAATTATTTAAAGTTGTTTTTTTAGTTGACTCTTTAGGATTCTCTAAGTAAACCATCATATCATCTGCAAAGAGTGATAGTTTGTTTTTTTTTTTCTGGCCTATTCTAATTCCTTAAATTCCTTTTTCTTCTCTTATTGCTAAGGCTAACATTTCTGGCACAATAGTGAATAATAGTAATGATAATGGACATCTTTGTTTCACCTGATCTTATTGGGAATGACTCTAACTCATCCCCATTACATTGAATGTTTACTAATAGTTTTAATGAAAGCTCCATTTATTCCTATAGTCTCTAGTGTTTTTAATCAGAATGAGAGTTGTATTTTGTCAAAAGCATTTTCTGCATCTATTGGGATAATCATATGATTTTGGTTAGGTTTTTTTTAATTGATGTGCTCAATTACAAGTATTATCTTCCTATGTAGAAATATAAATATTTTAACCTTATAGAATAATGTATTTTTTTCTGTTTACCTTTTTATACTTCTCTTGAATCTTGTATTTGTAGATCAAATTTCTGCACTGGGATGGCTTGGCCTAGTTGCACCTGTCCTGTGGGTAGAGACCTAAGACTGAAAAGTTACAGCAGTTTGAAAATGATGATTTTAGCTATTTGGATATATGAATAATAAAAATTCCACATTTCTAACTTGAGTTTGTTGTCATTACCTGATCCTGATCACATAGCAAACACAACTGGCTCCCAACTAAGCTCATGTTTTAAATTCAAGGAGCCCAGCTTTCTGCGTGGCTGCCTTATTATCTGTTTGACCAGCCACTACCTGGTTTATCAACTACTTTAGTTCTCCAAGGAAAGAGTAATCTCTAACTGACCGCAGCAAGCTGATTAACTGCATTTCTCCATGGTCATAGTGTCCCCCTCAGGGCCAGAGCATCCCTAACTGGACCCAGGCCTGCCAGGCTGCTACTACATGTAGCTTCAGAATCCATTTAGAGGTTGATTTAATGTTATTTCTGAAGGAAACTCGGGAGAGAACAGGCAACTCCCTGGCTTCTCTCCACTATATTTAACAGTAACCTAAGGTTGACCAAATAAATGCCTTTTAAAAATTTTTATAAATGCCTTAAAATAATATATAATCAGAGGAAACAGGGAATTTAAGGTTCTTGTTGAATACAGGAAGATGTTGATTGCTTCAGGCATAATCAGAGCTGCACATACTTACAATGTAGCAGAAAAGCATTCTAGTGTATGTAAAGGTATTAAAAGATAGTAAAAACACTCCTCTGGACTTTAGATCAGAATGGTTTGGGAACAGAAGGTTTTAATAGAAAGTAGATTCATATTCATTTTTAGTCAATCTGAGGCATTCATGGGTTTAAGTTTTACAACTTTAAGCATTTCCTATAATTTTATTAATAAACTCATTTTCACTTTTACATTGGCATCTATGCATATTCACTGCTATGTGTAGTAGAGGAAAAAAAGAGAGAGGCCCAATGTGTTTATAACAACAAAAAGCAAGAAAGTATTTGTAGAAGTGTATGGAAATCTGTAAGTGCACAAGTATGGAATTGGAAAAAAAATGGAAAAGTGGCTAAGTTTATTCGTAATTGAGATGGTGTTCAAACCTACCACACATACAGACTACCTTCTCTGCTGTCCATGTAATGGACAAACTGTGGTGTGTTCTGATAAGAACCAGACATTCACCCCAAGGTGTGTACTTTTCATCAGGGAACAACAACAATAGTAATCACAGAGCTGAAAGGGACATTAGGATGGTGGGTGTTGCCCCTTTCCATTATGTACTTTAGGGTTCTTCTAGCATCACTCTTTTTGTCTCTCCTTGTCTAATTTGGCCATGGCTTCTCCTCTCCCCTGCATTTTATGAATTATTTAATGGTTACTGCATTAGGATAATTGCATATTATGAGAATTAATTTTTTGTTATAAAGACTTGTTTATAGAAAAGTGTGGTTTCAGCAATCTTTAGCAAAAGATTTCATGTTTTGATTGTCACAGAAATGTAACATCCTATTTCCCATAGGTTCAATAAGTTAGCACTTGCAATTTTTACTTTACACCTAACATTAATCCCTATGGACGCTGAGGAATAACTATACTCACTCTCTAAATTAGACTTGGACTAAAGCCATAATGATCATCTGCAGACAGAACAAAACATTGATGGATGTTTATGTAAATGATGAAGGGTACTTCTAATTTAAAATAATTGATATTCAAATTGTGTAAAGTTCTATTATTTTAGCAAAAACTCCAAAGTCTTACAAATAAAGCTACTGAATTGTCTGTCAGTCTCTCTCTCTGTCTCTCTCTTTCTCTCTATCTCTCTCCCTCCATCAATCCATCTATCCACCCATACATACATAGTTACATACATACAATGAATATATGTGCATGAGTATATTCACACCAAAAATTCAATAGAGCTAGACTAAGAGAAAGAAAAGGGGAGAAGTTACAAGAAGGGAAAAGGAAAGGAAAAGTATGAGGAAAGGAAGGGAAAGTACCAGAAGGTATGGGAAGGTAATGGAAAGTATAGGAAGGGAAAGGAAGTTACTGGTAGGGAAGCAGTGGAGAAGGGAGGGTAGGGGACTGAAAGGGTAGACAGATGGACAGATAAATAAATTACCTATTCATTTCTATCTGCCTCCTTTTTTACTGAAAGGTGGAGCTTGTTCTTATATAGCTGTCCCAAAAATCTTAGTACAGGTATGGGTTTTAATAGTATTAAAGCCTAAGCGTGCAGTAATACTCTTGGCACATTGTATTATAGCAATTTCCTTTCTATCTTGGGAAATGGAGATTAAAAATACCACAATACCTGAATTTTCTTAGTGACACATACTTAAGATGTCTATATGTTTAACTTTAAAACACTTAATATGTAAATAAAGATGTTGACATGAGAATTATTATTTTTCTCTATTAATGCATATTAAAGAAATAAACATAACAATAATGAATAATTACTTTACAGATACAGGGGTATACAAACCAAATTCCAACAATTGAATTGAAGGAACATTTATTCAGCTTCTAATCTGTATGTATTTTCCATTGAGAACCTAGAATGATCTCTAGTAATCTCCTATCCCATTCAAAAATAGTTATAAATTTGTCCTGTCTCTAAAACTCTCCTCTGGAACTTGGGATTGGGGCATGTAGTAAGCACAAAGGTGGACCTACCAGCTAATGAAATCATTGTATTGTTTTTCTCTGTACTCTGTGTAAGGATTAAATTGTGTCCTCGCCTTCCCTCTCCTGTCCCCTCCTCTTTCCCTTCCTTTTCTCTGCCTCTTTGTTTGCATCTCTCTGTCTCTAAGTAAATCTGACTCTATATCTCTGCCTTTGTCTACCTCTCTCACAGTTCTTCCTCTTTACCTCATTTGGAAATTTTACCTGGGCCATTTTCTCTTTTCTCTCTATCCTCTCATTCCTGCTGACCTCATCATCCTTTCCAGTCAATTCAATTGCAATCTTTACAAAGTTCTCAGGTCTTTTAATCAGTCATAATCTCCCTCCTTTAAATAAGACACTTTCCTTGTTTTATTTCTAAAGTTACAATTAGAGAATTCTTAGTAAAAGAAAGTTCTGTCACAACTATGTGAGGAAAGGGAGTTGTTTGTGAACCTATGGAACATAAAATATTTTCTTCACTATCAATCTCCATTCTCTGTTGAAGCCCTTTGATCTTACATACAGTTTTGAAGTTCATTGTTTATGTTAATATGACACATAATGGAATGTAGTTTTTACATTCTTCTATGTATAATATTACAAATATAGAAATATTCTTCCTTCCAGCTTTGTTACTTACTCATTTAAATTCTCCAAAAAATATGAAAAATCAATATTTAATTCTCAAATTGTTTAATGAGAGATCTTCAAATATAGAAAAAAAACAAAAAAAAAACCCCTTCCATACATACAATATATTGACAGGCCGATAGACAAGTCATATATTATTAGACTACCAAGCAACTTATTCAGCAACTGTTTATGTGATTTGAAATTGACTTTCATGAAGATTAATGACTTTTTTCACTTTTTTACAGGCTAAACTCCATGTCACCTGTGGTTCTGTATAGATAAGCACCAACTTATTAGTCCCTGGGCTGAGAACTGTTCACAGAAACAGGTTCAAAGACCCTTACATAAGCATGAAAATGTCCAGAGGAAACTGAGCATTCAAAAAGTCTGTGTCTATGTGCCTAGAGTGAATTTGAGAATTTGGTAGATTTATCTGAAAAACTCAAACTAAAGGATAATGTTACTTGATATGACCAAATATTTGAAAGAAATTTGGAGTTTATTTTGGTTGAAGTTTCTATTCCCAATTTGTATTTTAATGTGCAAGAATCTAATCATTATTTTAAATTATTTTTAGAGAAAATGGAAGGAAAACTTTAAAAGGTCATTCCTCTCCAATTAAGGTTATTAGTATTAAAGAAATAATCTACATTTATATGTATGCAGATTATTTTTAAAGGAATATGAAATATATTTATACATATAAATATGTATATAATCTATAGTTTAAACATATAGATGAATATGTAGATATATGTGTGCATTTTATGAATGTAAGGATTAATTTACATATGAATTTAAATAAGGATATGGAAAATATAGATATACTACACCATAATATGATATATCATACCTACCTACCTATAGATATAGTGAGCTCTAGAATCCAAATATATATTATATGTATTTCAACAATATATGATATTGATATATATGCAAGTGTGTATCTATATATCTCTACTTTTTGTCAATCAGCAATGCATTATAGAACAAAATTATGTCCTCTAACTTGTCCCCATTAGATATAATGCTTGATAATAGTTTTAGAAAGATACTACTTATCAGTTTAAGGAAATTTACTCCCTAGAACTTTTAATAGAAATGGATGCTGCCTTTTGTCAAAACCTTTTTCTCCATATATTGAGGTAATCATATGATTTTGGTGAATTTTGTTATTAATGTAGTCAATTATTTTGATAGTTTTCCTAATATTGAACCAGGCCTTCTTTCCTAGTATAAATCCCATTTAGTCAGAATGCATTATCTTAGTAAAAAATCAGCATAATCCTTTCACTAAAATTTTACATAAGATTTTTGCACCAATATTTATTAGGGAAATTGATATATAATTTTTTTCTCTGTTTTGACTCTTCCTGGTTTAAATATCAGCACCATATTTGTGTCATAAAAGAAATTTGGTTGAAGTCCTTCACCTATTTTTCCCAATATTTAATATAGTATTCAATTATTCATTCATTTATTCATTTATTTATTCATTCATTTGTTTGTTTGCTTGCTTATTTATTTATTTATTCATTCATTTATATATGTATGTATGTGTTTTGTGGGGCAATGAGGGTTAAGTGGCTTGCCCAGGGTCACACAGCTAGTAAGTGTTAAGTGTCTGAGGCTGGATTTGAAATCAAGTCCTCCTGAATCTAGGGCTGGTGTTTTATCCAGTGTGCCACCTATCTGCCCCCTAGTTAATATAGTATTAGAATTGATTGTTCTTTAAATGCTTGGTTGAATTAACTTTTAAATCCATCTGGCCCTGGAGATTATTTCTTAGGGAGTTAATTTGAGAGCTTTTTAAATTTCTTTTTCTAAAATTAGGCTATTCAAATATTTGTTTCCTCTTGTGGAAATCTATGCAATTTATATTTTTGTCAATAATCATCCATTTCCTTTAGATTGCCAAATGGATCATTGTATAGTTGGGCAAAATAGAACTTAATTATTGTTTTAATTTCCTCTTCATTAATCATCCCTTTTTTTGTGGGTCAATGAGGGTTAAGTGACTTGCCCAGGGTCACACAGCTAGTAAGTTTCAAGTGTCTGAGGTTGGATTTGAACTCAGGTCCTCCTGAATCCAGGGCCCATGCTTCATTCACTATGCCACCTAGCTGCCTCCAGCTTTATCTTTTTTTACTGATTAAAAAGAAAAACAGCTCTTAATTTTATTTATTAATTAAATAGTTCTTTCTTTTTTTTACATTGAATTTTACTAATCTCTCTTTAGCTTTTCATGATTTCTAATTTATTATTTAATTGGGGATTTTCAATTCATTCTTTTTCTTCTGTTTTTAGTTGAATGTCTAATTCATCGATCTTCTCTTTCTCTATTTTATGCATGTAATAATTTAGAGATATAAATTTCTCCTTAGATTTATTTTGGCTACATTCCAAATTTTAGTATGTTGTCTCATTTTTCTCATTCTCTGATAAATTTATTGATTATTTCTATTATTTGTTGTTTCATCCACTCATTTTTAGGATGAAATTATTTAGTTTCCACTTAACTTTTAGTCTACCTTTCCAAGGTCCTTTATTACATATAATTTTTATTGTATTGTTATCTGAAAAGGATGCATTCACTATTTCTACCTTTCTCCATTTCACTTTGACATTTTTGTTCCTTAATACAAGGTCAATTTTCATGTAGGTGTCACATACCACTGACAAAAACAAAGCAAAACAAAACAAAACAAAACAAAACCCAAGTATATTCCTTTCTATCTCCATTTGCTTTTTTTTTCCAGAAGCCTATTATATCTATTATATCTAACACTTCTAAAATTCTATTAACCTCAACTTCTTTCTTGGTTTTATTTTCTTTGTGTGTGTGTGTGTGTGTGGTTCAATTTATGGTTTCCTGAATATGCTATCCAGGCTCTTTTTTGATCATGGGTGTCAGGTAGTCCAATAATTCTTAAATGATCTCTCCTGGATCTATTTTCCAACCCAGTTGTTTTTCTAATGAGGTATTTCACATTTTCTCATATATCTTTTTTAATTCTTTTGATTTTGCTTGACTGATTCCTAATGTCTGATAGTGTCATTAGCTTCCACCTTCCCAATTATTTTTTTATTTAAAATGTTATTTTCACCAATTATATATAAAACAATTTTTAGATCCATTTTAAAAACTATGTGTTCCAAATTCTCTCCATTTCACCTTCCCAACCCACACCATTTTAAGAAAGCAAGCAATACAGCATAAATTATACATGTGTAGTCGTGAAAAACACTTCCATATTAGGTTGTGAAATAAAACAAAAAACTCAAGAAAAATAAAGTAAACAATGCTTCAATTTTCTGAATCTAGACATCAGCATTTCTTTCTCTGGGGATGGACAGCATTTTTCAGTGTAAGTTCTTCCAAGGTTTGTTGGATCTTTGTATTGCTTAGAATAGCTACGTCATTCACATCTGATCATCTTAAAAGATTACTATTACTTTGTACACTAAATTTGACTTTGCATCAACTCATGTAAATCTTTCCAGGTTTTTCTGAGACCATCTTGTTCATTATTTCTGCTAGTAAAATAGTATTCCACCATAACTATATGCAACAATTTGTTCAGCCATTCCCCAATTGATGGGCATCACCTCAATTTCAAATTCTGTGTCACCGGCAAAGAGTTGCTATAAATATTTTTGTACATATAGGTCCTTTTTTGTTATTTATCTCTTTTTAGATACAGACCTAGTAGTGCTATTGCTCTACCAGATGGTTGAGTCAGTTTATAATTCCATTAATGTCTCATTTTCCCCATATCTCCTACAACATTTGTCATTTTCCTCTGCTGTCCAATCCTATATGTATGAGGTAGTACCCCAGAATTGGTTTGACAATAGTGAGTTTTCATATGGCTATAGATAGCATTGATTATTTCATCTGAAAGCTTTATATATTTTGATAACTTATCATTTGGGAAATGGCTCATATTAATAAATTTGATTCAGTTCTTTCTATGTTTGAGAAATGAAGCCTTTATCAGGCAAACGTATTAAATTTTTTTCACAATTACTATTGTTAACTGTATTTCCCTCAATCCTATTCCCTCCCCACACTATCTACTCCATTCTCCATCTCCTTTCACACTGTCCCTTTTCAAAAGTGTTTTAATTCTGACTGCTCCCTCCTGAAATCTACCATTCCTTTCATCACACAACCTGTTATCCCCTTCCTCCCCTCCTACTTTCCTTCAGGATAAGACAGATTTCTATTCCCAATTGAGTGTTATTCCATCTTTGAGCGAATTTGAATGATCTTCACCTCCACCAGATATTGTCTTTCATGCTTTATTAATATGAGATAATTTAGTCCATTCCACCTTTCCTGCATCCTCCTACCCAATTCTTAATGACTCACTTTTTTTTTTTTTGGTGAGGCAACTGGGGTTAAGTGACTTGCCCAGGGTCACACAGCTAGCTAGTAAGTGTCAAGTGTCTGAGGCTGGATTTGAAGTCAGGTACTCCTGAATCCAGGGCTAGTGCTTTAGCCATTGCATCACCTAGCTGCCCCCCAGGTGTTGTTTTCTTCAGTGGATTTTTTCCTATTTGTCCAATTGATTTTTTAGGGAATTATTTTCTTCAGTCAATTATTATGCTTCCTTTTCCAAGCTGTTGACTTTTTTTTATATTCTCTTACATAATTCTAATTTCTCTCAGTTCTTTTCCCATTTTTCTTCTATTTCTATTTGATTTGAAAAAAAAAAAACTTTCTGAGCTCTTCTAAGAAGGCAATTTGGTCATGAGATCAATTCATCTTCCTCTTTGAGACTTCATATATAGGCATTTTGACAGTGTTGTCCTCTCCCAAGTCTGTGTTTTGGTCTTCCCTGTAACTATAGTAGCTCTTTATGGTAATGGTCATTTTCTGTTTCTTACTCCATTCTAGCATGTTTTGTGACTTTAAAATTTGATCTATACTCCTGGGGCACAGGGAGCAGTCTTCCAAACTTCTTGTGCTGAGGGTTAGGGACATTATCACTGGCTTTCTGCTCTTATCCATCTGGGGTTCATGGATTCCTCATCGCTCTGGTCCTGGTCTCCGCACTGGGATGGCCAGGTTTTATCATGACTGTCTTGTGAGTGATATTCCAGCTGTAGGTTCTTTAGCTCTACAATACATTTAAAGACTTGCTTTAATGTTGTTTCTGAGGGAAACTCAGGAGAGCTCAGGCAATTCCCTGGCTTCTTTCTGCCATCTTGGCTTTGTTCATTTAAGCTTATTTGTAAAGGAAGCCATGAACCCTTAAGAGGTGGTGTTATAAAGGAGCACATTCCAGGCTTGGTAGTTTACTAGCACAGGAGCAGGAGATGGAGAACTGATTAAGGTAGTCCAGGAAGACTGGCCTATAGAATATACAAGGTTCATTAATATATAAAATTACCAGAAAGATAAGCTGATGAGACATCAAGCACTTTGGGTGCTCAACAGAATTTATACATTGACCTAGAAGTTATAGGGAATCACTGGACTTTTTTCAGGACACGAATAATATGGTCAGACTTAAGTTTTAGGAAAACCCACTTGGAAACTTTGTAGAGAATAAATTGGTCTGAGGTAAAGAGTCAGATTAACTATAATGAAGTATGAATGTGTGGAAAGGGAAATATATAACATATTTTGGAAAAAAGAAATTATAAGATGGCAACTGATGGGATGTATGGTATGAGATAGTAAAAAGTCAGGGATATTTGAGGTTACCAAACTGAGTAACTAGATGGATGGTGGTATACTTGATATTAATAAGGAGTTCAGAAGAAAGGAACACTTATATATGAGGATAATGAGTTCTGTTTTAGGTATAATGGGTTTGAGATGCCTAAGGGACATACATTTTGAAATGACCATAACATAAGATGGGACTGGGATTCAGATGCAAGATTAGTACTAGAGATATAACTCTAGGAATCACCCACATGGAAAAGATAATTAAGTCCATCTTAGCTGATGAGATTACCAAGGGAGTAAAAAAGAAAATATGACATCCCACAATAAAACTGTGGGGAATACCTTTAGTTAGTAGGAGTTATATGGTTGAAGATTCAATGAATCTGAGTGCTAAAGAGGAGACAGACAAGTAACCAGAGAACCAAGGAAAAGTATCTTAAAAAAAAGAAGAAATGAGAGTACTCCAGAGAAATTAGTCAACAGTGTCAAATGCTGTACAAAATCAAGAAAGATGAATATTATGAAAAATTCATTATTTTTCACAATAAGGACATTAAAACATTGTTAACATTGGATATAGCATTTTCAGTGAAATAATGTAGTCAAAGGTTCTAGAAGCAAATGAGAGGAAAGTGGAGGTACTGAATATGAACAAATTTTTAACAACATTTTTCTCGGGGTAAGAGAGAGATAAGCGTGATGTTAGGATAAAGGAAGGTAAGTTTTTTGGGGGGTTGTTTCTGATGTAATTTTTGTTTTTGTTCATTTGTTTTAGATAGAAGAGTCATTGACATGTGTTTAAACAGCAATGAAGTAGATAGCAACATATTGTGAGACAGTGAAGATCAGATAGAGAGAGTGGTGATGGGATCAGGGGCATAGATAGCTGGATTGGTCTTTTCAAGCAGAAGAACCATCTCTTTATCAGGGAAGAAGAAAAGATGGAGGAATATGTTAGAGAACTATAAAATTAGCAGATGAGGAAAAAAAGCTCTTGATAAATGGCCTTTTTTTTTCAGTAAAGAATTATTTGTGACTTCCAGGATAGAGGCTAAGATGGAGGAGAAAAGGCAGTGAGCTCTTGAACTCATGATACAATTGCTCCAAAAAACATCCAGATAATGCCATAGGACAATTCCTGGAGCAGCAAACCCCACAGAAGAATGTACTGAAATCAACTTCCAACCAAGAACAGCTTGGAAGGTCTGAAGGAGGGAGCTGCTGTGCTGAGACAGGAGTGGAACACAACCCCACAGTCACCCTGACACACATCCAGTCCCAGGAAGGCCTCACCAGAGAAAGAGAATCCCAGACCCTCTGAATCAGCTGCAGGAATGACTGAAGAAGCTTTGGTGGTATATGATTATAGTGGAATGGTATTGTGCTATAAGAAATGACAAACAGGATGATACTAGAAAAACCTGGAAAGACTCATATGAACTGATATATAGTAAAATGAGCAGAACTGGGAGGTTATTGTGCGTAGTGACAGCAGTATTGTTCAATGAGCAATTGTGAATGACTTAACTACTCTCAGCAATACAATGATCCAGGAAAATCCCAAGGGACTAATGACAAAGCATACTATCCACCTCCATAGAAAGAACTGATAAAAAGAACACTTGTGGATTGTATATATATATATATATATATATATATATATATATATATATATATATATACATATATAACCCGGTTGATGACTTGTGGAGGGGGAAGGAAAGGGAGGGAGGGAGAAAAATTTGGAACTCTAAATCTTATGAAAATGAATGTTGAAAATGACCCTTACATGTAACTGGGAAAAATAAAATAAATATTTGTTGCAAAAAAAATAATAAACTACAAAAAAAGAAGAATTATTTGCAATCTTCTGTTCACCTTTACATTTACTTAGTGTAATGGATATAATTATATATACATTTATACAAATGTATGTGTACTGTGTATGTATATACATATTGTGAGAATCAGCATGCCACCCCCTGCTGGGAGGGACATTGTGGGCTCTGGACTGAAAAGAAAGCATGTTACTTAGTGTCTGGAAGAGACTTTTTGGGGTTTCGAAGGTCAGATCAGTGTCAGGAAGTTGTGTCTACCACCTGTGGGATGTGTCAATCAGTGCTACCAGCCAATGAGTTTGTGTGGACAGCCCTGCTCCCCGTTTGACAGGGGGCTTCTGGGAGAAGTGGCAGAGAAATGATATCTTTTCAGTTCTGGACTTTGGCGTGGTGGGGGACTTCACACGGGCTGCCAGGAAAGGGAGATTTTTTTCTCTCTGGCTATACTGAATAGATCTAAGCTAGGATTTTCTCTGTTATAAGGAATCTGTTTTCCTCTCTTGCTCTCTTCACTAACTTCTAATACACTTTAATAAACACTTAAAAGGCTAAAATCTTGCTAAAGCTTCTAATTTAAAGGCAAAGACTAATTAGATTTTAGACATCACAGCTAGAATTTTAGAACTTACAAAATATGATGTGTTATAGCAAATTGGAGAGAGTTAACAGAGGGAAAACAATAGCATAAAAAATGACATAAGGAAAAGCTTCTTGTAGAAATAAGATTTTAGATGATTCCTGAAGGAATTCAGGGAATCCAAGAGGCATTGAGGAAGAACAAGAGCATTCCTGGCTTAAGAAAGTGAATATGGCCAATCAGAAGATGGTATCAAAAACAAGGAACAGAATGGAGTCCAATGTTACTGCATAGGAGAGTAAATGGAAGAAAGTTGTAAGGAAACAGAGAGATAGCAATCTGTTTACTCTTTCCTGTGCACTTCTTTGAGTTCGTGATGAAGTAAATTCTGTGAGTTATGATATTTGCTTTGCTGGGTAAAACCTGTGAGCAATCCTAATATTTAGTCTCAATGCTTTCATGTATTCTAGTTCAATTTATAGCATAAATATCAATATGGTAAATGCTAGTTCCTCCAATAACATATTCTCATTTTTTAAAAATAAAGTTGTTACTTTAAGAGCATGAGTAATTGAATTAGTGCTTGTAGATGGTCTAAAAAACATTGAAATTTTGCATTCCTTTCCTGCCAGCCAGTCATCATATTTGTAGAAATGGAATAAGACTGCACAGGGCAGTGGGGGTTGTTGTTGTTTATATTGTTTTTGTTGTTGCTGCTGTTGTTGTTATTTCTGTTTCTTGTATTTCCATGATCTATGAAACACAAAGAATATGAAAATTTGATTTATTCAGCCAGGCATAGAAAAATGGACAAATGTATCCAACCATAAATAACAATGGTGCCTTTTATTATAAAAATCTTTTATTAACTTGCCTAATTTGGGGGGACTAAACTAACTAGGGGTCTAATCTATCTGTGTGACTAATCTGGGGACTTTTGACTGGCTCACTCTGACTATTAATTTAATTTGGGCCATTTAAATATTTCTTCACACTACTCCCAAATTGATAAGCAAAAGATTAAGAAGCCTCTTAATTAAATAATCAAAGAAGAATTTATTTATAAAAATCTATGTAAATGATAAGGGTTAAGAAATGCAAATTATACAACCCATCTGTTTTTTTGTTTGTTTGTTTTTTGTTTGTTTGTTTGTTTTTAGTGAGGCAATTGGAGTTAAGTGACTTGCCCAGGGTCACACAGCTAGTAAGTGTTAAGTGTCTGAGGCCGGGTTTGAAGTCAGGTACTCCTGACTCCAGGGCCGGTGCTCTATCCATTGTGCCACCTAGCTGCCCCCCAACCCGTCTGATTTTAATGTAATAAGGGCCATTGCTGCCTCTTGACTTAGGATCAAGCTTTCTCTAACTTTTACTCTTTTTCTCCTTCACTCCAGCTTCCCTGTGCTTTCACTGCTCAGCTGCTTTCTTCTTACTCCAAGCCCCTTTCACTTTGTTGACCCTCCTGAAAAGCCCCTTAGCATCTTCACCTCCGTTGCCAACTCCCTGTCGTTTCTAGCATCTTTGTATCATAGCCCTTTCTTGCTTTCTCCAGCCTCCTGATTTCTCCAACCTCTTTATACCATCTCCTCTCTTACTGTCTTCTTAATCTTCCAGCCTCTCCCTAACCTCCATACATCTCCCTCCTTCCCTGTCTCACTAGCTCCCCTGTATATATGTTCCTTCTCTCCCCTCAAACCTCAGACTCTCTGTGCCCCTTCACACACCAGGCTAATCTGCCGGCCACACTAGGGCCATGCCCAGCAGGGCTGGAGGGGCCCGTGCCCCATGCTGTGTGCCTGGGACCTCCACACAGGCTATGCTATGGCCTGGCAAGACAAGACTGGGATCTCCAGGGCAGCTCCCCTCAGGATGTAGGGAGTTGGGGCTTCTCTTTTGTTTCCCCAAGCCATCTGACCTGGCATCCTGAAAAGCCCATGGGGCTTTTTTGCCTCAGCTGAAGGGGAGGGCGAGGGGCACCAGCCCCTCACACAGAAAAAACCCCTGAGAGCCTAAGGCTTTTTAATCTCAGCCCAAAGGCAGGGTCCCCAAATCAAAATAAATTTCCAGAGTATACAATAATTATTATGAAATACATCATATGGAATTTACATCATGGGAAAAAGGGGTGGTTAATTCATGGAGTAAGATCAAAATATAACTAACAGATACTCAGTTAAATGCTTAAATACAGAGAGGAACATTTCCAACATGTTGAAAAGATTTTCTAAATTCAATCTATGAAACCCACAATAAAAAACCACATATAATTGAAAAGCATATATGGGTCATAATGTTCATTGTTGAAGGAAATACTCATTATTTAAGCTCATAGAACCACAAAAAATATCTCTTTCATGAGTTACCATGATTAATGTGTTCAAACACTATTTATAAGCTTTTTAATTATGAACTTCCTTATACTTATCTAGGCTACTCATTAGACAACAGATAGATCCAATCCCCATGACCATAGTGTGATCTATTAGCACTGTCTTTAAAACAACAACAACAATAATAACCACAACCACAACCACAACCACAACAATAGCAACAAAAACAAATCTAAAGTTCCTCCATACCATGATCAGGTTAAAGATTGATTGATTGATTGATTGATTTAGTGTAGAGAATTGCCTTCTATCTATTTCTTTTACTTTATTGTTCACTTGAAGGCCTTTGTTTGTTTTCTAAGAGGTATTATCATGGCAGAAAACTTGGACATAGGGCATACCTTATGAACTTCAAGAAATGCTGTAGAGACTCCTGGGAGGTATGAGTCTTCCCAATGTAGTGTAATCTCCACATTTTATTACTCTGCCCCCTCAGAATCCTTGGGTCTCTTAGTTTCCATAACATAAAGATTATTATTTTCTTTACAATTTATCAATGTCCCATGTTTCCTAACTCCCTTTTATGCATTTGGGGCCTTATTCCACTTGCTCCTTCATCATTTAGCCATAGCAATATGGACGGACATGTGTTTTAGCATGTAACACATAAAAGACAATAAAACTGTATTTTTTCCAAGCCAGATTTTTCACATGGACTATGGTTTGTCAACTCTTGGACTCAACAACTAAGTTGGATGAAAGTACATTTAATAGAAATGAATGCAATGACTTTTCCTTGGATTAAAAACATATGACTTTGCAGTTAGACTTTGCAAAAAGAATGGCTATACTATACCTCCATTTCAATTCATATCTGTGGGTTTAGGGAGTATTTGAGTCCAAGTATATAAACATTGGCAGCTAGGTGATGCATTGGATAGAGTGTTGGGTCTGAAGTTAGAAAAATTCATCTCTGTAAGTTCAAATCAAGGCTCAGACACATACTAGCTGTGTCACCCTGGGCTAGTCACTTATTCCTGTTTGCATGAGTTCCTCTTCTTTAAAATGAGTTGAAGAAGGAAATGGCAAACTACTTCTATATCTTTGCCAAGAAAACTCCAAAGGGAGTCACAAAAATATGGACATGGTGGAAATGATTGAACAACAACAAAAATGAACATTACTATGGCAGCCAAAAATAATGTTATTTATTCTTAGGTATAATGTATGCTTCTTCATCTATTTGTTGGATCACGTGGCTTCTGAATCTCTTCCAATTATTGGTTTGTGCAATTCCATGGGACATAGCATGTGTAGATGATCATAATTTTAGATAGCTTCTTGACCAATAGAAGCTGAGAATCAACAAAGAATAACAGGATGTTTTATTCATTGTGTTTCTTAGTTGCATGATAATGTAGATGACTTTTGCTTAAGAAAATGTCCTCCCAAAACAGGCACACAAATTTATAGTTGGTAGAGTTGTGAATTTATCCGATTATTTTGCAAAGCAATTTGGAATTATACTGAAGATGACTACAATGACCCTATGATTTGAACCAGGGATCCCACTACTAACCATTTATACACTCAGAAGTTAAATGATAAAAATAAAGTTCCTACATGCAATAAAATATGTTTGGCTCCATTTCTTACGTTAATAAAGAACTAAAAAAATAGATGCCCATTTTCTGGAGACTGGAAAAACAAAATTTTATGAATAAAATATTACTCTGCCATAAGAAATTATGACTATGAAGGATACATAGAGGCAATGTAAGGCAAATTAGCTGGTGATTACTGAAGTAAACAGAGTTGGGAAACAATATCCACAATGACTAACCTGTTTAAATGGAAATATCAGCAACAACAGATAAGCATAACACCACCAAAACAGGCTAAATATTGTAAATTCAAAATTACAAGTTTCTCAGAAATGAGAAAAAATTTTCTTTATTCCCTTCTTCACAGAAGTGGGGGGCCATGAATGTGAAACCCTGTTATCCAAAGCAGTTGCTGAACTGATCCCTCCCTGACGTTAAAAAATGCTACTATAGTTTTGGGTACAGGTTGAAGGAGACGTGTGTGTATGGACATGTAGGTGTTATAGAAGAAGTCTATGTCAAAAACTATTTTTAAAAATTGGAAACAGTTCCCTATTTCCTTCATTTGATTTTATTAATGATTCCTTCAATGTTAGGTTGACATTGCTACAGAGTCCAATGGTATGTCTTATCCTTTAGTTTTTGTAACATAAAGATGAGAAATAAAATACATAGTTGCTAATATATTTAGCCCCCTTTTTGTTATATTGTCCATATGTTGGTAATCTTCTTATCAGATCTCTCTTTAAAATTAGTCCCTCAGTATTATTAACTTTATATTGTCTATAGTATGAATTTCTTTTGCAGGTACTTGGTCAAATTTAGGTGGGCATTTGACCACATCCTCTCACTAATAATTGATATTAACGTATTGCTTCAAAGTTTGAAAAGATATATGTGTGTACATATATACATATACATGTACATGTGTGTATAGATGCATGTATGTATATGTACAGAGAGTGAGAGAAAGAGAGAGAGAGAGATTACAGACCATAGAAATCTTATCTATAGTGACATAACTATTGAGTATTAGAAGTGGTATTTGAATGCAGATCTTTCCCAACTTCTAATTTATTGTCCTTTTTGGCATGCTAGGTTGCCTCACTAAATGTGATTGTTGGCAATAATAATAGCAGTAGTAATAATAATACTCAGACCACCTCATTTTGCCGATGAGGAATCTAAAAGCCCTAGAGAGTCAGTAACTTACTTCATGTCATAAGAGAGTAATTTGTAGAACCAGGATTTCACCCTAGGTCTTGTGATGTCAAGTTCAATACTGCAAATTCAGCCCTCATTCCCCTGAATAAGAGTGCCTCTGTCTCATTTTCAATTACTATCTAGATCATATATCTTATTTTTGATCTCTCACCAAGATCGTTGAAGACTCATTTTCCTCTCAAATGCTTTTCAATATTTTATGAAGCAATGCTGCATGCAATGTTGTCATCTTCCTCCTAATATTCTGCAAATGAGCTTTTACCCTAATTTAATGTTGGTCACAGCCTCCAAGTCATATCACTCCACTACTGAAGAAGATTAAATGTTTCCTGGATGAGATAACTTTGAGTTGTTTTGTTCTGTCAGTACTTAAATTTCCATAGGAAAGCTGAGTCAAGGTCCTTACTTGTAAGCATTTTTGAGTTTAAGGAATCAAGTTTAGATAATCAAGTCACATTGATACTGATGTGAATTACATTTTATTTTGTTCTCTCTTTCTCTGTGGCTCTGGCTCTGTCTTTGTCTCTGTCTCTCTATATATACACACATACACATATATGCATATATGCTCATATGTACATATATTTGTGTGTGGATATAGACACACAGACACACATAGATACATATATTAGTTGATTTTAATTTGGTTCAAACTTAGCTTATGTGGACTTTTGTTCTCATCACCTTATGTTCAGACTGCCCAAGTAAAATAAAAAGGACATTAAAAATCATGTACTATTTTTTACAGATGAGGAAACCAATTGACTTTCCAATTATCATGTAGGTACAAAGTAGCAGATATTCTTCCCCCCAAACTCACTGTTCTTTCCATTGTGTATTACCAACCTGGATGGTAAATAGTCTCCAGTTTTCACTAGATGATGATAGGTTGTGAACTTGGAGGATATTTCTTTTTCTTTTAAGGAAAGCCTTGAGTTGATGGAGTGTCCTAATAGCTACATTTTGAGTGTTTAAAAAACTCTTCTACAAAATGATTAGGCTTTTTTCTGCTTGGCTTTAAAGAGAACAAAGAACAATGAGTAGAAGTTGTAGAGGCAAATTTAAGTTTTCAATGCTTTTGATTGCCTTAAGAAGTAATGTACCCCCTCATTGGAGGTTTTCAAGATAAGCCAGGATGCCTACTTCTCATTTATTGTAGAAAGAGTCTGATTTTGACAGTCATTATGGATCCTATAAGATGATATGAACAAGTAACCTTTTAATTCAGGTTTCTTTTGATTCATTCATATAATGAAACAACTCTACTAACTCTTTTTGTCCCCTTCTGAAGTCCCTTGATAACCTGCAAATCATTTTTTTTTTCATTTACCACAACTTCTTCATGACTTCTGATTTCATTTAAAAGAGAATGTCATCATGGATGTGATTCAATTAGGTATACCAAAAGTTAAATTATCATTTGTAGATATCCTAAAAAAATTTCTGTTTCATGGCACCCTCTTTGCCACCATTCCTGCATGATAATAACCAAGATAAAAGGCTAACAGCTCTCAGAAAATTCTCTCATTTTCTCAGAAGTCGCAATTTTTTGAAACTCTCCTTGGATTGCTTGGTATTATGAAGGACAACATGAATCTCCTTATTGCAAATTGGTATTATCTTTTTCTTTGAAATTTGGAAGTTGATTTTGATGAAACTTTTAAAAAGAAAGCCACAAGGGGTGAAGCCAAGATAGCAGAGGCAAGACATTAAATGCCCAGAGCTCCTGATATGATCACCACAAAAATAGCTATAAAAGGACCCTTGGAGCAGAAAAACACACAAAAAAAATACAGGCTGAGAGTTTTCTCCAGCTATAGATAGGTTTCAGGGGGCCATGCTGGGCCACAGGTAAAGCCTAATCCCACAATCAGGCTGACACAACAGACACCCACCCAAGGAATTTTCCCCAGAGCCTCTGAATTAACTCTCCCAGTAGAGAGTTTAAAATCAAATGAAAGTGAGGCCAGGCAGGCTGAGAAGAAGTCCAATCATCCCCTGGGCCATGCTGTAGCTTGAACAGTGTGTCCTGGAAGCAGCGCCACACTTTAATAAGAAAGAGGTCTTTCAGGCATTTATGATGAAAAGACCTGAACTGAATAGAAAATATGACTTTCAAATACAAGACCCTGGAGAAGCCTAAAAAGGCTAAACAGGAAAAAGACTTCATGAGGGATATTAAAATATCAAGCTGTTTATATTCCTACATGGGAAGATAATACTTCAAATTCATAAGAACTATCTCAGTAAGGAATTCACAGAAGACACAGGTCTGAACTGAATATGAAGGGATGATATCTGTTAAGCATTTATGTTTTGTTCTTTGTGAGGCAGACAGGGTGAGGGGTCTTATGTCTGGGGATGGATTTGGACTTGGGGCCTCCTGGGTCCAGGGCTGATGCTTTGTCCATCTGTACCACCTAACTAACCCATGATGATATCTTTAAAATAGAGTTGAGGTGTAGGAGGAATAGACTGGAGGAGTGAGAAGAGGAGAGTTGATCTGGGGAGAGGTAGTTCACATGAAGGAAATAAGAAAAAAGCTTAAGGAGGGAAGGGGAAGAGGGGGAAGGAGTGGGGGAGTGAGTGAAGTTTAATATCATCAGAATTGACTCAAAGTAGGACTAACATACATACTCAAGTAGGTATAGTAATCTATTTTTGCCCTGAGGGAGGGGACGGAGATAAGGCGGGGGGGGGGGAGAAGAGAAGGAGGGAAGGGCAGATTGGGTAGAGAACAGCAAAAATCAAAACACTTTTGATGAAGGTGAAGATAGTCTGCATTACTGCACAAGTATGATATATTGAATTGCTTGATCTCATAGGGAGGGTTGAGGAGGGAGAGAGGAAAAAAATTTAGAACACAGAATTAGCTCAAGGACTTTAATCTCATCAGAGTAGACTCATGGAGGGAATAACATTCATACCCAATTGGGAGGAGTAATCTATTTAACCCTACAGGAAAGTAGGAGGGGAAGAGGATGAGCAAGGATGGGTGAAAAAAAAGGGAGTGCAAAGTGGGGGAGAGGACAGTCAGAAGTAAAATACTTTTGAGGAGGAATATGTAAAAAGAAGATAGAAAATAGATTAAATATCATGGGAAGGGAAGAGTATGGAAGGAAAGAGTTATGATGATTGATTATAATGGCAAAACATATGGTACATACTTTGCTGGGCTATTATGAAGAAAATACTCTGTCAAGTTTAAGGTACTATATACAGGTTATGATGTACAGTATACTTTAGAAAAACCTGGAAAGACCTACATGAACTGAAGCAGAGTGAAATGTACTATATACAAAAAAACAGCAATAGTGTAAGATGATCTACTGGGAAGCGTGTGGTTATTTTTCAGCAAGGCAATGATCTAATAAACCCTGAAGGACTTATTTAAATTGCAACCCATCTACAGAGAAAGTACTGATAGTATCTGAAAACAGATGGAAACACATTTTAAAATATTTTATTTTTTTTCCACTTTGACAATACCTTAATCTGAAGTTTTGTGTTTTTTTGACTGTTTTCTTTCACAACCTAGCTAAAGTGAAGTGTCCACGATCACATTCAGGTAGTAATTGTTGTTGGCAGGGTTTGATCAAGGTCTCTGTTGACTCCAATGTTTTTTTCACTATACCATAATCTATGAATTTGTGTATCTTCTTGTGCCAAACAACAGATGAATAGGATTACGAGAATGTATACATACTACATCTGAAGAATTAAAAACAGTCATATGAAACAATTCTGAACAATACTGGTACTTCAAACTTTTATGACGGGGCAATGGGAGAGGGTCAGAAGAGGATGACAAAAATCTGGGAATAGTTTTTAACTGTTAATCTAGTTAGAATGAAAAAATAGTATGCAAGATGAGCAAAACCATTTCTGCTTTCTCATGGTCTAAGTATTCATCCATGGAAAAGCTTCTCACTTGGTATTATAGATGCAAAAGTCCTAAGAGGATAATTACATTCTTGGCTTCAAGAAAATAATTGATGCCAGTGTTGCTTACTTACCCATAGAAAGACTCTTCAATTTTAAAAGTACAATCCATACTTACTTTAAAATAGATTGTGTTTCAAAAGTTCATTTTGAACTAACATTTAAATCATGGAAAATAATTTCCAATAAAATTTGGTTTAAAACCAATTCAGAAGTATCCATTAACATTTTATAATGAAGTTCATAAGAACTAGATTTTAGGGAATAAACATGGGATTATATTCACATTTTGCCACAGTGTGATTTTTCTTTTTTTCCTGGTTTCTAATGACTAATGGATTCATAATGTGCTGGCCAGCCTGCTGGTAAGGAGCCTCTTTGAATTGAACAAGAACAGTCCCCACATAAATAGTTTTCCACATTGTCGATACCCAAAGTTTTCTAACTTGTTTAATACTTCCAGAGCTTTGACTCAGGATGGACTTTGGAGATAAGGAAACTGGTTTCTAGAAATTTGTCCAGTATCACAATGCTAGAAATTATGTAAGGACAGATATTAAATTAGATCTTTCAGCACCAATGTTGCTATTCAATTAACTAGCAATGCTTTTACAATTTAGTAATTGAGACAAATGGTCTTAAAGAATCTCTCCCAACAATAAGTTTGTGATGTATATGTAAAAGGTTATTTGGTATATACAACCTTAGTGATAACTTTATTTGGTAATCCTCTGATTATAAATAATTGGCAAAACATGCAAAAGTTGGTGTGTGTGTGTGTGTGTGTGTGTGAGAGAGAGAGAGAGGTGTAGGTAGATAGATAGGTAGATAAATAGATGGATGTCAAAGACATTCGCTGCTTTCATGAAACATATCCTACACAGTATCCCCATAGAAGTGAGATAATTTTGAGATATAGATTTATTTTGAAAGATTTATTGGAGAATATAACTCAAAAAAGGTTCTTCTATCTTTTTACACAATAAAAGTAAAATTAATGAAAAGGCCTATTGCCTATATTATGCAATGCAGTTAGACAGACTGTCAGATATAGATCTTCCAACAGGATGAATGAAATGTGCAATTCAAGCTTGGTTCAGGCTTAAACAAGTAGAGGAAAGCAGTCTGGATTGCCTATGATATGGTTGGCCTAGGTCTAAAGAGGTTAGCCATTTAGGCTGGCCCAAAGAATTAACCATTCATTACTAGTGTAGCCCACACAACCAATCACTATACAATTATTTTGGATATGACCTTTCCATACGCTGAAGATGTTGTTTTATTGTACCATTGTCATTTTAGACATGTCTGATTTGTTCACCCCATTTGGGTTGTTCCTGGCAAAGATGCTGGATTGAGTTATATCCTTCTCTAGCTCATTTTATAGATGAAGGACTGAGGCAAACAGGGTTAAGTAACTTCCCCAGTGTCACACAGCTAGTAAGTTGCTGAGAACAGATTTGAACTCACAAAAATTAAGTTACTTTAGGGCAAGGACTGTCTGAATTTTGTTTTTGTATTCTCAGCATAATACCTGACATATAGTTTGTATTGGGAAATATGTGTTGATTTATTGTATATTAATTAAATTTTTGCTTTCAATTATTATTCCTTTGTGTTTTTTTTAGTGAGGCAATTGTGGTTAAGTGACTTGCCCAGAGTCACACAGCTAGTAAGTGTTAAGTGTCTGAGGCCTGATTTGAACCCAGGTACTCCTGATTCCAGGGCCGGTGCTCTATCCACTGCACCACCTAGCTGCCCCCTATTATTCCTTTTTAATCTTAAAATTATTTTTCATTTTCGTTTGTATTGGAGTATTAATTTGTTAATATTTTATATAAATCACTTTAAAAATTAAAGAATTATATTTAAGCCCCACTATCTACATGAAGCCTTTCTTTATTCCCTCAGCTCCTGCTGTCCTCTCTGTTGTAGTGCCTTGCTATTATTTACTTTGCATGTTTGTGTATATGTGCAATTATGGACTTTTTATGTATATATGTATGTATGTATATTTGTTAGTGTGTTTGTATGTATCTACATCTATATCCACAGTTATATCTGCATCTATATCTATTTCATTAGAATGTAATAATATTGAAAGTAGAGGTTTTTTCAATCTTTGCACTTGAATCCTCAAAGCCTAGCACAATGATTAGCTCATACCAGCTGCTTAATAAGTACTTGTTAAGTGATCTCCACCATCTCACAGAAACCTTTTCATTTTAGAAATTCATTTTACCCCTCAACTTCTCAAAATTGAAATACTCTCTGTCCTTGTGGTTTCTTCCTTCCTTTGGAATGGTTTCTCTCAGAGCCTCCATTTTAAAGAGGATACTCAAGTCAACCATGTCTTTGTTCCTTTCCAAACTGTACTTCTGACTCTCTATACTTTCTCTAGTATGCTCCTTCCCCAACACCCCCTTTTTTGTTACTTTTACCACTTAGCACAGTGTCTGACACACTGGCATGTAGTAGATGTTTAATAAATGTTTATTGATAAATTAATGGATTATTGTCTTCCACCATAGAATATAATTTCCTTGAGGTCAAAGTGCCATGCATTGTACTTTATAAATATTATCTCATTTGATCACATGAGCAGCTCAGAAAGGTAGGCATTATTATATTCTCATTTTTATAGATAAGACCAAAAGAGTTTGCCTATAATTACACAGCAAGTAAAGGTCCGAGGCTAGATTTTAATTCAGGTCTTCTTGACACAAAGCCCAGTAATTCATAACCTGTGTAACAATTGGAATGATGCCACCTGCTGGAGACTTACTGTAGAAGAGTTCCTTCCATGAAGTGAAGGTCTTTGAGGGCAAGACCAGGAGTCTTTTCTTTGGCATCAGGAAGTGACATTGGCTAGTGGGAGGAGGAAGGAAGAGACTGGCACTCGGTCTCATGCTCTTTTCCTTTGGACTCTGGTGGAGAGCGGAACTAGAAATGTGCTCTCCCTTTAATAGATAGGAATCTAGGCCTTTCTCTCTCTCTTTACCAAATTCTTATGCTCCTTAATAAATGCTTAAAAGTCTAACTCTTGCTAAAGCTTATAATTTATTGGCGACCACTCATTGGATATTTTAGACAGACTAGCTAGAATTTTAGCCCTTAACACCTGGGTCACCTAGATACTCCTAATTATAAAATGAGGACAAAGATAGTATTTACCTTGTGGGACTGTTGTGATGATCAAATGAGATTATATATATATATATATATATATTAATTATATTATATAATTGCCTCACTAAATATATATATATATATATATATATATATATATATATATATATATATATATATATATATATATATATATATATATATATATATTTAGTGAGGCAATTAGGGTTAAGTGACTTTCCCAGAGTCACACAGCTAGTAAGTGTTAAGTGTCTGAGGTTGGATTTGAACTCAGGTACTCCTGACTCCAGGGCCAGTGCTCTATCCACTGCGCCACCTAGCTGCCCCTAAATGAGATAATATTAATGAAATGTGATAAATGCAGTACCCATCACGTAAGAGGAACCCCATAAATGCTTATTTCCCTCCTTTATCTTAGCCTCCTTCTCTCATTAGGAATGTTGTATTTAAGAATATTCATTTTACCCTCCTTCTAATGCCCTACCATGGTTTTTCTTTTCAATATTCTTCATGACAAAATTAACAAAAAAATGATTCTTTGCTTTTTAACTTTTGTTTTTGTTGTTGAATTAAACATTTTAAAATGTTAGTTCATTGATTGACTTCTTACCCTACCTTCTTATGACTGCCTACTAAAATGTGTGACCTTTGTCAATCTAAAGGATCATCTTACTGTGTATTAATTGAGTAAAAGTATTTATTATGTTGGCTTTAATTTAATGAATGAGTGAAGAATATATAGAAAATAATTTAAGTGTTTTAGATATGCAAAGCATTATACGATTATAACTGAGGAAAAATAGAAAACCAGAAATAGTTGCTGCTTTCAATAAGCTCACATTCTAATGGGACAGACAATATATGAAGGAAGCATCATCTTTAGGTAAATATAAATATCATTAAGGTATGTTGGAAAAGCAGATGACAGTGTTATCCCTTTAATACTATTTCCTTTTATACAGTCATCATTTTTTATTGACATTAAGTCATTCAACAATACAAATTACTTTAGTGTTGAGAACTATATTTTCTGAATCTTTAGTAGCTGTGATTGCTGAAGGGTCTGCATCTTCATTATCTGCAAAAACAATTGCCAGATGTCATCCCTACAGACGTTGATTCCCAGGATGATAGTGGAAAGACTAGGCTGGAAACGGGATTGATAATCATTCCCAAGACTTTTGGCCTTATCTGCCTATCAGTATTTGATGTTCATAGTGGTTCCAATGAGGTTTCTTTCTAACAATGCTATCTCCCAGTACCCTTTTTTGAATCTAACATTCCATGGCTTGGGGAAATTTCTGATTTCAACTTATTCCATTTTTTATCAATTCTGTACAATACTGCTGCGGATTTTTTTTTTTGAGTTAGTCAGACTATCCTCTGAATCCATCAAAAAGCATGATTACTTTTTTTCATCCTTGTTTACCCTACTAACATTCATATTATATCCATCACTCAGTTCCCCTCTACCACATATATAAGTTGTAATAATGTTAGGTCTTAACAATCCCCTACTGTATGGATAATCATGTAGAATATTTGTGAAGAAATACTAATAATTTAATTATCAAGAATATTTGCTATAGCATGACTTTACCATGGATTTCCATTAGAAATTACCACCTTGAAAATGATATCTCCAGAAATTATTAGAATTATTTCCCTGAGTTGATTTGCATGTAAAAGGTTTCAAATAATGTTTCTCTGAGGGAGAAACAATTTAGAAAAGTTTTGGGAAATTGAACATGTGCTTATAAACATATATCTCCATATAGAGATTAGAGATAGATTTATAGATTGTGATAACCTATGTGGTAATAGCTAGCATTTATCTATCATTTAAAATTTTGCAAAGCTATTTACAAATATTTTATCTTTTTAGCAGGTGCTATTATTAAATTCATTTTAGAGATAAGGTAACTAGCTGAGCAGTTAAGTGTCTGCCCTAAACACAGTTTTTTAGTTTGTGAGGCAGGATTTGAATTCACGACTTCTTGAACTAAGACTAGCACTCTGTCTACTGAACTATTTTTGTACACAAATGGTAAAGAAGACTAGGTAGAACAGATTCTCAAGAAATGCATGCCTACATTCCACTCACACTAAGACAGATCCATTTGGGCATATATAACCCACATGGATATCATATACAGCACACACACACACACACACACACACATATACATAAAAATGCAAGCACTATACATACTTAAAGAAATATATATAAGAACACTTGCATAGATACACAAGCATCAATCAATACATATGTGCATGTGTATCAATGTAATGCATATTTCTGTAATATATGTGATATATAACATTAAATGTAGAAAGTATTTATAAGATATTTAACATGTAAACCAGTATATGCATACATATATGCACATATGCATGTATACGGGTATATATAGATATATTCTGCCAAAAATCTATAAATGTAATTCCTAATGGAATAAATAATATTTTTATTTTCTGGAATGAAGTCCAATTTTCCTTGGATTTTGTCCTATAGCTTTTTTCCTACTTTTTTTGTCTATAATAATAGAACATGAGTCTAGTCCTATGTCAACTTTTTCTCTTTACAATGATATGTTTTTCTTAGTCAATTTTATACTCTTTTTTTGTCATCAAATTTCTGGAATTGGATGATGTGTTAAGGTGAGGTAGATTACACATATTTTAGCTATTACAACAATAATTCTACCTTTTCTAATAATTATTAAATTGATACATTCAAGAATAAATCACGCTATTGTTTTAATTTGTAAATATTTCATGTATATTAGAATTTTTAAAATATTAAGATTATGGAACAATCATTTGATTGAATTTGATAGATACTCTGAGAAGAATATAAGAATGTTTATATTCTTGAAGAACCAATCACATTATTAGTCAGGAACCTCCAAAGCAATCAGTTATTATAGTTAGAGTTTCAAATATGCCAAAATATGCTTAGCATCACTTTTTTTGGGGGATAAATATATAGAAGAAAAAATAGTTGCCAGAAGATTACAGAGTTACTGAAGAAATTGTATTGTGCAAACAGAATATTTTTGAACCAAAATAACAATGAGAAAAATAAAGAATTAAGAGAAAGATGTAAGTCTTTGCACAAACTGATTTTGAAGAATCAAAAGAATAGAAAAAATACATAATTACTATAATAATGTTGGCAAAACCAACACGTTATAAGACTCTAGAAATTTGCTGACAAAAAGTGGTATAAAATTGACCAAGAAAAATAATCTCTTTAAAAAGAAAAGAGGTTGACATAGTACCTAACTCATGTCCTATTATCAGACAAAAAAGGAAGAAAATGGAGCTATATTCAGTTTATTTATAATCCAAGTATTAATATGTATATTCAATGATGAAATACATTTCAGTTTGTAATGATTTTAGAATGTAACAAACGTAAGTCCTAGCTATACTGTTTATCATTAACTTAACAATATTATTTGCTAGAAGAGAAGCCTCACTGTTTGTGGGGGTGAGGGGGGGGTGCAGAAATTATTCTTCCTTTTCTGACATATCACTTTCTAATTACTTTATTGAATTTTCAAATAATATTTTGAACTTATTGTGACAAATGGTATTAGATATTAGTCTATTCCCAGTTTCTGCCATAGTGATTTCCATTTTTACCATCTTGTAAAACAAATAAAAAATTCTTATCCCCCAAATTTTGTCTTTATGCTTGTGAATTACAAGATCATTGTATGAATTTGCTGTTATAAATTATATTTCTGGGGGCAGCTTGGTGGAACAGTGGATAGAGCACTGGGCCTGTAGTCAGGAGGACCTGAGTTCAAACCTGGCCTCAGACACTTGATACTTACTATCTGTGTGACCCTGGGCAAGTCACTTAACCACAATTGCCTCACAAACAAACAAACAAAACAAAAACAAAAACAAATTATATGTTTGCCCTGTCCAATTCATCCACCTATTTCTTAGCCAGTACCAGATAGTTTTGATAATTGCTTCCCTATAATATACTTTATGATCTAATTTGTTAAAGCTCTTTCCTTTACATTTATCCTCATTTCTTTTGATATTCATGACCTTTTGTTTTTCTAAGTGAATTTTGTTATTATTATTTTTTTCTAATTCAGTAAAATATTTTTGGTAACTTAATTGAGATGGTGTTTAATATATAAATAGTTTTGGCAAGATTATCATTTTTTTATTATATTAACTCTGCCTACCCATGAACAATGATCTTAGAAAAAATGGAAAGACATGCTAGAAATAATGAAAAGTAAAATGAGTAGAACCAAAAGAACATAATATACAATAACAGAAACATTGTTAGAAGAAGAACTTTGAGTAAATAAGTCATTTTGACTATTATCAATACCCAAATTAACTATAAACAATATAGTAAGAATGACACTATCTATATCTAAAGAAAGGACTGATAAATGTAATTATATATACCATAACTTTACATAAATTGTTATATGGATTGGATATAAAGAGAGATTTCATTAGAAAATTACAATATTAAACTTATTACTTATCAGACTTGTGGAAAGGTGAATAATTTATAAAAAATCATGAGATACAGAGCAGTTAGTTGTAAAATGTATTATTTTGATAACATTGAATTGAAAAGGTTTTGTACAAATAAAACAAATTAACCAAATCAGAAGGAAAGCAGAAAATTAGAAAAAGAGGTTTTATAGGCCATTTCTCAGATAAAGGTCTCTCCTCTCTCTCTCATCAATTTAGAACTTTGTCAAATCTATAATAATGAGTCATTCCCCAATTGAAAAATGGTCAAAGGATATGAAGTCAGTTTTTCAATGAAGAAATCAAAACAATTTGTAGTCATGTGAAAAAAATGTAAATCATTATTGATTAAAAATCAAATAAAAGCAAATCAAAATAACATTGAGGTATTGTTTTACACCTACCAGATTATCAAGTTCAGTAATCAAAGCTAACCATACTCATTAAAAAAGGCTCTAGCTATTGATTGGAGAGATATAAACCGAAACAATTCCGGGGTGCTACCTCACACCTTTTGGATTTGTTATTAGACAGTAATTCACTGTGGAGTTGTGAACTAATTCTAACATTCTGTAGAGTAATTTGGAACTATGTTCAAAGGGCCATAAAACATGCATACCCTTCAAACTACCAATACCACTACTAGGTCTGTATCCAAAAAGAGATTAAAAAACAAAAAGCAAAAAAACAAAAGAACATTTATGTAAAAAAAAATTATTATATCAGCTCTTTTCTGGAAGTAAAAAAATTGAACTTGAGGAGATGCTCACTAATTGAGGAATGGCTAAACAAACTGTGGTGTGATTATAATGCAATACCCTTGTGCTATATATAAAAAAAATGTTAAGTAGAACATTGTTTTTTGGGGGGTGAGAGGTGCATGGAAATGGGGGTTATGTGACTTCTCGAGGGACACACAGCTAGTGTCAAGTGTCTGAGGCTGGATTTGAACTCTGAATCCAAGGCCAGTGCTTTATGTACTGGGCCACCAGCTGCCTCTGAAAAGAACACTCTTAGAAAAACTTGGAAAGACTTAAATGAGCTGATGCAAAGTGAAATGTACGGTATACAAAGTAACATCAATATTGCAAGATCATCAGCTTTGAATAACTTAGCTATTCTCAGCAATAAAATGAACTAAGAGAATAAAAAGTATTTATGATGTAAAATGCTACCTATCCCCAGAGAAAGAACTGATGATGTCTGAAAACAGATTGAAGCACATTTTTAAACTTTATTTTCTCTGAGTTTCCTTGTCTATGTTTTCTTTCACAACATGAATTATATGGAAATATTTTGCATGTTTACACATGTATAACTTCTAGGAATTGCTTTCGGTGGGTGATGGGTGGGAGAGAATTTGGAATTCGACATTTTTTTTTGGTGAGGCCATTGGGGGTTAAATGACTTGCCCAAGGTCACACAGCTAGTAACTGTCAAGTGTCTGAGGTCAGATTTGAACTCAGGTCCTCTTGAATCCAGGGCCAGTGCTTTATCCACTGTGCCACCTAGCTGCCACGAAGACTTCAGAATTCTTAAAAATGGAGGTAGAACTTCTTGGGTGATGGTAAGATCAAAGTTCTACCTATCTTTCTGTATTACTGAGGTCATGTGGAAGAGTAGATCATGGGAGAAAAAGTAAGTGGAGGACATGAATGGTTAGGTATTTGGGGAAGAATCAGTGTCTATTTTGAAGTCCTTCAGTAATACATGAGGAGTTGGGGAGGAGAGAAAAATTGCAAGCCAAGTATTAAACTCATTGAGCTGGTAAAGGTAGCAATGTGGAGTTCAATAGGCAACAGCTATCAGAATTTTGAGTGATAGATATGAATAGCATGAAACTTGAAGGAGGAAAGTTAGAGAAGATACCTTCCCTCACTCCTTTTGTACACATGGTCATCACAGGTAGGAAATATAGAAAACAATATCCAATTAAAAAAAAAAGTCTATGCTTGTATTGTATTTGCTGATTAATTTCCTCTCTGTGTTTTATATTAAATGACAACAACAAAAAATGATATTATGGATGGGTCCCTCAGAAAGGGAAGCCAAGGAATACATGGGCAAAATGAGGTGGAAAGTAAAAAGAAAACATCAGTAAAATCTGTTCAAAGAAAATACATTTTTTTTTTTACATTTCACAGAAGCACACTGTGCATAGTGTCTATTTAATGTTTCATAGTGAACCCTCTTTTACCCTTCTCCTTTGTATATAGAAATACTCAACCTATTTAAAGTTAAGTTCATAATTCTTAAAGGACAATATTCAGAAATATAAAAGACTAAAAATAAGTTCAAAATGTATAAAAAATAAAATCTGTGAAGATGTGCTTGAAATTCTCAAAGGCTGAGTAATAACTAAACAAGTGGAACTTGGGGGCAGGGGGGAAGAAATTCCATAGAGAGAATATACTGTAGGGGCAACTAGGTGGCATACTAGCTGTGTGACCCTGGGCATGTCACCAAACCAGAAAAACTCCGTATTATCTTTCAGAGGAAAAAAATGGGACTTCAATGAAAAAGAGGACTTTCAGGCATTTGTGATGAAAAGACCTGAACTGAATAGAAAATTTGACTTTCAAATACAAGACCCTGGAGAAGCATAAAAAGGTAAACAGGAGTGGGCAACTAGGTGGCACAGTAGATAAAGCAGTAGCCCTGGATTCAGGAGGACCTAAGTTCAATACCAGCCTCAGACACTTGACACTTACTAGCTCTGTGACCCTGGGCAAGTCACTTATCCCTCATGGCCCCACCAAAAAAAAAAAAAGAAAAAGAAAATGGTACTGATGAACCTTTGGAGGAAGCTAGGTGGTGCAGTGGATAAAGCACCAGTCCTGGATTCAGGAGGACCTGAGTTCAAATCTGGCTTCAGATACCTAACACTTACTAGCTGTGTGACCATGGGTAAGTCATTTAACCTTCATTGCCCCACAAAATGATAACAATAACAATAATAATAACAATAATAAAATCTCATGTTTGTCAGTCAATAATCATAAAAAGGGGGGGGGCAGCTAGGTGGCACAGTGGATAAAGAACCGGCTCTGGATTCAGGAGGACCTGAGTTCAAATACAGCCACAGACACATGACACTTACTTTCTGTGTTACCTTGGGCAAGTCACTTAAACTTCATTGCCCTGGGGGGGGGGGAGAAGGTAAACAGGAAAAAGAAATCATGGGAAAATTAAAAGATTAAACTGTTTACATTCCTACATGGGAAGATAATCCTTCGAAATCATAAAAACTTTTTCAGTAAAGAATACAGAGAGGACCCAATTCTGAACTGAATATGAAGGGATGATATCTGTAACGCATTTATTTTTTGTTTATCCTTATTCTTTAAGGGGCAAACAGAGTGGGGTGTCTTTTGTCGGGGGCCAGATTTGGGCTCATGGCCTCCTGGGTCCATGACTGGTGCTTTGTCCACTGTGCCATCTAGCTAACCCATGATGACTTCTTTAAAATAGGGCTGAGGGGCAGGTGTAATAGACTGGGGTAAGGGGATGGGGAGAGGTGGACTGGGGAGAGGTAGTTCACATGAAAGAAACAAGAAAAAATCTTATGGAGGGGAGGGGAAGTAGGGGAAGGAGTGGGGGAGTGAGTGAACCTTACTGTCATCAGAATTGGCTCAAAGAGGGAATAACATATATACTCAAGTGGGTATAGTAATATATTTTTGCCTTCAGGGAAAGACAGAGGGGAGTGAGATAAAGATAAGGGGCAGTGGGGAGGGGGGAGAAGAGGGAAAGGAGGGGAGGACAGATTGGGGGACAAAGCAGTAAAAAGCAGAACACTTTCAAGAAAGATGAAGGTCTTTTGCATAACTGCACAAGTATGATGTATTGAATTCCTTGATTTCATAGTGGGGATGAGGGGGGGAAGAAAAATTTAGAACACAGAATTATCTCAAAGACCTTAATCTCATCAGAGTGAGCTCAAGGAGGGAATAACATTCACACCTAATCAGGAGGAGTAATCTATTTAACCCTACAGGAAAGGAGGAGGGGAAGATGATAAGGAGGGAAGGGTGAAAGAAGGGAGGGCAGACTAGAGGAGGGTACAGTCAGAAGTAAAACACTTTTTCAGGATAAGTAGGGATAAAGAAGATAGAAAATAGAGTAAATATCATGGGAAAGGAATAGGATGGAAGGAAATGATTATGATGTTTGATTATAATGGCAAAATGTATGGTACATACTTTGCTGCACTATTGTGAAGAAAATCCTTAGTCAAGTTTAAGGTAATATATAAAAGTTATGATGAACAGGAAGCTATCAGAAAAGCCTGGAAAGACCTACATGAACTGAAGCAGAGTGAAATATACTATATACAAAATAACAGCAATAGTGTAAGATGATCTGCTGGGAAGTACATGGTTATTTTCAGCAAGGCAATAATCCAATATAACCCTGAAGGACTTATGAAAATTACAGTTCATCTACAGAGAAAAAATTGATAGTATCTGAAAACAGATTGAAACACATTTTGTTTCTTTGACAATTCCTTAATCTGAAGTTTTGTTTTTTAACTCTTTTCTCTCACAACCTAGCTAATGTGTGTATGTTTTCCATGACTACTCATGTATAGCTTATATTGAATTGCTTGAGTTATTGGGGGTGGGAGGTGGGGAGGTAGGGAGGAAGAGAACTTGGAACACAAAGTTTTAAAAAGTTGATGTCAAGATTTGTTTTGACATGTAATTTGGAAAATAAAATAATAATAATAATAATATGGCTTATTTAAAGGAGGCCCAAAGTGACTTAACACCAAAATAAAGCATGGGCAATTCAATATAACTTAAACATTATATCTAATGCTTTTATAAAAAAATATATACCTTTGGAGGTTTAAAAAAGTTATAATATGTTCAAAAATGTCTTCTTTTGGGGGCAGCTAGGTGGCACAGTGGATAAAAGCACTGGCCCTGGATTCAGGAGTACCTGAGTTCAAATCTGGCCTCAGACACTTGATACTTACTAGCTGTGTGACCCTGGGCAAGTCACTTAACCCCCATTGCCCCGCCAAAAAAAAACAAACCAAAACAAAAAAAAAGTCTTATTTTCAAAATTTATGTCATTTTATTATTGATGATGATGATGAAGAGGAGGAAAAGGAGTAAATATAGCAATATTTAGAACTGATAGCTACCTTATTTATTGTTGTTTGTTGTTTGTCCTTCTTTCTCAAATAGATCCATGACATCAGGGTGATGCCATGACTTGAAGTAAATTGGATTTAAGAGACAGAGGGCTGGGTAATATCACCAACCTCATTCTTTCCTCCAGAGCCATTTGGATCTAATGGCAAGATATTAATCAGGATGACTGGAGATGACCCCAGATGTTTAAGGCAATTGGAGTTGTGGTTTACCCAGGGTCACACAACTAGCAAGTGTCTTATGTGAGATTTGAACACAAGTCCTTCAGTGCTTTATCTACTGAACCACCTAGTTGCCCCTGGGCACCTTATATATATATCTCAATAGGGCATTGTGGGCCACTGAATTTTTAAAACCAAGACCAGTAAGGGGCCTTAGAGTCCATGTAGAGCTTATTATTTTATAGGTAAAGTAACTGAGGTCCATCAATGATAATAAATAAAGCAAAGCAAAACTTTCCCACATTCACACAATTATTAATTGAGAGAGACAGAATCTAATCTTTAATCCTCTGACTCTGAACCTAATGTTTTTTCCACTGAACCACCTACTCAAAAAATAATTCTCTTTTTTAAATGAAAAAAGGAGTGGAGTCTTAGGGGAAAAAAGAAAAAAAAAATATATATATATATGTATATATATATATATATATATTCAGCACAATTAAAAAGGCTTACTTTGTAGTTAAATGAGGAGAGAAAATGTACAAAATATATCTTTAATTTTTCTCAGAAAATATTTAAAATTTCTTCAAAAAATAAGGAAGATCCACTTAAAATAATAACAATAGTATTTTATTACAGATGTAATAAAACCATGACACTCTATACATTATGGAAAAATGACAAATTCATATTATAAATGCCTACCATTAAAAATGATCTGGAATTTAAAACACAGGCTCTGTTACAAAGATGGAGTAACATATTTGAATACACTTAAAATAAGAAATGTGAAAGAGACAAATAAAAACATTAATATATCCTTACTTATTCTCAATTTGCTATGGGAAGAATAATAGTAATTTATAATAATAACCCAAATTATTTTTTTTGTCTGAGATGGTTTAAGAAGTTTTGCATTTGGTTTTCACAAATCACTTAGCCTGTTTTTATATCAGTAATTTAATTCCTAAAATTAAAACCTGCCATGCTGACATCACAGAAATTACTCAAAAGAAAGAATCCACATTATAACATACATATTTATATAATATACAAAACAGTAAAAACATCTTCTTCAGACATAAAATAATTTTAAAAGAGAATTTTTTACCATATTCCTTCTGGGTTCATTCTACCAACCCCAAACCCAAATTGAAGTTTGTTCTACCACATGACTAATTCCTGACATAACCCTGAGAGATTTGACTCTGTGGGGGAGGGAGTGGGGAGTGTGTGTGTATATGTATATTTAATACACAGGTATTCAATAACTCAGCATCACACCATCCATACATGGAACCATCAGTTACAGCAAACTGAGAAGTTTTGAATACTGTAGGTAAGTTCACTTACCTTGGCAGTATGCTTTCCAGGGATGTATTCAGTGATAATGAGACTGACACACATATTGCCAGAGCTAGCTCATCATTTGAGAGGCTCCTAAGGAAAGTGTGGTAAATAAGAGGCATTAGGCTGACTATCAACCTGAAGGTCTATAGAGCCATTGTGCTGACCTCATTGTTGTATTCCTCTGAAACCTTGTCAGTATACCAGTGCCATTCCAGGAAACTAAATCATTTCCATTTGAATTGTCTTAAGAAGATTCTGAAGTCACTTGTCAGGATAAGATGCCAGACACTGAGGTTGTTTCTCAAACTAAACTGCCAAGCATTCAAACTCTGCTACAGAGAGCATGACTCTGATGGGCTGGCCACATTGTTCAAATGCCAAATGTATACTTGCCTAAAAGACTATTTTATGGAGAATTCACACAGGGCAAATACTCACATAGTGGTCAGAAAAAGGGATATAAAGATACTTTCGAGGTCCCTCATAAGAACTTTGGAATTGATTATATCACATGGGAGATACTGGCACAGGACCACACAGTATAATGTGCCCTCATCAGAAAATATGTTGTGTCCTATGGGCAAAGCAAAACTGAAGTAGCTCAAAAGAAACACAATTTGTGGAAATTTAGAGAATCCAACCCAAATGTTCACATGGACTATTTGTGCCTGACCTGTGGTAGAGCATTCTGAGCTTGTGTTTTTCTGCTTAGCTCAGACACATTGTAACTTAACTCTAACATAGTGATGTCATATTGGTCCTCTGAGAATGGACAACTGCTGTGTATTTTAGTACTTTTGACTCATGTGACTCCGTCTATTCTGATCCCTATTGATTATCAACTGTAAGAATTATAAAGGGGTTACATTCTTAGCTTTTGTAAAAGGGTATATACTAAGTCAGTATGGAATAGTTGCTGCTACTGCAATCCTTCCATAAGTCTAGGACACACTCTTTTACAATTACACGAAAAAATAATCAGAGAAAATTAACACAGACTTAAAGTCTGGGCTTTTCCTACCTGCACTGTTCTCTCCCCATAGAATAAAACATCTACTTCCTCAAAGCACTCCAGCGGGATGACTATTTATCTTCCAGAATTTGTTTTCCCTGTGGTCCCAGAGGAGTATCTATTTATTTCAACTAATACCAAGACATTTCAATAAGCCCAGTACTTCATTTATCCCATATTGAATACTAATTTGTAACACCAACTTATTTTGATTCAATAAGGACATATGGGAATTTTTTTACATATTTGATTCACTGTTACCAGATAAAGATATCAAAGTGAAGTACACTGTGCTAGTTACATTAATTGTGGTTTAAGGATATGGAAGGCTGTTCTTACAGTTACAATTAAAATCTTACTATTTATGATATTTTCAGACTTTTATAATGGGAAAAAAGGAAAATAGAGTATTTTGTTGGGCAGAACTAGAAAACTACTATTTAAACTTGAAAATTGGAAGGGAAGGCAATGATTCCTCAGAGGTCTCCCCCAAATGCCTTCAAATAATGACATAAGGCAATTCCTAGAGAATCAGAACCCACAAAAGGACAGAGTGAAATCATTTTGCAACCAAAGACAGCTTAGAAGATCATCAGGAAGGGTCTGTTGTACCAGGGTGAGAGTGCAGTGCAGATCTGGGTCATACCGCAGAGACTCAGTCCCAGCACCAGAGAATCAGGCCTCCAGAGCCTTGGCATCTGCTGAGGCAGTGTCTACTTCTGGAACTTAGCTTACAGACCAGGGAGGGGGTCAAGTAGTTGCCTGGAGGAGATTACAGGAGTCTCTGCTGGCACTGAACTCTTTATGTTGCCCATGCCTGGAACCAGGAAGCAGTTTTGAGTGGTGGCCCTGGTAGAGGACGGACACAGCTATGCCCAAGCTTGCAAACACAGTGAAACAGAATTCTGTTCTTGGGTTAAAGAGCAAGCAGGCCTGTGGTTCCTTACAGCCCAGAGCACAAGCCAGGGCATTATAGAACATGCTTTTCCTTTAATCAGATCACCTTAGACTGTCTGAAACATGGGACAGTATGCCCTGGAAGCAGTGTTCCACTTTGTGAAGGAGTGAAAAGTCAAGAAATAGGCTGGCAAAATGAGCAGAGAGAAAAAAAGCAGACACTAGAAAGTTTCTTTGGTGACAAGGAAGATCAAAATACACACTCAGAAGATATAAACATCAAATATACTAAATCCAAAGTTTCCAAGAAAAATATGGATGGCTCTCAGGCCATGGAATCACTCAAAAGGGATTTGAAGATAAGGTTAGAGAGGTAGAGGAAAAAATGGAAAGAGAAATGAGAGTGATGTAAGAGGGTCATGAAAAAAAAAGGTCAATGGCTTGAAAAGACAAATGGAAAAGGAGGTACAAAATATAACTGAAGAAAATAATTGCTTAAGAGTTAGGATTGAGTAAATGGAAGATAAAGACTTTATGAGAAATCAAGACAAAATAATGAAAAACCAAAAGAATGAAAAAATAGAGGGCAATGTGAAATATCTCCTAGGAAAAACAGCTAACTTGGAAAATAGATCCAGGAGAGATAATTTGAAAATTATTTAATTACCTGAAAGCCATGATCAAAATAGAGTTTAGACATCATCTCCCAAGAAATTATCAGGGAAAATTACCCTGATATTCTAGAAGCAGAAGGTAAAATAGAAATTGAAAGAATCCCCCAATAGCCTCCTGAAAGAGATCCCAAAATGAAAACATCCTGGAATATTTTAGCCAAATTCCAGAGCTCCCAGGTCAAGGAGAAAATGTTGCAAGCATCCAGACAGAAACAATTCAAGTCTGGTGGAGCCAGTCGGGATAAGAAAAGATCTATCAAATTCTACCTTAAAGGATAAGAGGGCTCATAATATGATATTGCACAGGGCAAAAGAATTTGGATTTCAACCACAAATCACCTACCCAGCAAAACTCTGTATAACCTTTCAAGGGAAAAAATGGGAATTCAATGAGATGACTTTTAGGCATTCATAATGAAAAGACTTGAACCGAATTAAAAAATTGACTTTCAAATATAAGACCCTAAAGAAGCATAAAAAGGCAAACAGGAAAAAGAAGTCATATGGGATATTAAAAGGTTAAACTCTTTACATTCCTACATGAGAAGATGATACTTGTAACTCATAAGAACTTTCTCATTATTAGGGCAGTGGATAGAGTATATTTAGACCGAGGAAACAAGTGTGAGATGAATATAAATGAATGTTATTTTAAAAATTAAGGGGTGAGAGAGGAGTGCACTGGGAGAAAGGGAAATTGAGAGGTGGTATGGGGTAAAATATCTCACATATAAGAAGCAAAAAAAGTGTATACAGTGGAGGGGAAGATGGAGGAGCGGCTGGTCAGTGAGTAAACCTTACTCTCATCAGAATTGGCTTGAACAGGGAATGACATACACACTCAATTGGGTAGAGTAATCTATTTAACCCTGGAGGGAAGTAGAAAGGGATGGGCATAAGGGGGGACGGGTGAAAGAATGGAAGGCAGATTGAGGGAGGGGGCAGTCAGAAGCAAAATACTTTTGAGGAGGGGTAGGGTGAAAGAAGATAGAAAACAGAGTAAATATCATGGGGAGGGAATAGGGTGGAGGGAAACCCAGTTAGAAACAGTAACTGTGGAAAAAATTTTGCAGCAGAGGCAAGAGCAATGTAAGATGATAGCAAAAATGACGATGGAATTGATGATGACGACGACAGTGGTGGTGGTGATAAACCCATTTTAGAAAAAGAAATTGAAAAACTCATCAATGAACTCCCTTAGGAACAATCTCCATGACCAGATGGGTTTACAATTGAATTCCACAAAACATTTAAAGAAAAATTAATTCCAACACTATATAAATTATTTGGGAAAATAGGTGAAGAAGGAGTTCTACAAAATTCTTTTTATAACACAAATGTGCCATTGATACCAAAACCAGGCAGAGCCAAAACAGAGAAAGAAAATTATAGACCAATTTCTCTAATGAATGTTGATGCAAAAATCTTAAATAAAATATTAGCAAGGAGATTATAGCAAGTGATCACCAGAATAATAAACTATGAACAGGTGGGATTTATACAAGGAATGCCAGGCTGGTTCAGTATTAAGAAAACTATCAACATAATCAACTGCATCAATAACAAAACTAACCAAAATCATATGATTATCTCAATAGGTGCAGAGAAAGCATTTGACAAAATTCTACATTCATTCCTGTTAAAAACACTAGAGAGCATAGGAATAGGTGGAGCTTTCCTTAAAATAATAAGCAATATCTACCTAAAACCATCAGCAAACAGTATATATAATGGGGATGAGTTATAGGCATCCCCCGTAAGATCAGGAGTGAACCAGGGATGTCCATTATTACCTCTATTATTTAATATTGTACTAGAAATATTAGCTTTAGCAATAAGGGAAAAAAGGAACTTTAGAAATTAGAATAGGCAACAAAAAACAAAACTTTCACTCTTTGTAGATGATATGATGGTATGCTAAGAGAATCCTAAAGAATCAAATGAAAAGGGGGCAGCTAGGTGGCACAGTGGATAAAGAACTCAGGTCCAGGAGAACCTGAGTTCAAATCTGGCCTCAGACACTTGATAATTACTAGCTGTGTGACCCAGGGCAGCAAGTCACTTAACCCACATTGCCCTGAAAAAAAAAAGTTAAAAATTACTGGAAACAATTAACAATTTCAGCAAAGTTGCAGTATATGAAATAAACCCATATAAATCATCAGCATTTCTACACATGACCAAATAAACTTAGCAACAAGAGATATAAAGAGAAATTCCATTTAAAGTATCAGTAGGGGGCAGCTAGGTGGCGCAGTGGAGAAAGCACCGGCTCTGGAGTTGGGAGGACCTGAGTTCAAATCCGGCCTCAGACACTTAACACTTACTAGCTGTGTGACCCTTGGCAAGTCACCTAACCCCAATTGCCTTACCAAAAAAAAAAAAATTAAAGTAACAGTAGACAAAATAAAATACTGGGCAGTCTGCCTGCCAAGACAAACCTAGAAACTCTATGAACACAATTCGAAACATTTTAAACACAAAACTAGATCCATATAATTGGAAAAATACCATTGCTCATGGATAGGCTAAGCTAATATAATAAAGATAATTCTACCTAAATTAATTTACTTATTCATTGCCATACCAATAAGATTCCCTAAAATTATTTTATAGAGCAAGAAAATATAATAACAAAATTCATCTGGAAAAACAAAAAGTCAAGAATATCAAGGGAACTAATGAAAAAAATGCACAGGAAGGTGGGCTAGTCATATAAAATTTTAAGCTATATTATAAAGTGGCAGTCATCAAAACTATGCGGTACTGATTAAGAAATAGAGTGGTAGACGAATGGAATAGGTTAGGCACAGCAGACACAGGAGTAAATGACTATAGTATTATACTGTTTGATAAACCCAAAGACTCCAGCTTCTGGGATAGTAAATGAGTATTTGACAAAAACTACTGGAAAACTCGAAGATAGTATGGCAGAAACTAGGCATACACCAACATCTTATACCTTATACAAAAATAAGGTAAAAATGGGTTCAAGATTTCGACATAATGTGTGATACCATAGATAAATTAGAAGAGGATGGAATAGTTTACCTCTTAAATCTATGGAGATTTAAACAATTTTTGTCCAAACTAGAGAAAGAGAATATTATGAAACACAAGATGTAATATTTTGATTACATTAAATTTAAAAGCTCTTTTACAAACAGAAGCACTGCATCCAAAATTAGAAGGGATGCAGACAGCTGGGAAACAATTTTTACAGTCAGTGTTTCTGGTAAAGGACTCATTTCTAAAATATATAGGGAACTAAAAGAAAATTTATAAGAATCCAAGTCATTCCCCATTTGAGAAATGATCAATGGATATGAACAGGCAGTTTCCAAATGAAGAAATCAAATCTATCTATTACCATGATACAAATGCTCTATATCACTATTGATTAGCGATATGCAAAATAAAGAACTCTGAGGTTACACCTGAAACCTATCAGATTGGCTAATATGACAAAAAAGAAAAATAATAAGTGTTGTAGATGCTGTGGAAAATTTGTAATACTAATGCATTGTTGGTGGAACTGTGAACAGATCCGACCATTCTGGAGAGCAATTTGGAACTATGTCCAAAGAGCTATGGAACTGTTTATACCCTTTGACCCAGTGGCACCACTGCCAGGTCTGTCTCCCAAAGTGATCATAGAAGAGGGAAAAGGACTGACTTGTACAAAAATATTTATAGCAGCTTTCTTTTTGGTTGCAAATAATTGGAATTCAAGGGATTACCCATCAATTGGGGTTTAGCTAAACAAGTTGTGGTATATGAATGTAATGGAATAGTATTGTGCTGTAAGACACAATGAGCAAGAGGAGTTCAGAGAATCCTGGAAAGACTCACATGAACTGATGCTGACTAAGAGGAGCAGGACCAGGAGAACATTCTACACAGTAATAGCAACATTTTATGATGAACAATGGGGATATTCTAGGCTCCTCTCAACAGGGCAACTATCCAAGACAATTTCAAAGAACTCATTATAGCGTTCTCAATATCCAGAAAAAAAGAACTGTAGATTATGAATGCATATTGAACCATACTGTCTCAACTTTTGGGCTGTTTTTTCATTCTTTTTTGAGGTTTTTCCCTTGTGCTTTGATTTCTACTTTCACAATATGATCAATGCAGATATATGTTTAATGTGAATGCACATATATAACCTATATCAGCTTGCTTTCTGTCTTGGGGAGGGGGCAGGGAAGGGAGGGTGGGAGAAAAATTTGGAACTAAAAATCCCATGAAAACAAATGTTGAAAACTATCCTTATGTGTAACTGGAAAAATAATAAAATACTTTTATTTATTAAAAAAATAACAGCAATATTGTAAGATGATCTCCTATGAATGATTTGGTTATTTTCACAAATGCAATGATCGAAGCCAAATCTGAAGGATTTATGAAAGATGAAATCCATCTCCAGAGAAAGAATTGACAGTGTCTGAATAAAGATTGAAGCATAATTATTTTGTTTATCTTAAGTTTTGTTTTTGTCTGTTTTCCTTCACAATCTGGTTTATGTGGAAGTGTTTTTTCATGGCTACTCATATATAACTTATATTGAATTCTTTGAGTTCTTGCTGGGGCAGGGGAGGGAAGAAGAGAATTTAGAGGGCAAAGTTTTAAAGAATTGATGCCAAAATTTGTTTTTACATGTATTTTGGGAAAATAATATTACTACATAAAAAATTAAAGAAAATAAAATATAATTCATCTTATAAAAAATGAACCGAAGTTATTCAATGGAATCTAAGTCATATTCTATATGATAATTTGGCATTCTGAAATGCAGTATAACAGTGGATACAGAGCGGGCCTGTGAATTAGGAACACCTGAGTTGAAGTTTAGCTTCTAACACACAGGAATGGGTAACCTTGGGTAAATAAGTAAACCTTTATGGGCCTGCTGACAATTTAAGACAATAAGGTGCAGGGAAATAAGAGATGACTTTCATTTGGAGGGGAAGTTATTCAGTATGAGCAACTTGCACCAATAACTGAAAAGTCTGGTAAACAAAATAAAACAAACCAAAGAACTGGGGACTAGTGAAATGTTTGAGATTAGGCAGGTAAAAGTAGTATATACAATACAAACTCAATCCCTCTGACGTAAAATCCAATGATTATTTTATCATACCACAATGCTTCTTCATTGGGTACAAAGGTAGAAAATAGAATTTTTAAGAAGATAGAAACAAAAAGTTTCCTCTTCCCTATTTCTAAGAGGGAGAAGAAAGAAAGAGGAAAAGGAGGAAAAGGGAAAAGGAGAAAAATGAAGTATAAGGAATAGAAAGAAGAAGGGAAAAAAATAAAGGGAAGAGAAGAAAAAACAGCCTGAAAACATTTTTTTTAATTTTTATTTTTTGGTGAGGCAATTGGAGTTAAGTGACTTGCCCAGGGTCACACAGCTAGTAAGTATTAAGTGTCTGAGGCCGGATTTGAACTCAGGTCCTCCTGACTCCAGGGCTGGTGCTCTATCCACTGTGCCACCTAGCAGCCCCAGCCTGAAAACATTTTAACCTGAAACACTGAAAGAAAATTTTAATTAAAAAAATCAAAGTTTAATATGGTGTTTTAAAATTGTTCACATATTAAACAAAGTAAAAACATGCACTTTATTAAATAAGCAGTACCAGATAAGGAACTGATGGACTAAGATGGGAGAGATAATCCAGGAAGTTGTCTGAGCTCTCCCAAGATTCCTTCAGAAACAACATTAAATCAAGCCTTTAAATGGATTCTGAAGTTACATAACCTACAAAAAGACAGAGAGACACAATATTCCAACTTGAGATAATTTAGAAGACTTGAGGAAAGGTGTATGTCACTAGGGCAAAAGGGTAGTACAGAGCAGCTTGGCATAGCTCAGAGGGTGACTGGGCAAGTAAGTAGAACGCTTGTGGCTACAGCACAGATCAACAGATGAAGCCCCTTGGTCCTGACTCAGCATGCTGGTGGTGCAGCAGGCCAGTTCTGAGACACCCCTAGCCCCAGCAGGGGAGGGCAAACTGCCAGCTAGAGGACCACCCACAGGACAGATGTGACTAGACCAAGTCATCCCAGTGAAGAAAGCAAGTCTATAGCAGTGATGAATCCATAAGCCCCAGAAGCCTAATGACAGAAAGGCTGTGATCTTGCCCCTATACCCCATCATAAGAAGCTTACAACAGTGGCCACTATGCTCCAGGATCTGACCTCAACTCCAAAAGTCAAAAAGTAGGCTAAAATATGAGTAAGAAACAGAAAAGGGCTTCTATAGTGACAGGGAAGACCAAAACAAAAACTCAGAAGAGGACAATATGTCAAAATGCCTACATGTGAAGCCTAAAGGGGAAGATGAATTGGTCTCAAGACCAAAATGCCTTCTTGGTAGAGCTCAAAAAGGATTTTAAAAATCAAATAATAAAGGCAGAAGAAAATTATGAAAAAAAATCAGCAGCTTGGAAAAGGAAGAACAAGAAGTTGAATGACAAAAACATTTCCTTAAAAAATACAATTGGCCAAATGCAAGGAAAAAAATATCAAACAAGTGGAAAGGCAGGTACAAAAGCTTCCTGAAGAAAATAATGCCTTAAGAATTAAGGGCAGATAAAAGCCAATGACTACATGAGAAACCAGGAATCAGGCAAACAGAATCAAAAGAATGAAAAAATAGAAGAAATTGTGAAGTAGCTCATTGGAAAAACAACTGACTTGGAAAATAGATTCAGAAAAGATAATTGAAGAATTTTTCAACTACCAGAAAGCCATGATCAAAAAGAAAGTCTAGACACCATATTCCATGAGGTTATCAAGGAGAACCAGCCTGATGGTACGCAATGAGAGGATGAAATAGTCATTGAAAGAATCCACCAGTCACCTCCTGAAAGAGACCTCAAAAACAAAACTACAAGGAATATTGTAGTCAAAGTCCAGAATTATCAGGTGAAGAAAAAAATACTGAAAGTAACCAAAAAGGAACACTATAAATATCATGAAGCAGAGGTGGAACCAGGACAGGGAAGGAAAGACTGGGACTTGTATAAGCTCTCCCCAAGATTTCTTCCAATACCTTCAAATAATTCCATAAGACAATTCCTGGAAGAGCAGAATCCACAAAAAGATGGGGTGAAATATTTTTTCTAGCCAAAGAGAATTTAGAAGGTCAATAGGAAAGATCTATTGTGCTGGGGTGAGAATGGAACTCAGCCTAATGAAAGATGAGCCTGCACAGACCTAGCCCCAGCCCCAGTAAACCAGGAGCAGGTCTTGGGAGCTTCTGAATCAACAGCAACTGCAATTGCTTCTGGAACTCAGTTCACAGATTGTAACAGGGTTGAACAATAGGCTAGAAGGAGATTACAGGGATCTGTTTGCTAGCACTGAGGCAGGACTCTGTTGTTTTTCCCATACTCAGATCCAGGTTACAGACTTGGGTAGCAGTTCTAGGCAGGGAAGGAGCATAATCACACAAGAGCTTGTGCCACAGTGGAGTGGGACTCTGGTCATAGTTCTAGGGCAGAAAAGCAGGCTCACTGTTGCTTGCAGATCAGAGGACAAGTTAGGAGAGTAGTAAACATACATGTCCTTAAATCATACCAACTTATAGGAACTAAAAGCTTGCAAATTCTTGGAAGTATCTCTGCTAACAGCAGCAAAAACTCCTTGAAGCTTGGGACAATGCACTCTCTTCCCTGGAAGCAGTGCCCCAATTTAACAAATTGGTAAATCTCAAGAAATGAGCTGGAAAATGAGCAGATAAAAAATGCTGATCATATAAAGTTCCTTTGGTGAAAAGGAAGCTTGAAATATATTCTCAGAAGAAGATGACAAAGTCAAAGATACTATATCCAAAGCTTGAAACAAAAACATTAATTGGTCTCATGCCACAGAAGTATTCAAAAAGAACTTTGAAAATAAATTAAGAGAGGTAGAGGAAAAATGGAAAGAGAAATGATAGTGATGCAAGAAAATTATAAAAAAGTCAACTTCTTGGTAAAGGAGACACAATAAAATATTGAAGAAAATAACACCTTAAAGAACAAACTAGGCTAAATGTTAAAAGAGGTAAAAAAGAAAAGAAAAAAAACAGCCAATGAGGAAAAGAATGCCTTGAAAAGCTCAATTGCCAAATGGAAAATGAGATACAAAAGTTCTCTGAAGAACATAACTCCTTAAAATTTAGGTTTGAGCAAATGGAAACTAATGACCTTATGAGAAATCAAGAAACAATAAATCAAAGCAAAATGAATAAAAAAAAATGTAATGTGAAATATCTCACTGGAAAAACAGCTGACCTGGAAAATAGATTCAGGAGAGATAATTTTAAAATGATTTTAGTACCTGAAAGCTATGATTAAAAAAAGAGCCTATATGTCATCTTCCAAGAAATTGTCAAAGAAAATATCCCTGGTATTCTAGAACAGGAAGTTAAAAAAAATTGAAAGATACCCTTTGACCCAGCAATCCCACTTTTAGGTCTTTTGCCCAAAGAAATCATGGAAGGGGGAAAGGGACCCACATGTACAAAAATATTTATAGCTGCTCTTTATGTGGTAGCAAGGAATTGGAAGTTGAGGGGGTGCCCATCAACTGGGGAATGGCTGGACAAGTGGTATATGAATACAATGGAATACTATTGTGCTGTAAGAAATGATGAGCAGGAAGAGTTCAGAGAAACCTAGAGGGTCTTACGTGAGCTGATGATGAGTGAGATGAGCAGAACCAGAAGAACATTGTAAACAGTATCATCAACATTGGGTGTTGACCTACTGTGATGGACTATATTCTTCTCACCAATGCAATGGTACAGAAGAGTTCCAGGGAACTCATGATAGAAGAGGACCTCCAAATCCAAGAAAAAAAAAAAGAAAGAACTGTGGAGTATAGCTGCTGATTGAACCATATTATTTCTTTTGTTTTGGGTGCTGTTGTTTTTGTTTTTCTATTTTGAGGTTTTGCATCACTGCTCTGATTCTTTCTCTTGTAACAGGATTAATGCAGAAATAGGATTAATGTTATTATGTGTATATATATATGTGTGTATATATATATATATATGTATATGTATAGAGATATATAGATATAACCTATATCAGATTACCTGCTGTCTAGGGGAGGGGGGAGGGAGGGGAGGGAGGGAGAAAAATCTGAAATTGTAAAGCACGTATAAACAAAAGTTGAGAACTATCTTTACATGTAACGGAAAAAATAAAATACCTAATACATTTAAAAAAAAAATTGAAAGAATCCATCCATCACCTCCTGAAAGACATACCAAAATAAAAACATCCAGGAATATTATGGCAAAATTCCAGAGCTTCCAGGGCAAGGTGAAAATATTGCAAGCAGCCAGAAAGAAACAATTTAAGTATTATGCAGCCAACCAGGATAATACAAGATTTAGCATGTTCTACATGAAAGTATTAGAGGTCTTGGAATATGATAATCTGGAGAGCAAAGGAACTGGGATTAGAACCAAGAATCACCTGAACAGCAAAACCTAGTGTAGTCTTTCAGGGAAAAACAAAACAAAACAATACAATGGGTATTCAATGAAAGAGAGGACTTTCAGGCATTCTTGATTAAAAGATGTGAGCTAAATAGGAAATTTCAGTTTTGAATACAAGACTCCAGAAAAACATAAAATAGTAAAGAGGAAAAAGAAAGCATAAGGGACATTAAAAGCTAAAACTGTTTACATTCCTACAGGGGAAGATTTTACTTGTAACTCATAAGAACTTTTTCATTATTAGGGCAGGTGGATGGAGTATATTTAGACAGAGATCAAGGTTTGAGTTGAATATGAAGGAATGATATCTTTAAAAAATAAATTAAGGGGTGAGAGAGAAATGCACTGAGAGAAAGGGAAAGGGAGAGGAGGAAGGGGGCCAAATATCTCACACATAAGAAGCAAGAAAAAGTATATATAGTGGAGGGGAAGATGGGGAAGGTGCTGAGGAGTGAGTGGACCTTACTATCATTAGAATTGGCTAAAAGAAAGTATAAAATGCACACTCAATTTTGTATAGTAATTTATCTTACCCTGCAGGAAAATAGGATGGAAAGGAAATGGGGGGGGGAGGAGGTGATAGAATAAAGGGCAGATTGGGGGAGGGGGCAGTCAGAAACATAACACTTTTGAGGAGGGACAGGGTGAAAGGAAATAGAGAATAGAATAAATGTCACAGGGAGGGAATTGTAAGGTGGGTAGTAACTGTGAAAAAATTTTGAAGCAATTTTGTCTGAAAAAGGTCTCATTTCTCAAATATAGAGAACTGAGTCAAATTTATTACAATAAGAGCCATTTCCCAATTGATAAATGATTGAAAGTTATGTAGAATTTTCCGATGAAGCAATCAAAGCTATCTATAGTCATATTAAAAAATGCTTAAATCACTATTGATTAGAATGATGCAAGTCAAAACAATTCTGCCATACTACCCCATATCTAGTGGATTGGATAATAGGACTGCTGAGGAAAATGACAAATATTATAGGGGATATGGGGAAAATGAGACATTAATGAACTCTTGGTGGACTTGAAAACCAACTGAAACATTCTATAGAGCAAATTTGAAATTCTGGCCAAAGGGCTATAAATCCATGTATACTCTTAGACCCAGTAATACCACAACTAGGTCTGTATCCAAAAATACATTTAAAAATAAGTTAGGGGGCAAATAGGTGACATAGTGGATAAAGCACTGACCTTGTATTCAGAAGGACCTGAATTCAAATCCAGCCTCAGACACTTGACAATTACTAACTGTGTGACCCTGGCCAAGTCACTTAACCCTCATTGCCCCACCAAAAATAATTAAACAAACAAATAAATAGATAGATAAATAAATACATAAATTAATAAGTTAAAGGACCTATATGTACAAAAATATTTATGGCAGCCCTTTAATGGTACAAAGAAATCAAAATAGAGGTGATGCCCATTATTTGGGGAATGGCTAAACAAATGTAGTTATGATGGAATAATATTTTACTAAAAAAAATAATGAACAGGATGGTCTCAGAAAAACCTAGAAAGATTTACATGAGCTAATGCAAAGTGAAATGTACTGTATACAAGGTAACCACAAAATTGTAAGCTGTGAATGGCTTAGCTATTCTCAGCAATACAATGATCCATGATAATTCTGAAAGTCTTAGGATGAAAAATGCAATCCATCTCCAGAGGAAGAACTGATGGTGTCTGAATGCAGATTAAAGCATATTTTTTAGTTTCTTTTTCTTAAATTTCTTCTGGTTTGTTTTCTTTCACAACCTAATATGAAAATGTTTTTCATGAATACGCACGTATAACTTATATGAGATTGTTTGTGCTCCTAAGGAGTTGGGGGAGGAAGAGCATACAGAGCACAAAGTTTTAAAAATGGGCATTAAAATTTGTTTTTACATGTAATTGGGGAAGGGATAAAATTCTAAATAAAGATTTAACAACAAAAAATAAACAAATAAAAATAAATAGGTAAATTAATAAATTAATAGATGAATGAATGAATGTATAAAAATAAATAAAAGGGTAGATGATTGAGTGAATAAATGAATAAAGAAATAAATGGACAGAGGTTTGAATAAATAAATAGATCAATAAATAAATGAAGGGATGAATTAGTAAATGAATGAAAAACTGAATGCATGGATAAATAAATGAACAAATAAATGAATGAATGTAGGGACAAATAGATAAATAAATAAACAAATTAATTAATGAGTTAATAAACAAAGAATGAATAAATAGATAGATGGATGGAGAGATGGATGGATGGATGGATGAATGAATGAATGAATGACTAAATAAATAAATAAATATCATGGAGCCACAGTCAGAATTACACAAGCCTTGTAACTTCAACATTAAAGGATCTGAGAGCTTGAAATATTATATTGTGAAAGGCAAAGGAGCTTAGATTACAACCAAGAATCAACTATTCAGCAAAAATGAGAATTATCTTTCAGGGAAAAAGATGGAAATTCAATGAAATAGGGGCCTTTCAGACATTACTGTTGAAAAGAACAGTACTGAATAGCAAATTTGATCTTCAAATACAGGATTCAAGAAAAATATAAAAATATAAATAGGGAAAAACTGTTGCTCAATAAGGTTAAACTTTATATCCCTACCTAGGAAGATAATACTTGTAACTCTTGAGAACTGTATCTGTTTGGGGGCAGATATAAGGAGTATACATAGAGTATATAGGTATAAATTGACTTTGATGTGATGAAAAAAAAGTAAGGGGTGAAAAAAAGGAAATTTATAGGGACAAGAAGAAAAGGGATGTTGAATGGGGTAAATTACATCCCTTGAAGAGGAGCAAAAACCTTATCACCATAGAAGGAAAGAAGGGATAGGTAAGCATTGTTTCAATCTAACACTCATTGAATTTCACTCAAAGAGGGAATAACAAATACACACATTTGGATAATGAAATTTAGCTTACCCTATAGTGAACTAGGAAGGTAAGGGGGAAAAGGGAGCACTGTTAAAAGGGAGGGCAGAAACAGGAGAGCAAAAGGGAAAGAAAAGGGAGGGGTCTGATAGAATGGAGGGCAGATTGAGGGAAGCAGGAGTCAGAAGCAAAATGCTAATGATGAGAAATAGGGTGAAAGAAGAAAAAAAAGTACAAAGGGGAAAGTAGGATCAAAGGAAATACAAACTTAGTAATCATAACTATGAATGTGAATAAGATGAACTCTCCCATAAAACAGATGCCAAAATAGAGTGGATTAAAACCAGAATCTTACAATATGTTGCTTAAAAGAAACATATTTGAAGTAGAAAGATTCACACAGAGTAAAGGGAAAAAGTTGGAGAAGAATATATTATGCTTCAGCTTAAGTAAAAACAGGGGTAGCAATCTTTTCTTTCAGACAAAGCAAAATAAAAATAGATCTAATCAAAAGATAGAAGGAAGGAAACAATAACTTGCTAAAAGGTGCCATAGACAATGAAGTGATATCAATACTAAACATATGTGCACCAAATGGTATACCATGCAAATTCCTAGAGGAGAAGTTAAGTGAGTTACAAGAGGAAATAAACAGCAAAACTATGCTAATGGGGGATCTTAACCTCCCCCTCTCAGAACTAGATAATTCTAAACAAAAAATAAATAAGAAATAAGTTAAAGAGGTGAATAGAATGTTAGAAAAGTTAGATACGATAGATGTTTTGAGAAAATTGAATGGGGATAGAAAGGAATACACCTTTTTTTCAGCTGTACATGGAATGTACACAAAAAAGTGACCATGTATTAGGTCACTAAAACTTCACAGTCAAAGATAGACAGGCAGAAAAATTAAATTCACCTTTTTCAGATGATGATGCAATAAAAATTACATGTAATTAAAAGCCATGGAAAGATAGACTAAAAATTGATTGGAAACTAAATAATCTCATCTAAAGTATGAATGGGTCAAACCACAAATCATAGAGACAATCAATGACTTCATCCAAGAGAATGATAATAATGAGGCAACATACCAAAATTTATGGGATGCAGTCAAAGCAGTTCTCAGGAGACATTTTATATCTGCAAATAATTACATGTATAAGATAGAGAAAGAGGAGATCAATGAATTGGGCATGCAAATAAAAATGCTTGAAAATTGAAAAAAGCAAATTAAAAATCCTCAATTAAATAATAGATTAAAAATTCTGAAAATCAAAGGAGAGATTAAGAAAATATAAATTAAGAAAACTATAGAATTAATAAATAAAACTGAGAGCTGCTTTTATGAAAAAAATCAATAAAATATTTAAATCTTTGGTTAATTTGTTTTAAAAAAGAAAAAAGAAAAACAAATTACCAGTATCAAAAATGAAATAGGTGAATTCACCACCAAAGAAATGGAAATTAAAGCAATAATTATAAGCTATTTTGCCCAAATGTTTGACAATAAATTTGGTAATTTAAAAGAAACAGATGAATATTTACAAAAATATAAGTTGTCAAGATTACTAGAAGATGCAATAAAATACTTTAATAGCTCCATTTTTGAAAAAGAAATTAAATAAGCTCTAAAGAATGCCCTAAGAAAAATCTCCAGGGCCAAATTGGTTTACAAGTGAATTCCTCCATACATTTAAAGAATAATTAATCCTATTAATATACAAATTATTTGCAAAATAGATGAAGAAAGAGATCTAAAAATTCCTTTTATGACACAAACATGGTTTGATAACTACACCAGGAAGAGCCCGGAAGAGAAAAAATTATGGACCAATTTCCCTAATGTATATTGATGCAAAAAATTATTAGCAAGGAGATTACAGCAATTTATCACCAGGATGATACACTATGAGCAGGTGGGATTTAAGCCAGGAATGAAGGCTTGGTTCAATATCAGCAAACATACATAACCAACTAGATCAATAACATAACTAAACCAATTCATATAATCTCAATATATGAAGAAAAAGTGTTTGATAAAATATAGCACTCATTACTATTAAAAACACTAGAGAGCATAGGATTAAATGGAGCTTTTCTTAGTATAATAAAGAGTATCTACCTAAAATCATGAGGAAATATTCTATGTCATGGGGAAAAGTTAGAGACATTCCCAGTAAGATCAGGGGTGAAATAGGGATGTTTATTATCACCTCTATTGTTTAATATTATACTAGAAATATTAGCTTTAGCAATAAGAGAAGAAAAAAGAATTGAAGGACTTGGGAAAGGAAGAAACAAGACTCACTCTTTGCAGATGATATGATGGTATACTTGAGAATCATAGAGAATAGACTAAGAAACTACTCGAAGCAAATAACAACTTTAGCAAAGTTGGAAGATATGAAATAAATCCACATAAATCATCATAATTCCTATAAATGAACAACAAAGATCAGCAGCAAGAGATAGAAAAAAATTCCACTTAAAATAACTGTAGAAAATATTTGGGAGTCTAACTGCCAAGACAAACCTAGGAACTATATGAACACAATTACAAAACACTTTTAACACAAGTAAAATCACATGTAAATAATTGGAAAAATAACAATTTCTCATGGATATGTCTAGATAATGTAATAAAATGACAATTTTACCTAAATTAATTTACTTATTCAGTGCCATACCAATCAGACTACCTAAAATTATTTTATATAGTTAGAAAAAATAATAACCATATTCATCTGGGGAAAAAAGGTCAAGAATATTAAGGGAAATAATGGGAAAAAATGCACAGGAAGGTGGGTTAGCTGTACCAAATCTGAAGCTCTACTATAAAGCAGCAGTCATCAAAACTATTTGGTACTGGCTAAGAAATAGAGTGGAGGATCAAAGGAATAGGTTAGGCACAAGCCCTGGATTAAGGAGTGCCTGAGTTCAAATATGACCTCAGACACTTGACACTTACTAGCTGTGTGACTCTGAGCAAGTCACTTAACTTTCATTGCCCTGTCCTCCACCCCCCCCCCCAAAAAAAAAAAGTTAACGGATCCTAAGTTAAGAACCCCTGTTAAATAAAGCTTAGGTTTGGCTAATGTCTAGCATTTCCCTAAAAGTGATTAATGGGGTCTTTTCTAAAATAATAAATAAATAAGTGAATAAGTAAATAGAAAGAAAGAAAGATAGATAGATGATGAAGAAAGGAAGGAAGGAAGGAAGGAAGGAATCAATTATCTTGGGCTAGAGAGTTTTCATTGGTTCTGCCTCTTCAGAATTCATTTTGAGTCACTATTGCTGACTGAAGAGGAATTTGGGAGAGCTCAGATCAATCCCTGCCTTTACGCCACTATCTTAGCTCTGTTTCTCTGTCCCATTTCTACAGAATCTTGAAATTATCCATCTTAATTTCAGTATTTTGTTATTGCATGAACCTTTCAGGGATATTTGTCTTTTAATAGAGTAGCCTTGAAGACTCTAAATTCCTTAAGAGCTAGAGGCAGGTACATTCAGCTATGGGATTTTAAATACCTTGACAACTGAGTGTTAAGCATATTATTTCCTTAGGTATTACTCTTTCAGATAATCTTCAAGCTAGCCCTCATGCCTATCTGATTTAAATAATTCAATGATGAATAGGCAAAATATTAATCTGTTAATGTTTCTATGGTAATAAAGCTATAAGGTATATTTGGCGAACAGAGATTTACCTTAGAAAGTTAATATCTTAGAAAGGAAGGGCTCCAGGCTATATCAGATCATAGTTTGCACACATTCTGTTATTCTGAGTAGCTTCTCTCAATCCCATTTTTCCCTTCAAAATTTGTGAAATAAAGGATGAGAAGGCATTATTTTTGGAATTGTTTCTGTGCCATTCCTCCCTAAAAGTTCAATGCTTATGTTATATATTCTTAACTATATTTCACTAATGTGGAAAAATAAAACAAACTGATTATGCTCAATTTGTTATGAGAGTATAATTTTGAAAGGTTATATTCTAAATTTTTCTTTGATTTCAATGAAGTTTGCTCTCATTTTACATTTGACTCATTTTTTAAAATATGCCTAACTTTTCCTCAATAGGACAAATAGAACAGCCAGTATTGATTCTCCAAAAATGGCCTGCAGTTCTGAATATCTGATTTAACATGCACAATGAATATTTTTAGATAAGTATCATTAAATTATTTATCATGGAATAGTAGTCAAAATAGCTTTCACCAGATTACTAAAAGCAGCCTCGTGATAGGATGAAGTTACATTTAATCATTTAAAAGATTAATGCTGATGAAAGTCATTTTTTCTGTTGCAAAATTATTTAATGTGATATTGAATTGAGAAGTAAATCAAAGTTTCTTTATTTTTCTTTTTAATTCCCTTTCCCTCTTCTTTTCTTCTTATTCCTCCTTGTGACACTTCTTTTCTTCCTTCTTCATAGGTGATTCAGTGAAAGATACCTATATTGCAAAATTCTAGAGTTAGTCCAAGTTCTAAGGTCCTTTTCTCAAACCTGAATCTAAGAGAGAACTCCTCTCCACACTCTTTGTAGACAAATAAAAACGTTATATAAAGTACACTTAAAGATCTAGTGATTGAGAAAGGCAATAATGCCAGAGTCAACCCATTTTACTTTTTGAAGTCTCTAATTGTTGCTGTTGTTTGCCCTTCATTTCAAAGAGGACCATGAATTCAGTGGATGTTATGACTGGTACTGAATTGGATTTAAATAAGGGCGGGCTGTACTAGGTCACCAACCTCACTCTCTCCTCCAGAGCCATCTGGGTCCAGTGACAATATTTACATCAGGATGGCCAGAGATGGCCCCAATATTTAAGGCAATTGGGGTTAAATGACTTGCCCAGGGTCACGTAGTGTCTGAGGTAAGATTTGAACTGAGATCCTTCTGACTCCATGGCCAGTATTTTCTCCACTTTACCACCTAGTTGCCACAAAGCCTCTAATTATTAGAAAGATAGCTGGGTGGCACAATGAACGGAACATTGGGCTTGAAATCAGGAAAACATCTTCCTAAATTCACAAATCATGCCTCAGATATTTACTATTTGTGTGACTGTGGACAAGTCACTTAGCTCTGTTTGCTTCAGTTCTTCATCTGTAAGATGATCTAGAGAAGAAAACAGAAAATCATTTCAGTATCTCTGTGAAGAAAACCACCAATGGGGTGGGGTCATAGTCAAACACAACTGAAATGATTCAATGGCAACAATTATTAGAATTATTTTTTTCTCACATTGAACTTAAACACACTTTATAATGTGTATCCATTATTCTTCAACATATTTTTGGAATCAAGCAAAACAAATCATATAATGACCCTTCAAGTTTTTTAAGTATATTGTTATTTATCCCCCAAATTTTCTTATATTTCCAAAATAGCCACTCATGTTGCTTAAGATACCTTACCTGGATTTAATTTTACTCCCTTCATCAATTTTATAGGTGCCATCCAGAACTAAGCATCATATTCTTTTTTTTTTTCAGGGCAATTGGGGTTAAGTGACTTGCCCACGGTCACACAGCTAGTAAGTGTCAAGTGTCTGAGGCCGGATTTGAACTCAGGTACTCCTGAATCCAGGACTGGTGCTTTAACCACTGCGCCATCTAGCTGCCTCTCAAGCATCATATTCCTAGTGTATAGATTATTGATTATAGCTATTTTCTTAGGAAGAATTCCATCTCATATTCATTAGACTCCTAAAGCTTTTTTTTTTTACATATGAATTCACTGTCAGCCCTCTGAAATAAGGACAGATTTTTTTATTATTATTTTTTTACCAGATGGATGGAGTAAGGTTTTGTTTGGTGATTCTCAGAATTTTAAATATATTTCCTGACTAATGAAGAGTATAGCACTCAGATAATAAAAATTGTCTCTTTGAACTAAATTTTGTGGATGAAACACTAATATTATTTTACTCTGCCTATGTATAAATACATTTTATCAGGCCATGGCATCATTTCACTCCCTTAGGAAATGAATTAGTTTGTTTTATTTTGTAGATTTTGTTTGTTATAAAGAAAGGTTCTGGCAGAGCCAAGATGGAGGAGAGAAGCCAGCAAGCTGCCTGAGCTGTCCTGCAGTTCCTTCTAAAAGAACATTAAATCAAGCCTCTAAACCTATTCTAATACTACAGAACCTACAAAAAGACAGAGAGACAGAATCTTCCAACTTGAGATAATTTAGAAGACTTAAGAAAAGGTTGGTCTCACTCGGGCAAAAGGGGAGTACAGCACAGAGGCGGGTCTGGGCAAGTCAGCAGGAAGCTCTTGGCCACAGCAGAGCAATTGAGGCCCCTTGATGCTTACTCAGTGAGCTGGTGGTGCAATGGGTGTGGTGCTTAAAATCTAATGTGTTTCTATCTCCAGCATGGGGGGAAAACTTGCTAAAGTTTACTTATAAGCTAGAAAGGTCAACACAAGTTTTTGGCACTAAGCATTTATCAGTGAATAAAGAGAAAACATGGAGTACAGAAAGTAAAGCAAGAAAAGCATATCTCCTTTCATCTCTCTCTCTCTATCTCTCTCTCTCTCTCTCTGTCTCTCTCTGTCTCTCTCTCTCTCTCTCTCTCTCTCTCTCTCTCTCTCTCTCTCTCTCTCTTCCACCAACCCAAAGTCCCAGAGACATAAAGGGCAGACCCAGGGAACCAGCCTCACCTCCTACTCCCAGTCCTCTTCCCCCAGAAGGGGAGGTCCTTCAAACTGTTTGGTTGAGGGTGGTCTCATGTTGATGTAGTAGTCCACAGCCTCTGGGAACAATACCCCACCCAGGCCTGCCAGGTGTGGTCTCAATTTAATCAACCTTAAGTAGGTTGTCAGTTTATCAGTCAGTCTCAGCCAATTCAATCAATTCCAAATCAATGTTCAGGTGAGGTCCCTAGGCATCTTCCAAATCCCATTATTTTCTCACAGTGGGCCAGTAGTGAGATCCACCAGCACCAGCTGAGAGAGCAGGCTGTCAGCTGTGCCACCTAGCTGCCCCCCAGAACTCAACTTTAAAAAATAAGCTACAATATAAGGAAGAAACAGAAAAGGGCTCTTACCATTGAGAGCTTCTGTGTGGACAGGGAAGAGCTAAACAGAAACTCAGATGAGGACAATACTCTCAAATTGCCTACATTTGAAGCCTCAAGAGGACAGATGAATTGGTCTCAACACCAAAAAGACTTCTTGGAAGAGCTCAAAAATGATTTTAAAAATAAATTGAGGGGAAGCTAGGTAGTGCACTGGATAAAGCACCAGCCCTGGATTCAGGAGTACCTAAGTTCAAACCTGGCATCAGACACTTGACACTTACTAGCTGTCTGACCCTGGGCAAGTCAAGTAACCCCCAATGCCCCACAAAAAAAGAACAAATCTCCCCCCAAAATAAATTGAGAGAAGTAGAAGAAAAAATAGGGAGAGAAATGAAAGCTACAAAAGAATATTATGAAAAAAAGAATTAACAGTTTGGAAAAGGAAACTCAAAGAATCAACAGCTTGGAAAAGTAAGCACAAAGATTGACCGAAGAAAACAATTACTTAAAAAAATCATTTTGCCAACTGGAAAAGGAAGCACAAAAGCTTAATGAAGAAAACAATGCCTTAAAAATTAAAATTGGATTGTTGGAAGATAATGGCTCAATTAGACAACAGGAATCAGTCAAACAGAATCAAAAGGATGAAAAACAGAAGAAAATGTAAAATACCTCATTGGAAAGACAACTGACCTGGAAAACAGATCAAGGAGAGACAATTTGAGAACTATTGAACTGCCAAAAAGCCATGATCAGAAAGAGTCTAGATACCATATTCCAGGAAATTATCAAAGAGAACTGCCCTGATATTGTAGAATCAGAGAATAAAATCATCATTGAAAGAATCCACTGATCACCTTCTGAAAATGACCCCAAAAGGTAAACTCCAAGGAATATTGTAGCCAAATTCCAGAATTATCAGGTAAAGGAGAAAATACTCCAAGCAGCCAGAAAGAAGCAATTTAAATATCATAGAGCCACAGTCAGGCTTGCACAGGACCTGGCACCATCAACATTAAAGGATTGAAAGGCATGGAGTATGATATTCCAGAAGTCAAAGGAGCTTGGATTGCAACCAATAATCAAGTACCCAGCAAAACTTTTCATTCTCTTTCAGGGGAAAAGATGGATATTCAATGAAATAGGGAATCATCAAAGTGTCCTGATGAAAAGACCAGAACTGAATAGAAAATTTAAACTTTATCTACAAGACTCTAGAGAAATTCAAAAAAGGTAAACAGGTGAAAAATTATTCAATAAGGTTAAACTGTTTATGTCCCTACATGGGAAGAAAAAATTCTATGTAAATTCATTTACTTATTCAGTTACATACCAATCAGACTACCTAAAAATTATTTTGTACAGATAGAAAAAATAACAAAATTCATCTGGAAAAAGAAAAGGTCAAGAATATCGAGGGAAATAATCAAAAAAATGCACAGGAAATTAGGCTAGCTGTACCAAATCTGAAGCTTTACTCTAAAGTGGCAGTCATCAAAGCTATGTGGTATTGGATAAGATATGGAGTGGTGGACCAATGGAATAGGTTAGGCACAGGATACACAATAGTAAATTACTATAGTAATCTACTCTCTGATACACCCAAAGGCTCTAGCTTCTGCGATAGGAATTCAGTATTTGACAAAAACTGTTGGGTAAACTGGAAGATAGTATGGCAGAAAATAGGCAACCACCAATATCTTACACCTTATACTAAAATAAGGTCAAAATGGGTACATGATTTAGACATCAAAGATGATACTATAGGTAAATTAGGAGAGGAAAGAATAATTTACCTCTTAGATTTTTGGAACGAGAAAGTTTATGTCCAAACAAGAGATAGAGAATATTATGAAATGCAAAATGGATGACTTAGATTACATTCAATTAAAAAGTTTTTTTACAAACAGAAGCAAAGCATCTAAAATTAGAAGGGAGACAGAAATCTGGAAAATAATTTTTATAACCGCTATTTCTGATAAAGGCTTCATTTCTAAAATATATAGGGAACTAAATCAAATTTATAAGAATCCAAGTCATTCCCCAATTGAGAAATGATCAAAGGATATGAACAGGCAATTTTCAGATGAAGAAATCAAAGCTCTCTATTGCCATATGTAAAAATGCTCTTTAGATTAGAGAAAAGCACATTAAAACTACTCTGAGGTACCACCTGACAACTATCAGATTGGCAAATATGACAAAAAAGGAAAATAATAAATGTTGGAGAAGCTGTGGAAAAAATGGAACACTAATGCATTGTTTGTGGAGCTGTGAACTGATCCAACCATTCTGGAGAGCACTTTGTAACTATGCCCAAAGGGCTATAAAGCTGTGCATACCCTTTGACCCAGCAATACCACTACTAGGTCTTTTTCCCAAAGATATCATAAAAAAGACAAAAGGACCCTTATGTACAACAATATTTATAACTGTTCTTTTTGTGGTGGCAAGGAATTGGAAATTGAGGGGACGCCCATCAACTGGGGAATGTCTGAACAAGTTATGGTATATGAATGTAATGGAATACTACTGTGCTGTAAGAAATGATGAGCAGGCAGATTTCAGAGAAACCTGGAAGGATTTACATGAACTGATGCTGAGTGAGAAGAGCAGAACCAGGAGAACAGCATACACAGTATCAACAACATTGTGTGTTGATCGACTGTGATAGACTTGACTCTTCTCAACAATACAATGGTCCAAGATAATTCCAAAGGACTCATGATGGAAAGTGTTCTCCAAATCCAGAAAAAATTTAACTGTGGAATCTAGATGCTGATTGAACCATACTATTTCTCTTTTTTTTCCCTTTTTTGAGGTATTTCCCTTTTGCTCTGATTCTTCTTGCACAGCATGACTAATGCAGAAATATGCTTAATATGATTGTACATATATAACCTATATCAGATTGCTTGCTGTCTTGGGGATGGGGGAGGGAGGGGACAGAGGGAGAAAAATTTGAAACTAGAAATCATAGAAAAACTAATGTTGAAAACTATCTCTACATGTAACTAGAAAATAATAAAATGCTTTTATGATAAAAATGAGTGGAAAAGGAGTAAAAAAAAGGTTCTATGGAAGAAGGGGGTTAAAGAAAAGTAAGGGTAATATTACAATAAATCCATAAAACATTTACAAAAATAATTCTCCCATTTTGTTACCATGACAAGTAATAGTTAAGACGTGTTACTATGCAAATAACAAACATTAATGGACATTAGTTTAATTTGAATTTTTGCATGGGGATAATGAAAATATAGATAAGAAGCAAAGAGGTTCTTTTTGGTACATTGTAAAAGCTTAATTTAAATGCTTGTTGATCTAAATAGAAAAAACAAGAGGAAGTACATGAAAATTAGTAGGTCCAAAGTCCAAGAAACTATTGAAAATAATTTTGGCCTGTGGGAATCTGATGGATAGATGGAAATTTGTATATATCTATATCTATTTCTAATTTTTAAAGAAATTTTCTATTATAGCCTCTTCAAAACTTAAAACAATAGTTCTCCTATTGCTGTATATCCTAATTTTGCTAATTTCAAAGATTCCTCCAAAGAAAGCTATATCCAATGCTGGAAGCAGATACAGACAGATGAGTATCTAGAAAATGTTTTTTGTACATTAAATTTGCAAAATACTGTATCATGTAGAAAGTGATATAGAATAGAGATAATGTTCTAGCTACTAAAAGCAAATACAGACTATATTCCTTAGACAGAACTGAAGTTTGTAACTTAATGTATGATTGCCTCAATTCCCTACTTGAAATTTTGTGAATAAATGCAGATGGTAAGAAAATATTACAGTTGAATTTTAGACCCCAAATGTTACTACTTTCCTAAAATGTTCAACTTTGTTGAATAGACTTTTCTTTCAGGCATTTTTTTAGGCATCAGATGAGCAATAGGGATTTTACTCATAAATTATTTCCTTATGTCATATAAGATTAGTTATAGGTTTTGTTCCTTTGATACAAAAATTACTGATCAATTTTAATAATAACATTTCAACATAGAATGGGAAAATAGGTGACATTTACTTTTATTAAACTGAAGGACTGAAGGACAAAGGATGTACTCTTACTTCATTGCAAGGTACAGAGGATTCTGCTGTACAACTCCCATAAATATTAAAAATGCAGATTACTGATCCAATAGAGGGTGGCGGCTCATTCTCAGTAGTCACAGTCCATCACATAAAGTCACATTTAGGGACTGTACCGGTGCAGGTTATGGTTTTTGGGCACTCTTTAGTTAGCAGATTCTTGACACAAAAGACAGTTATGGTGTATTTATAGCCTTTAAGGTCACTGATCATTGATATGATGGACCATTATGTCTCTGGAACGTGTCGACTGTTGGGACTATTGGTCTATTAACAAAATCTTTCCTGCACTAACACACATGCACTACAAGTCCATCTGCCAAATATCCATTTGAAAGACTTTCTAGAATCTATTCTGTATATATGTGCACAAATCATTTAATTTGACAGTGACTTCTTTGTACATGTATTATAATTTCTTCCCAATACCCCACATGAAAGTTCTTTGCCCCTTTCTCTGTTAATGCTTTGCAACATTTTAGTTACTTTGATAATGACAGTCTAAGAAAGTATTCAAAATATTGGTTTATACATTCCATCCTTGTAAGTGGCTACTTAGCTAGGATAAAGCCCTACCACAGACACTTGAATTTCAAGAGGATAGATACTCCAGGTGATATTTCAGGTTTTTTAGGGTCATTATTTGTTTCATCATTAGTCTCATTCATTTTCATTACACAAAACAAAGGCTTTGGAAGAAGGTGGCTTATTCAGAAAAGTCATGGCAGGAACCAGTTAATATTGATGCTGGATGGTTGTCCTGAATTACCTTCAATAAATTCCAAAGATGGCACATAAGGGAGAAATGAGAAAGAAAATAGTCCAGGAAGTTTGAATTTGGCCTTTGAATTGTGAAATGACTGTTTAAGGTTAAGGCAAAAACTTAAGCGTGTTAAATCTAACCAAAGCTAAACTACACTTTTATGTAATAGAAAAAGATGGTGCCAGACATTTAGCATGTAAACTCCTTTATTTGTTTAGATAAAAATATTCCAATCTATCCAATACAATCTCAAAGCAAAAATTTACTAATATGCAAGGCACTGGACCACATTCTAGGAATAAATAGGGATATTGAATAGAAAAATAATCATTACTTTGAAGGAGCTTACATTATTATAGAGGAAAAGTCCAGGTGTGAAATGTAATTGTTATTGAGAATTCTGAATGAGGGAAAATCTTCATAAATTCAGTTTACCAACTGTTTTAAAAGTTTATATTCTTAGAGAATTGCTTAGACCAATGAGAGTTTCAGTAACTTCTCACAGGGTTATATGGGCAGCATGTATCACAGACAGGATTCAAACCCATTCTTCCTAATTATAATCCCAGTTCCCTAATCATTATGCTATGCTGCATACACATAATTATATATGTGATAATTTGAGGATGTGGAAAGCACTTAACTGAGAGCAGTTTATATTTTTGACAAAGTGGCATATGTATGAAGAGAAGATTGAACAAAGTTAAGGATTCTAAGAGGCAGAAATGAAGCAGGACTATATCTCTGGCATAGAAGAGAGGTGACAGAAGGGCACCAAGGTAAGAGATAAAATAGCAGGATATAGAATCTCAAGAAAGTCAGTTACATTTTGGCCAGAATGTAAAGTGTGTTAAGGGGAGTTATACATAAGGAAGAACTTTGAATGTCAAACAGAAGGGGATTAACTTTATTCTAGAGGAAATAAAGTACTATTTAAGGATCCTGAGTGACATGGTCAGACTTGTGCTTCAGGAAAATTATTTTGTCAGCTATTTGGAGAATGTATAGTAGTATAAGAGAAAGTTAAAACCAATGCATGTGACTAATGAAATCTTCATTTTCATTTGTGTTTTTTTAAGTGTTTCAGTCCTTCATTGCCTATATCTCTGTGTGCCCTGACCCCAACAAGCTCTGAGGCTCTGGAGCAACCAGCTCAGATCCCTGTCCCCCACAACAAAGGTGACAGTTCCTCCCCTCCCCAGTTTTAACTGAGGGGACATAGGCAGAGTATTAGCCTCTTCTTTCAACTCAGAGATAGTATAAATTGGAGAATAGACAATAGCTGCTGGATAGAGGGGGGAAACATGATAGGAAAGAGTATAATGGAGATGTTGGAGTGTGGGAATAAAGGAAAGCATTCTGGGCCCTGTCAGGAAAAGCGGATTGGGGATCTAAATTTTGGATGACCTAACTCATTGGATGATTTGGGGTAATTCCCCTCAATGACCTTGTTTTTTTTTTTCCCTCTGCAAAATTAGGAGGGTAAACTCTTGTCATTTCAAAGATCCTTCCCAGTTCTAAGACTGTGACAAATATACTGTCCCCAGGGCTCCAAATAGGAATCAACTACAAAGTGAGTCTCTTCCTCACTGTCTCTACCCCTCTGGGAAGCCATACCAATATCATTCCATGAGAGAAATGGTTCTAATAAAATTTCCAAAAGATAGTTTGATCTGTTTCTTTTTTTCTTTTCTGGTTTTAAATCCTATGACTTATTAGTAAGGTGTTAATAGAGTGATAGGCCATTGGGCAGTACCCAAGCATGGGAAAAGATGGTTTGAAATTGTTGAACTGGGACTTGGGTCCAAGGATGTTTGGGAACCCCCAAGGTGAAGGCTTCTCTCTTTTGCTTTCCTTATGTGGACCCGAGTTGGCGTGGAGTTTGGGGGAGAAGGAAAGGAATGGATGGGAGAGAGATCCTGGTCCAACTTCTTCACACATTGTATCAGATGAGTAGTGATTGACTGTGTTTTATTTCCTATACTCCCTCACTTACTCCTAAGAAAAATGACCTTGAGAGTTTTACACAAACTGAACTTACTTATATTTAGGGGCATAGCTAATCATCTCTAAACCTCCTGGATTTGGCTGAAGACTCTAAATGAGTTAATATCTGTATAATTCTTGGGGAAATGGTTGGCATATTGTAAGTATTAGAGTAAAGACTATATAATTCTTTTTTTTGCTAATTTTAACCTAGTAAATAAAACACCATATTTGGTATTCATTTATAGGTCTGAATATTTGTTTTGGTGGCATACTCATTCCACCATAATAACACGATTAATTTTCAGCAAAGTATAAGAAATTTGGGAAGGAAAATTAATTTCTGGTAGTTGGAGTATTGAAAACCATTTTGATTTCATATATCCACAGTACTCATAAACCTCAGAGTATGACAGGAACACCAAGGGAGAAGAAGAAATAATGGATATAAAGATTTTCACAAGAATCATATAGAGTTTGTCTCTTCATCTACACTTTGTAATGAAGTAGAGTACAAGGAATTACTTTCAAGGTGAAGATGGAACTTCACTTGATCTCTTCTTTTTCATCAATAGGAATAGGCTATTGGCTAACAGCATTTGTTTAAACATGCATAATATCTGCAGTGGGACAGTAGAAGAGGAACGTCATGTATTTTGTACAAGAAAAGAACACTAATGTAACTGAGGAATAAGTCTATGTTTTATTCAGTGAACTGTAGATAAATGGTTCAGATTACCAGGTTAAGGACAGTGTGAAAATAATGGAGAGAACCTACAAAAAATACTGCTGGTGGTATAGTGGATAGAGCACCAGGCCTGGAGTCAAGAAAACTCATCTTCCTGAGTTCAAATTTGGTCTCAAATTCTTACTACCTATGTGACTCTGGGCAAGTCACTTAAACCCGTTTGCCTTAGTTTCCTTACCTGTAAAATGAGCTGGAGAAGGAAATGACAAATTATTCCAGAATCTTGGCCAAGAAAACTGTGAACAAGGTCACAAAGTATCAGATGCAACTGAATAATAACAACAAAAAATACTGGGATCTCAAGGTTTGACTAGAAGGAGAAGGCATTAGGAACAAGAAAAGACTATTACTATACTAAGAGGTAGTATCCCAATGAAGTAACCTTCTAGAAACATTTTTTTTCTTCCACCTTACCTCATCCTATCCTGCCTCCATTCTTTTATTGCCATTGTCCCTTTTACCTGGAACAGATTCCCCACTTTCATCTCTGTCTTTGAATACTCTCTATACTTCAAGGTTCACATGACAACTCTACCCTTGAAGCTGTTCTCTGACCACTCTGCCCCAATATCTACCAGCCAGGCAAAACAACTATGTTCATATTAAAATTTTTCCCCTAGAGAATGGGCCTGTCTACTTGGCTGATATGCTCTCACATAATACAGGCAGGTGTGTGCTGGAGTGAGGTGTAATCAACTTGTGAGAACACTTACACCTCAGAAATCACTAAGGATCAGGTTTAGATTTATTTGAATTTTATTGCTTAGACTTAAGAAAATGCTAATTATGCAGATTAAATTACAAATGTGCTGTTTCATGTACAATCATTTTTTTATTATGCTATGTTCTAGAGATGTTTATTTTATTTCTAAATAAAATAAATATGTAAAAAGTATTCATGCATACTTTTCTTTTGTGGTGGGGGAGGGGAGAAAGGGGATAACTCAGCTTGGTTGTTGTACATCACTAGTACTCTGCAGTATTATTTTATAGACAAACTCAGCACAAGTATAGTAGAATTCCCAGGGAATAAATTCTTCACCAGACCAAAGGTCTGATAACTGTAGGCTAATAATAACAATAACAACAACAACGACAATGATGATGATGATGATAGCAATATTAATAACTGACATTTATATAACACTTTAAGGATTGCAACATGTTTTTACATTATTTACATCACAATAAATTACATTATTTTATTTGAACTTCAAAATACCATTGCCCATATGTGATTGTTCCCTCTTCTTCACTCAAATTGTAAACTCCTGGAAGGGAAGACCTCTACCATGCTTAGGTTAATATTGGCAGTAGAGCATAGTATTTCACACAGGAGGAACTTAATTAAATTTTATTGAATTGGACCTAATCGAAGGGAACTGAATCTTGGAAACAAAGCATTCCAACCTAAACACCAGGGTCCTCTGTATAAAGTATCTGGTAAATGCCTTACTGGGCTGACTATATGCTGGTGCTCTCCAGGTATTTCTTTTGATTTTTAAGGAGCCTGTTCCTTTTACTGAGGGATCCAAGACTCATTTTCAGCAGCATGATTTCCAGAAGGCAGTATTTATTTTTTTGCATTCTCACTACCTTGGAACTGTGCCTTCCTTGAGATCAAAGGGCTGTGATGATGATATACTACACAGTACATTGCCTTTTCTCAACAGTGCAGGTGTATTCAACAATGAAATTAAATTCAATATTCATAATGATTTGTCTCTGTGTCTGGAAATATGGTGTTTCTCTTTACTGAATTATGCCCAGGCTACAACTCTAATAGTTACCTGAAGTATATTGCTCATTAATTATAAATATCTGTGAGTTTGAGAAATACAGTTTGTAAAGAAACACCTAGTCCTTGTGTTGTTGTGGCTTTAGATTAGAAAGGGGTAATAGTACTGTCCAACTGCCTTAAAAGGAAGGAAGGTCCCAGAGAAATATTTATGCCATTTGGGAAACAATATCCAATAGCTCTTAGTTACTTGTTTCATTTATCTTTGCTGAGGATGGAGGACTGAGGAAGGGAGGCAATGAGAGATTGCAAAGAAAGATGAAAAAAACACAAATTTAAGAAGAAAATAAGGATTTGTGTTATTATTGTGAGGATTGCTATAATAGATTATGCCTAGGGTTTATCTAAAATAATAGCTTGTTATTTACACAGGATTTTCATGTCACATATCCATGCCTTTGTTGCACCATGCCATATAACATGAAGTAAGTAGCAGAGTCAGAATGCAAACACAGATCTTCAGACAGATTCCAATCTAATGGAATCTTCAACTCTGCCCTATGCTCCCTTCTCCTATTGAACATTTTGCTTCATCTAACCTGGAACCACCAAGTTTCTATGTCATTTGCTGAATTGTCCTCAACATGCTCCCTTCCCTCTTTGCCAGTTTCCAGCACCCCTTTAGCTTCTGTCTTCCCCTATATTTGACCTTGAAGTCAAACACTGTTTTGCTTACATTTGTATCTCTCTGTCTCTTTTTTTCTGTCTTGTTTTCTCTCTCTCTTTATCGCTGTCTCTGTTTCTCTCTCTCTCTCTCTCATACATCTCAGACTTTAAATAGAACCCTATTTTCCACCATAACAAAGATCCTTCATTTTTCCCTGAAATTCAGTGAGCAGAAATACATAGATTATTCCAAAAGGGGGCACATTATTGCTTTATTTAAGTGTGACCCCTTCCTGAAGGCCATTTGTTTGGGACTCTCTCCTTACTGGTAGAGAGGAAAACCTTCCTTGTCCTACCAGAAAAGAGGTTGGGGGAGCTGGTGAGAGACCCCAGCTTTACATCTTCTCCAGGGGATCTCTAAGCAAAAGTCTTTTTCTAGCACTGAGTCTACTTCCAGCTTTGAGAGAACCAATTAAGTGGCCAACCCCACTTCAAGTTACTGAAGGAAAATGATCTGGGAACACATGAAAGGAGTTGGTGGTCTCATTCATATCACTATTCTTAGCTTGGTACTCAAAAGAGTTCAATGATTTTACTCTTGGTAAGTTCCTCTCTTTTGCTTGAGCTGAGTTACCTCTCTTTACTAATGGGAGAAATCCTTCACTCTGAATTGTCTAGTATATATTCTCCTATGTATACCTTCTCTTATTTCTGTTTTGTTATGATTTGGACAAATGGGTTTCTTTGCTATGTGCATTCATATGGAATCAGTATTAGTAGGAAGAAGTTGTCTTAGATATAGAATTTGGAGTTTCCCCTTCCCCCTCAAATGACAAAATGATCGGTTAGATGGCATCTCATTACATCCCCTAGAATAATAATATTTAAGGGAGCAGATTCGAGGACAGTATTCCCCTTTCTCTGAGGAAAGCAGAGCAGTGGCCTCCAACCCCAACGTCCTCTTTCTAACAGGAATAAGTTTCCCTTGGAGAAGGGTGGGTGAAGACTAGGCCAGCATTCTGCCTCCCTTTGTGCCACATGCAATGACAATCACTGCCATATAGTGTCTCACTATATATGCTCCTTACCCACTCTTTCTCTTCCCTAAATATGGGTAAGATAAGGTATTCTCTGTTGCTTCCAGAATTCTTGATAGCATTTTTTTCTACCTTCCTTTTCACTGGACAGGGAATAATGTACAAGGACTCCCAAATACACTTTGGGGGACATAACTAATACCATAAAGCCTTATATTTTGTATGTTTAATTTGAATTATTTTCTCAAACTGTATCTTTTTGTATTAACTGACATTAAAATATCTGCCACTTTCCTTTTTCTTCAAACTTATGCTAACATTCTATTGCTGCAAATACCAGTTCTTCAAATTCTTCTACCCAAGAGCAACAATTATAAATTAAAGAAGGGAAGTGTGAATTACTTTGTAAGATTTTGATGAAAATAGAATCAGAAGTCATGCTGCTAGACTGTCTGACTATAGTGAGATATGGTTATTCAAACACCTCCCTCCAAGAATGCACACACACACAGAGAGCATTGATGTCCATAGGTCATATTCATAATAGAACTAGGCTGATTCTGAACTTATCACAGAGTGTTATTATGACTTTTTTGTCTGGGGTGCTACTTACAAAATATCCTTTATGTAGAGTGAATAGAAAGAAAGGATCCTGGATGTAATCATCTAGGAAATTTGATGCCATCTAGATTTTTATGTTACAGAAGAAAATAAAAAGAAACCTATATTCTATATTTGAATAATACCAAACAAAAGCTTTCATATTTTCATTTAAAAAAATTATATAGTAATTGTGTAAAGAGTTTTGTGATCCCACCCAAGGAGCTCTCCTGGTTCAAAGGGTTCATTTTCTTGTCCACATGATACCATACATATAGTAAATACTAATGCTAGTTAAAAGAATTTATATGCAGATCCCTTCCCATCATTAAGAAGTACCCTGGGCAGCTAGGTGGCGCAGGGGATAGAGCACCGGCCCTGGAGTCAGGAGTACCTGAGTTCAAATCCGGCCTTGGACACTTAAATACTTACTAGCTGTGTGACCCTGGGCAAGTCACTTAACCCTCATTGTCCCAACCTAAACAAAAACAAGTACAAAAACAAAGAAGTAGCCAAGCTCAGATGTTGATCAGAGGAAACTAGGAGTAAAAGTACATAGCTCTTACTTGCAAAGAAATTTGCCTGCAAGGAAAGACAAAGTGAAAAGAAGGACTGAGAGTATGATGATGGTTAGAGCAAGATGATGATGATAGTGAAATAAGCCTGCTCTGGCTCTGATATCACTTTCTCTTTTTTGTTTATTTTTGGTTTTTTTAGTGAGGCAATTGGGGTTAAGTGACATGCCCAGGGTCACACAGCTAGTAAGTATCAAGGGTCTGAGGCCGGATTTGAATTCAGGTTCTCCTGAATCCAGTGCCAGTGTTCTATCCACTGCACCACCAAGCTGCCCCAAAGGGTGTTTTCTTTTTGTTTTTTTTTTTTTCGTAGGGCCATGAGGGTTCAGTGACTTGCCCAGGGTCACACAGCTGGTAAGTGTCAAGTGTCTGAGGCTGGACTTGAAATCAGGTCCTCCTGTATCCAAGGCTGGGACTTCATCCACTTTGCCACCTAGCTGCCCCCCCATTTAAATTTTTTTTAATTTTTTTCAGGGAAATGAGGGTTAAATGACTTGCCCAGGGTCACACAGCTAGTAAGTGTCAACTGTCTGAAGCCATATTTGAACTCAGGTCCTCCTGAATCCAGAGCTGGTGCTTTATCCACTGCACCACCTAACTGTCAGATACAACTTTCTCTTAATGCAGATATTCTAAACCTATTGTCCAGGAACTTTTTTTAAAAATTTTTTCGTATTTTCATATAATTATCATCTTTTGCAAAACCATGTATTTAACTTTATACAAATTTTTAAAAGCATTATTTAGAGAAAAGTTCCATAAACTTCACCAGATTGCCAAAGGAATCCAATGAACAAATGAACAAATGAATGAATAGCTAAATAAACAAACAGATGGATAGACAGATTGATTAATTGATTAATTAATTAGTTAATTGGTTAATTGAAACTTATTTCCTTATTGAGACTTATGGGTCTTTGGTGCAAAATTGCTTCAGGAGGCTAGAAACAAGGCAGAAGAATTTGGAGCTGTGGCATAAGAAGTGTAACCCATGGGAAAAAAGAAAAAAGAAAAAGCAAATGAATGAACATAGCAATAAGAATTTCTGCCTGCTTTGGGGAGTGAGAGAGAGAGAAGACTCAGATCTACAGTCTTAAGGCTCTTAATCATTCCCTTTTACTGATTTAATTGCTCTATAAGAGCCACTTAGCCCTTTCCTAAGTTAATGAAAGGTTTCATAGGAGTTAATTTGTTTCAGAATCTAGGTTATCTGAGGCAAAATTACACAATAAAAGGCTAAAAAAATTAAACAAAAATAATAAACCAAAGGACTTGATCACATTGGGAGTACAGAATTGGGAGCAAAAATAAAACAGAGGACTGACTTAGTCAGAATTGGAATGGTTTGAAAAAAGATTAAGAGTTGGAAATTTAAAAAGTGATGATCAGAATAAAAAAGTAAACACTTAATAGTTTGGGGAACTGCTCAAGTTTATAGTGATAAACAACTTTTGGGTTATACCTGAAGGCCCGTAGAAAATAAGGCTTGATTTTTTCATTTTCCATTTAAAATAACAAAAAAAAATATAGGAGAATAGTCCTAATTATATTTGGAGCAGGTTGGAAGTAGGGATGAAACATAGCTTCTTACAATATAACAAGAGAAAGAAGGAACAAGGCCTAAACTCACAAACTTTTTGTCTCTATCTTCCAGTTTGAATATATCTTATGCCTCAGACTATGAGGAAAATACTTTCTTGTACTCTGGTCCAGTCAGCAACTATTTATTAAACACTATTATTTGTCAGGCGTTATGTTAAGGGCTAAGTTATGGGAAAATGATTTTAAGACAAAAGAAAGAAACTTTGTCCCTGCACTCAAAGAGCTTACCTAAAAATATGGAAGATAACAATATTTTAAGTTAAAAAGAGGAATGAAGAAATGAATGTACTGGGCATTTTCCTTAAAGATTCTAGGCTACCAGAAAATCAGAGAAGGGACTTCAGGGAACAAGAGTACTTCTACGTTGTGAAATTCAAGGAGTGGAGAAAACTTCAAGGGTGAGGAGGTTTCATCTAAATGAATATGATGTCATGAAAAATTTTCTATGGAGAATGAGTTTCCTAGAAGGTCTATAATACAGTGGAAACCCCAAAGTTTAGCCTAAAAGAGGAGATAAGTCTCCCAAGCCCTTGAAATGAAAGTTAGTAGCAGGTACCAGTACCAGTGAACTGGGAGGGAAATAAATAAGATCTTGGAAAAATACCTTACATTTTTAAAGCATAATTTCCTTTTTTTTTTTTTTTTTAGTGAGGCAATTGGGGTTAAGTGACTTGCCCAGGGTCACACAGCTAGTAAGTGTTAAGTGTCTGAGGCCGGATTTGAACTCAGGTACTCCTGATTCCAGGGCCGGTGCTCTATCCACTGTGCCACCTAGCTGCCCCTCATAATTTCCTATTACAAGAGAGAGGGAGGAGCTATGGAGTTGCCACATTAAAAAAACAAACAAACATACAAGGAAGCCAACTTTGTAAAAGCCATGATGATGCATAACAAAATGTACTGCTTCCAATTTGGAGCATGAGTAGATGTTCTGTAAATGATTCTGGAAAGATAGCCATGTAATAACAAGGAGATAAAATGCTGATATGCAGATGAACCTGGGGCAGATTCAAAAGACACTACTAGTAATCCAGGCCCTTGATCTAGGCTCTGAATTTCGAATGAGTGGCATATTCAAATGAGGAGACAAAGATTAGGTCTTCAGTTTCGAGAAAGTCATCAGGCCTCTATCTCTCCACTATGGCCACCTAAATGTGATCTACAGGAGCCTGACCTTGTTGTTGCTTCTATCACCATTGTGTCTATTCTCCCCACTTCTTAGTTAGCAGAATGTCTATGACATTGTGACTTTGAAAGGTCAGGAGAAAGAATCACAAGGAGTTCAATGGCCTAATTTCCATACTGGGATTTTCCAGAAGCTGAATGTCCGAAGGGATCTGCTTGACCTAGTTTAGCAATAGCAGAGGTTCAGATTGATCCACTCAGTGTCCATGCCGAATTTGGAAATGAAAATTGTGGAATGAATTATATGGGGAAAAAAAAAAACTTGATTAACTGTCCCTAGAAATTGAGGTAGCATAGAGGACAGTGAACTCAGGTATTAGGAAAAATATTTTCTGGCTTCTATCTGAACAGTAAATGCACCATTATAAAAGCTAATTCATGTGAACTGGTAAAATGAAACTGAAATGGAAATCACTGAATGTTACTATTTGGATGAATTCACAGGAATGAAGGATCCAGTGAATAGTATTAGAGAAAGATTTGGCTGAATTCTCCAAGAACCCCAAAATGGAGATGAAGGAGAATAATCTAGCCTTAATATGGAAAAGAAAGGTAAAAGCAATGCTGTACCATAAAGACTATCTTCAGATTCTCTGTGACTATATAATAAGGGTAAGACATTTTTTGTTTGTTTTGTTTTGCTTTTTTTAAAGCTTAAAGAGAGAAGGGCTACTTTGGAATGAATTTCAGTTCTTCTTCTCATATAAAAGGCACTATTGCCTATTGTCTGTAAACTGAAGAGTCAGAGATTTAAAGAATATCAGACCTGCATGGGATTTTTTGATATTGTATAATCCAACTTTCAATTACTGAAGATTGCTAATCTGTGACCTCAAGAACTTTATTCAATCTGCAAGAGCTAGCTGGTGGCAGTTTTCAAAGAAGTATTTGGACAAGAATCTCCCATTGTAATAACAATGCAACAAATGAGATATCCCCAACTTGAAACATTCTCTTAATGTGAATGATTATTTTGTCATTAGGAATTTGAAGGAATGACCTGCCCTGTTGAGGAGATAAGCCTCGTTTCTACTTACTGTGATTTTTCCAGTATATATAAACTATTATTATAAATAATTTGTTAAGAGAAATGTTGGTTGATATAATAAGATACACATCTGGAAGCAATGGGTAGAGGTACAGAGAGAGATATTTGGGTTTAATGTTATGTTTAAATTCCTAACAAAGGTGTTCTAGAGTGAATCTTACTGCCTTGAGTACTAGTAGATACCCTTTGGTTAGACAACTTCAAACTGAGACTGAATTAAACATGTTAGACATTGTGGTCTCTTCCTAATCTAAAATTCTGTGATTTTTTTCATAAAATATTTTAAAAATACTTTTAAGAATTCTGTTCTTATTTGGATCGTAAGGATAAAAATAGTTAAATCAATATAATTATCCTACTATTCTGGTTTTCCTCAATTCTATAGGAAAAAGAGGATAATGACCTATAAACCCCTATCAAAAGGGTAAATCCTACATATCACATGAAAGAATTAGTGATTTTTTTCAGTGTATACCTCAGTGGAAAGAAGTTTCAATGACAAGAGTATTTGTATTATAGTTCTCTTTATACTCTCTTCCATTCATTGTTCTTGCACATAGTACTTAGTCTCTCTTTGCTTATTGAATAGAAAATTAAAGGTATTACATAATCTTCCTCTTAGAGAATGGGGGAAAGAGCCATTGCAAAGTTATTGAAGTACTATCTCTTTTTCAATTCCTACTTTTTGATCCTTCAATATATAGGTCAAGCCATAATAACTGTTGAACCTGTTTCTTTGATATTTTAAAATAAAACATAATGACGATGATGATAATTTCATATAGGTAGGAATACACACACATATTCCTCTTTATTTAACAATTCATTTTTTTCCTAGAACATGAAAACTTTAGCAACTAGCAAGAAGATTCCCAATTTCTGGAGCTTCTGTTCCCATACCTTCAGTGAATTTAAAATTTCAAAATTGGCTTAACCCTACAATATCCTCTAAGCACTAGGAAGATGAAACTTTTTAATAGTCTCTGCAAGGAAATTTTAATTTCTTGCTTTTCAAGCAGGAAGAGGGACAATCTTTATATGTGGTAGGTGGATAGGGAAAGGGAGAAAACTACTGTCTTCCCCTTCCCAAACATATATATATATGCATGTGATCTAAATGATTTTAGATTACAAGTACATCAGAGAGCAAGTAAATTAAAATCTAAATTAAGATTGGGTCCAAGATTTACTTTCATCCTTCCTGAGCCTTTTATTTATAAGTCTGGTAAATTAAACAGGAATTAGAACAATAAGAAGTCAGAAAAATAATACTAGCCTCAAAAAGGTATAGGAGAAAAGTCTGTACAGTCAAGGCACAGAACCTGGCCTGAACTAACTTGAAAAAAGAGAATAGATCACTTAACCCTCATTTGCCTGCCAAAAAAAAAAGACGAAAAAAGAGAATAGGAGACAGCAGGAGACTGCAAAATTATGCAGGGATGGACTCTGGTCTATAACAATAGATATATTAAATGGCTATAAATAAACTTACCTAAAGGCAACAATTGCAAATTAAACAAGGAAAAGTGGGGGTGGGGTGTTATGACAGAACAACAACAACAACAAAAAGAATTAGAAGTCTTGGTTTAAACAGAGATTTAATAGAGCTTCCAAATGAAAAACTAAAATGCAGGTAAAATAATACAGCAGATACCATAAGAGAAAGAGATTTATATGATAAAGTTATTTCCATGGTATAGTAAGTACCTGTATTGTTGCATTGTTTTTTTGATCAGAGAATCAGGATGTTACATTTACACTGGGATTCTTGAACTTTTTTTTTTCATGAATCCCTTTGGCAAGCTGGTGAAATCCATGGATTTTTAAATAGGATAAAATAAAATATTTAGGATACAAAGGAAATCAACTATATTGCTATATACATACACAGGAAAATATATATAAGAAATATATATATATATACAATTATCCTTTACAAATAGGGGGGTTAAAGAGGTGGTGCACCCTACAATCTGGAAAATCTGCCTAATTTTTGGCCTTCCCTTTGTACAAGAGAAGTCTGAATTTTATTATTTTTTTCTTTTATGGGATATTGACAGTACATTATTGTAACATTTGGCTTGATATTATATAATTTTGTACATATATTTTATGCATTTCTGAGTTTCTAAAATGTATCTATGTCATTTGTGGCTTCTGCAAAATTTCCCCAATGTTCTCATTTAACTTCTTAAACTGACTCACAATATATCAGAACTGTGATGGGGAAAACTGCAGTGTGGAAGAGATAACTGTATGTGTATACATGTATATATAAAGAAAAAGGATAGACACGTATTAATACAGGGGAGTGTTCTTTGGTGGAAAATAGAGATTATGGTCTTAGGGTCCTCTTTAAATTTGGGCCTTATGATGAACTCCTTTGTATTCAATCAGAGGGGTAGAGGATGCCTCCAAACTGTGAGTTTCTGTGTTCTTAAAATGAAGTTATCTTACAGGATGGGGGAAAAAAAATTCTAGTACATGATGGAGAAATACAGAGCACTGAAGCCTAATGGGAAATGAAGATATTAGGGTACTTATAGCAAACCATTCAAGTATTCGCCTTACTAAATCTTTCCATCATGCTTTCTAATCCTGAAAATTCCTTTATTTTTTTTTATTTTTTTTTTTAGTGAGGCAATTGGGGTTAAGTGACTTGCCTAGGGTCACACAGCTTGTAAGTGTTAAGTGCCTGAGGCTGGATTTGAACTCAGGTACTCCTGACTCCAGGGCCGGTGCTCTATCCACTGAGCCATCTAGCTGCCCCGAAAATTCCTTTATAAGGGACAAAATCTCTCCACAACTAGAAAATAAAGATTTAAATATGACTTACCCATAAGAGGCCAAATAGGTGTGTAAAGAATTAATTATTTGAGGTTTTTAAAAAACAAATAAGAGAGAGAGAAAAAAATGGAAAATGAAATGAGAGAAATGAGACTTACACAGCAAAAAGAAGCACAAAAATTGACTGAGGACAACAATTCCTTAAAAAATACAATTGGCTAAATGAGAGGAAAAAATGGCCAAATGGGAGAAAAAAATAGCCAAATGGGAAAAGAGGTGTAAAAGCTTACTGAAGAAAATAAGCCCTTAAAAATTAAAATTGAGCAGATGAAAGCTGATAACTCCATGAGACACCAAGAATCTGTCAAACAGAATCAAAAGACTGAAAAAATAGAAGAAAATGTAAAATACCTCATTAGAAAAACAACTGACCTTGAAAATAGATCCAGGGGAAATAATCTGATAATTACTGGACTATCTGAAACCATGATCAAAAAAAGAGTCTGGACACCATATTCCAAGAAATTATCAGGGAGAACTGCCCATAAATTGTAGAATCAGAGGATAAAATCATCATTGAAAGAAACCAAAAATCACCTCCTAAAAGAGACCCCAGAAGAAACACTTCAAGAAATATTGTAGCCAAACTCTGGAATTATCAGGTGAAGGACAAAATATTCCAAGCAGCCAGAAAGAAACCATTTAAATATCATGGAGCCACAGTCAAGATTACACAGCAACTGGCAACTTCAACATTAAAGGATCTCAGGGCTTGGAATATTATCTTCAGGAAGGCAAAGGAGCTTGGATTGCAACCCATCATCAACTACCCAGCAAAACTGATTATTCTCTTTCAGAGGAAAAGATAGACATTCAGTGAATTAGAGGACTTCCAAGGATACCTGAACAAATGACCAGAATTGAACAGAAAATTTCATCTCCAAATAAAAGACTCTACAGAAATATAAAGAGGTAAACAAAGGTGTGTGTGTGGCGGGGTGGGGGGTGGGCAGGAAAGGTTGTTAAATGATGTTAAATTGCTTATATCCCTATGAGGGAGGACAACACCTTTAACTCTTGGGATCTGTATTTCTGTTAAGGTATTGTTATTAAATCAACTTTGATGTGATGATATAAAGAAACTTAAGGTGTAGAATAAAAGAAGACTAGAGGGAGGAGAGGAAGGGGAAGGTGTAATGGGGTTAATTACATCATATGAAAGGGCAAAAAAAAGAACCCATTACAATAAAGGGAAAGAAGGGAGGGGTGAGCATTGTTGCTACCTTACTCTCTTCAGATTTGGTTCAGGGAGGTAATAAAATACACTCCCATTTGTATAAAGGAACTTAGCTTACTCTTTAAGGAATCAAAAGGGGAAGGTGGAAAAGGGTGGTATTGATATAAGGGAGGGCAGAAGTGGGGGAAAAGAAGGAAAGAAAAAGAAGGGCAGCTGATAAAAGGGAGGGAAGATTGAGGGAGGCAGGTGTCAGAAGCAAAATACTGGTCAAGAGGAATAGGGTGAAGGGGAAAAAGAGTACAAACCAAGGGGAAAAGAAGATGGAGGGAAAGAAACAGTTAATAATTTTTACTGTAAATGTGAACAGGATTGGGGGCAGCTAGGTGGCATATAGGATAAAGCACCAGCCCTGTATTCAGAATTATGTAGGATCAAATCTGGCCTCAGATACTTGATACTTACTAGCTCTGTGACCCTGGGCAAGTCACTTAACCCTCATTGCCCCATGCAAAAAAAAAAAAAAAAAAAGTGGATGGGATGAAATCTCCCATAAAATGAAAGCTATTAGCAGAGTGAATTAAAAATCTGAATCCTACAATATGCTGTTTACAGAAACACATTTAAAGCAGAGAGATACACAAAGAATAAAGCTAAAAAGGTTGAAGCAGAATATATTATGCTTCAGCTGAAGTAAAAAAAAAAAGGCAGGGGTAGCAATTCTTTTGTGTGTGTGTGGTTTTTGTTTTTGTTTGTTTGTTTTTGCAGGGCAATGAGGGTTAAGTGACTTGCCCAAAGTCACACAGCTAGTAAGGATCAAATGTATGAGGCTGGATTTGAACTCAGATCCTCCTGAATCCAAGGCCAGTGCTTTATCCACTGTGCTACCCAGCTGCCCTAGGGGTAGCAGTTCTTATCTCAGAGAAAGCAAAAGTAAAAATTGATCTAATTAAAAGAGATAAGAAAGGAAACTACATCTTGAAAAAAGGTACAATGGATAATGAAGTAATATCAATACTAAACATGTATGCACCAAGTGGTAAAGCATCCAAATTCTTAGTGGAGAAGTTAAATGGGTTACAAGAGGAAATAGACAGCAAAACTATATTAGTGGGGGATCTGAACCTTTCACTCTCATAATTACATACATCTAACTGGAAAATAAATAAGAAAGAAGTTAAAGGGGTGAATAGAATTTTAGAAAAGTTAGATATGATAGACATCTGGAGAAAACTGAATGGGATAGAAAGGAATATACCTTCTCAGCAATGCATGGCACATGCTCAAAAATTGACCATGTATTAGGGCACAAAAACCTCATAGTCAAATGTAGAAAGGCAGAAATAGTAAATGCAACCTTCTCAGATCATGATTCCATAAAAATTACATTTAATAAAGAGCCATGGAAAGGTAGACTGAAAATTAATTGGAACCTAAACACTCATCCTAAAGAATGAGTGGGTCAAACAACAAATCATAGAAACAAAGGATAACTTCATCCAGGAGAAGACAATAATGAGATAGCATGCCAAAATCTATTGGATGCAGCCAAAGCAGTGCTTAGGGGAAATTTTATATATCTAAATGCTTACATGAATAAAAAAAGAGAAAGAGGAGATCAATGAATTGGGCAGGCAACTAAAAAAGCTAGAAAAACAACAAATTAAAAATCCCCAACTAAATACTAAATTAGAAATCCTCAACTTGAAAGCAAGAAACTATAGAACTAATCAATAATACTAAGAGCTGGTTCTCTGAAAAAAAAAGCAATAAAATAGATAAGCCTTTGGTTAATTTGATTAAAAATAGAAAGAAGAAAACCAAATTACTAGTGTCAAAAATGAAAGGGGTGATTTCACCTCCAAAGCAGTAGAAATTAAAGCAACAATTACGACCTATTTTGCCCAACTGTATGCCAATAAATTTGACAGTCTAAATGAAATGGATGAATATTTACAAAATAAAAATTACCCAAGTTAACTGAAGAGGAAATAAAATCCTTAAATAGGCCCATTTTAGAAACAGAAATTGAACAAGTCATCAATGAATTTGCTAAGAAAAAATCTCCAGGGCCAGATGGGTTTACAAGTGAATTCTACCAAACACTTGAAGAACAATTAATTCCAGTACTATGCAAACAATTTGGAAAAAGAGGTGAAGAAGGAGTTCTACAAAACTCCTTTTATGATACATATATAATGTTGATACCTAAACCAGAAAGAGCCAAAACAGAGAAGAAAATTCCAGACCAATTTCCCTAGCAAATATTGATGCAAAACTCTTAAATAAAATATTCCAAGGATATTGCAGCAAGTGATCACCAGGACAATACACTATGACCAGGTGGGATGCAACATTAGGAAAACTATTAATATAATCAACCACATAAATAACAAAACTAACCAAAACCATATAATTATCTCAATGGATGAAGAGAAAGCTTTTGACAAAATACAACACTCATTCCTGTTAAAAACACTAGAGAGCATAGGAATAGGTGGAGCTTTCCTTAAAATAATAAGCAATATTTACCTAAAACCATTAGCAAACATTATATGTAACAGGGATAAGTTAGAGGCATTCTCAATAAGATCAGGGGTGAAACAAGTATGTCCATTATCACCTCTATTATTTAATATTGTGCTAGAAATGTTAGAGTTAGCAAGAAGAGAAGAAAAATGAATTAAAGGAATTTGAATAGGTAAGAAGGAAACAAAACTTTCACTCTTTGCAGATGATATGATAGTATACTTAGAGAATCCTAAAGAATCAACTAAAAAACTGCTTGAAACAATCAACAACTTTAGCAAAGCAGCAGGATATAAAATAAACCCACATAAATCATCCGCATTTCTATACATGACCAACAAAGCTCAGCAGCAAGAGATAGAAAGAAAAAATCCATTTAAAGTAACAGTAGACAATATAAAATAATTGGGAGTCTACCTGCCAAGACAAACCAAGGAATTCTATGAAAACAATTACAAAACACTTTTCACACAAATAAAATCAGATCTATGTATTTAGAAAAATATTAATTGCTCATGGATAGGCCAGGCTAATATAATAAAAATGACAATTCTACCTAAATTAATTTAACTATTCAGTGCCATACAAATCAGACTACCAAAAATTATTTTATAGAGCTAGAAAAAATAATAACAAAATTAATTTGGAAAAACAAAAAGTCAAGAATATCAATGTAATTAATTTTAAAAATGCACAGGAAAGTTGGCTAGCCATACCAAATTTGAAGCTATAATATAAAGTGGTAGTCATCAAAACTATGTGGTCCTGGCTAAGAAATAGAGTCGTGGATCACTGGAATAGGTTAGGCACAGGAAACACAGTTGTAAATGACTGTAGTAATGTACTGTTTGATAAACCCAAAGATTCCAGCTTCTGGGATAGGAAATCAGTATTTGACAAAAATTGCTGGGAAAACTGGAAGATAGTGTGGCAGAAACTAGGAATAGACCAACATCTTACACCTTATACAAAAATAAGGTCAAAATTCATTCAAGATTTAGACATAAAGAGTGATACCATAGGCAAATTAGGAGAGGAAGGAATAGTTTACCTCTCAGATCTATGGAGAGTCAAACAATTTATGTCCAAACTAGAGAAAGAGAATATTGTGAAACACTAGATGGAAGACTTTGATTACATTAAATTAAAAAGCTTTTGTACATACAGAAGCAATGCAGCCAAAATTAGAAGTGAGAAAGAAAACTGAGAAACAATTTTTACAGCCAGTATTTCTGGTAAAGGTCTCATTTCTAAAAGATATTGGGAATTAAATCAAATTTATATGAATGTAAGTTATTCCTCAATTGAGAAATGGTCAAAGGATATGAACAGGCATTTTTCTGATGAAGTCAAAGCTATCTATTGCCATATGAAAAAATGCTCTAAATCACTATTGATCAGAGAAATGCAGATTAAAACAACTCTGAGATACCAGCTCAGACCTATCAGATTGGCTAATATAACAAAAAAGGAAAATAATAAATGTTGGAGAAGCTGTGGAAAAATTAGAACACTAATGCATTCATTGTTGTTGGAGCTTTCAACTGATCTAACCATTCTGGAGAGCAATCTGGAACTATGCCCAAAGTGCTATGGCACTGTTCATACCCTTTGACCCAGTGGTATCACTGCTAGTTTTGTGTCCCAAAGAGACCATAGAAATGGGAAAAGCACCCACATGTACAAAAATATTTATAGCAGCTCTCTTTGTGGTGGCAAAGAATTGGAAATCAAGAGAATGCCCATCAGTAGGAGAATGGCTAAACAAGTTGTGGTATGTGAATTCAATGGAATACTATTGTGCTGTAAGGATGAGCAGGAGTTCAGAGAAACTTGGAAGGACTTACATGAACTGATGCTGACAGAGAGAGGAGCAGAACCAGGAGAACATTGTACACAGTAACAGCAACATTGTGTGATGAACAATGTGGATAGACTTGGCTCTTCTCAGCAGTGTAATGATCCAAAACAATTTCAAAGAACTCATGATAGAAAATGTTTTCAACATCCAGAAAAAAGAACTATGAATTATGAATGTGGATAGAACCATACTGTTTTTACTTTTGGACTGTTTCTTTCCTTCTTGTTTGAGGTTTTTCCTTTGTGCTCTTATTCTTCTTTCACAAGATGACTAATGTAGAAATATGTTTAATGTGACTGTACATTTACAACCTATGTCAGACTGCTTTCCATCTTGGGGAGGAGGGAGGGAAGGAAGGGGGAGTGAAGAAGAAAAAATTAGAACTAAAAATCCAGTGAAAATAAATTTTGAAAACTATCCTGATATGTAATATGTAACTGGAAAATAATAAAATAATAAAAAAGGAAAAAAAAAGTTTGAATAGCTTATATCAGAATCTCTCCTAAAAGCAGGTTTTGATATGGAGGAGGGTTGAAGAAGGACAGATGAGAAAGGGTACCATTAGCAGGGTGGGAAAGTCACAGAATGGGGAGACCTTGAGTCAATCCCTAGCTTCTTAAACTGCTGTTACTGACACCATATGGCATCTCATAACTGAATTTAGGGATCACAAAAAATTTGGCAACAGTAAAAGGTTATGTATACCTATTTTATAAATCTATAGATATAGAGTAAAGTAAAAAATTCTTGGGCCAAAGGGGGTCATAAGTGGAAAATATTCAAGAAGCCCTGCGTTATTTCAATGTATTGAAAATCTTTAATTTTGTGTTCTTTCCCTTCAAGGGAAGATAATTAAATACAACAAACATTTATTAAGGACGTAGATTTATTTCTCAAAGATCATTTACTCTTCAATAGCAGAAAATTATGTTTCAGCTTCTCTAGTACACTTAACATTTCCAACTTAACTACCCATCCATACTCAAAATCCATCCTCCAAAACCAAAGTATGACTTTTAATGGAATCTTTCATGAATTTAAAGAAAAAAATAATAGGGGTGAAAATGTGCACAAAATACATCCTCTATTTTCCCCCTTATGTGTATTGGATGTTCCTATGAATTTATAGATCCTTTGTCAGTCATTTTACTCATGTCTGACTCATTGTGACCCTATTTGGAGTTTTCTTCCAAAATATATTAGGGTGGTTTGCCTTTTCCTTCTATAGTTCATTTTATAAATTAGTAAACTCAGGGGCAGCTAGGTGGCACAGTGGATAGAGCACCAGCCCTGGAGTCAGGAGGACCTGAGTTCAAATCCAGCCTCAGACACTTGACGTTTATTAGCTGTGTGACCTTGGGCAAGTCACTTAACCCCAATTGCCTCACCAAAAAAAAATTAAAACAAAATAAATTAGTAAACTCAGACAAACAGAGTTCAGTGACTTCCCTAGGATCACACAGCTAGTAAGTGTCTAAGGCCAGATTTGCACTCTCAAAGATCGGTCTTCCTTACTTTAGGCCCAGCACACTATCCAATACGCCACCTAGATGCCCTTTTTCAATCATGGGGCATACATTTAAAGATAGATAAAACTTTATCAATCAAATCAGATCAATTTATTTTACAGATGAGGAAACTGAGGCAAAGAAAGATTATATGACTTGTTAGGAGGTGCATAACAATATATAAGGCTGGGTTTGAAACCAGGTCTTCTAGACTGCATCTCAGTGTTCTATCTACTATACCATGTTTACTAGGAAAGTAAATCATGCAATAACATTATACGACAACAATAAAACAAGCATCCAAATGTGGATTTTTACAAAAAAAATTGGCCCATAATACTTGATTATTTTGTAAATGGTGATGAGCAGGGTGAGAAAGGAGTTGAGGTAAGGTATTTGCCATTATTTTTAATGCACAAGCTTTAGTAATGCAGAATCAAGTTTAGAAAGATCTTATAAATGCTCTGATGAGAGACAACTGTCATTGCTCGGAAGCATCACAGATAATTCTCACTAGCCTGATTTTTTTTAAACTTTGGGAAAAAGGGAACAGGAAAGGAATGATTTTAAAAATAGTACTCTGCAGTTTTATATCTTTTCAATAGCTCAGCATTTTTATACACCTCACCACCCCTGTCTAACTTCTTTATGTCACCCTTTTAACTCTCCCCCATTTTATTGGCATTTAGGTAAAGATGTTCACTTGCTGAAATATTCCTAAGAAACTGGAGTAATAAAGAAAAGGAATGCACCATCCAGGGCATGCACAATAAAATCAAATATGTCATTTTCTCTTCTTCATCAGTTTCTTGGTCAGTTTATATACTATAATCCAGTTTCTTATTGGCACTGCACTTAGATGCATATAAAATAAAACAAACCTCTAGGCTGTTTTAAAGACATATTTTAATAAAAGGTAAAACCAATTTTCTCCTTTTCAAAAAAAATGGTGAACATTAACATGCAAGTGGAAAATACAGCTGGATGGGTAAATAAGTACATACAGAGGCAATCATTTTATACTTAGGACATTTTAATCTGCACTATAAAAAGAAAAGAGAAAATGGAAAGGAGCAAAAGAGTCAGAGATGCAAGCAAGATAATAACCTGCATTTCTCAGAACATTAACACCTTCTGTCAGTAATTGGGCAGGTCTATGTCTACCATCTAAATAACGTAATGGGTGAATGTTTATAGGGCTTTGTGGGAATGCCACCAGAAAACCCATCGGTTTCTGGAATTTAAATGAATACAAATAACTTGCAGAAGTTCATTGGAGCAAAATTAACTTTGGGGTTGGGTAATAGAGTTATTAACCCATTCAGGATGTGAAATTTAAATTAATTGGAATTAAATAGAAATCATGCAATATGATCATAAAAAAATCAATAGTACATGGGGCAGCAGTGGATAAATCACCAGCCATGGATTCAGGAGGACTTGAGTTCAAATCTGACCTCAGATACTTGACACGTACTAGCTGTGTGATGCTGGGCAAGTCACTTAACCCTCATTGCCCCACAAAAGAAAACAAAACAAAAAAATCAACAGTACAAAACTGGTAAGGCCATAGCTAGAAACCATGCTGAGGGGATAAATGCCTCATAGTTATAGTAAATTGCAACCTGGATATATCAGCAGCCATAAAGGGAGCACTGAAAGTTCTGATATTATCTGACCATATCTGGAATATTAACTCATATTGTATGTTATGATAATTGACATTAATATAATTCATAAAGGCTTGTACATCTCTATATAATATTTCTCTTGATCTACACACCAACCCTGTGCTAAAAGATATAATTCCCATTTTGTAGATGAAAACACTGTCTCAGAGAAGTTAATTAGGGTTATATATTAAAGAGATAAGTTTCATACCAACATGTTTCTGATTATCAGTCTAGCACTCTATGCATTACCTAACATGCCCTGAAGTAAAATTGGCAAACTGATGTGCTTCATTAGAAGAATAGGAGATAGTCAGAAGACTTGAAATTGTGCCACTTGAGTATCAACTAAAGAAAGTGGATATGCTTAAACTAGAAAAGCGATAACAATGGTCTGTATTGACACTGGAGTGTTGACAGGATAACTAGGCAGGATTTTTATTAATATTGGAGAATCTTCTATGCTATATCAGCCTGCCTGCTAAATTTAGGTAAGTGGTAGAGCCTGAAATTTCAACACTTTAAAAAAGTTAAATTATCTCAAGATTCTGGTAAAAGTAATTAGCATTATCAGAGGAGACTGTCGAGAATTGTCCCAGGAATCAGAGATAAGCTAACTGGCTAATAGTCTGCTGAATCAATTATGTTGTTTTGTTTCAAATTGAAAATCATGTTTGCTTTTCTACTTCTGTGAACCTCTACTCTAAAAATCATTAATATCACTTTGGCAACATTAACTTCCAGTTCTAGTACTTGAGGGTGCCTCACATCTGTGCCAAAATCTGAATTATTCAAAACATAAAGTCATGATTGGTGGATAGTTCAAACTTAGTAGGTCCAGGAACATCAAGCTATTCTATGGGCCAATGTGATCAGCTAAACTCTCCTGCAAAGGATGTTTGATGGGGACATTCTCATGTCAAGTGACACACATGTGCAAACTTAAGAAATTTGAACATGAAAATAAGCATCAACTAGACAATGCCCTCTAGAAAAATACCATTTTTTTTCATTTGTATTGCTAGATATCTAAGTGGCAACAGTTGTCACTTACATATATTTGCTAAATGGAAAAGATATGAAAGTAGAACAAATTGAACAGAATTCTCAAAATGAAGCCTTTCTACATAATCCATGTTCTATCCTCTTATTCAAATCAAGTAATTAAATAGTCACAATTCAAAAGTCTGAATTTTTTATACTAATATGAATGAAAAAAATAGACCCTACTCATAAAAAACTGTTATAAAAACATTATAAATTATAAGAAAGTAGGTAATGTAGGTAAATAACTTAGAAGCAAAATGCTGTACCACATGATAAATGGATATAAATATGGGTATTATTTTTAGATTTGTAAATATCAACAATATAAAAATTATGATCTGTCTTATCTTAAAAGGCCATGAATAGAAAAGTAACATAAAACAATATAATATAAATTAATAATTAATAACTAACTAAATAAAAAAGAAAGTAATTCTAGAGACCTTTTTATTTAACTTTCATTTTTCCATTAGAAGTGAGGAATTGTCATTTAGTATTATAATCTCTACCCCTTATAATAATGGTACCTAATCGTAGCCAATATTTGTATAATGATTACTATGTACCATGCACTGTGCTAAACACTTAATAATTATTATGTCTTTTGATCCTTACAACAACCCTTTGAGCTTGTTCAGTCATTTCAGTCATGTTTGACACTGTGACAGCATTTGGGTTTTCTTGCCAAGGATACTGGAATGGTTTGTCATTTCTGTCTCTAGCAAATTTTACAGAGGAACAAACCAAGGCAAATAGGGTTAAGTGACTTTCCCAAGGTCATACAGCTCATCAATATCTGAGGCCAGATTTGAACTCAGGTTTTCTTGCCTCTAGGTACAGCTGTACCCACTGTGCCACCTACTTGCTTTTACCACTGATAAAAGCAATACCCCATAATAGGTAATATTTATATAGCAATTATTATGTATGAGTTACTGTGCTGAGCACTTTACATTTATGATTTCACTTGATCCTTTACAACAACCCTGTGAGGTAGGTGCTACAATTATCCCCATTTTAGAGATTAGGAAAATTAACTTAATTGATTTGCAGAGAGTTGTACAATTAGGAAGTGTCTGAGGACATATTTGAATGCAAGTCTTCCTGACTTCAGTCCTTTCTGACACAGCCCTGACTGCATCACCTAACTGCTTCTACTAAGAGAGGATAAGGTTGAAGTACACACCCAAAGGTAGAGCCAAGATGGCTGAGGAAAGGCAATTACTCACCTGAGCTCTCGCAAAGAACCCTCCAAATACCTCCAAATAATGCCACAAGACAATTCCTGGAGCATCAGAATGCATAAAATGACAAGGTGAAATCATTTTCCAGCCAAAGACAACTTAGAATATCAGCAGGACAGGTCTGTTGCATCAGGGTAAGAGTAGAGTGTAGTCTAACAGAGGCCACGCCAGCACAGACCCAACTAAAAACTTAAAAATTCCTAGAAGTATCTCTGAAAACAGTTGCAAAAACCACCTGAAGCTTGGGACAGTCAACCCTCCACCCTAGAAGCAGTACCCCATTTTAACAAAGAGTTGCAAATAGGAAAAATAAAACACCTTCTGATGATGGAACATTTCTATTATGGTGACAAAGAATATCAAAATATATACCCAGGAGATAAGAATCTCAAAGCTCCTACATTATGAATTCATCTCAGACAATAGAAGGGCTCAAGAAGGTCTGTGAAAATAAAGTAAGAGAGGTAGAAGAAAAGATAGGAAGAGAAATGAGAGTGATACAAAAAAATCATGAAAAAACTGTAAACAGCTTGGTAAAGGAGACACAAAATTAAGCTAAAGATAATAGCACCTCAAAAACCAAACTAGGCCACATGGTAAAAGATATATAAAAAGTCAATGAGGACTTGAAAAGTCAAATTGGCCAAATGGAAAAGACAAATTCTAGAGTTCCCTGGTCAAGGAGAAAATATTGTAAGTAGTCAGAAAGAAACAACTAAAGTATTGTGGAACCACTGTAAGGATAACACAAAATTTAGCAGCTTCTACAATAAAGGATCAGAGGACATGGAATATGATATCCTAGAAGGTAAAGGAACTGTGAATACAACCAATAATCATATACCTAGCAAAACTGAGTATAATCTTTCAGGGTGAAAAAATGAAAGAGAGGCTTTGAGGCATTATTGAGGAAAAGACCTGAGCTGAATAAAACATTAACTTTCAAATACAAGACTCAATAGAAGCATTAAAAGGTAAACAGAAAATAATTCATAAGGGACATTAATAAATTAAACTGTTTACTTTCCTTTATGGGAAAATGATACTTGCAATGCATAAGAACTTTCTAATTATTAGAGAAGTTGGATGGAGTCTGTATAGCCAGACAGCAGTGGTATGAATTGAATATGAAGGGATGGTATCTTCAAAAAAGTAAAATTAAGGGGTGAGATAGGAATGGGTTGAGAGAAAGGGAAAGGTAGAGGGCAGCCAGGTGGTGCAGTGGGTGAAGCACTGGCTCTGGATTCAGGAGGACTTGAGTTCAAATCCAGCCTCAGACAGTTGATACTTACTAGCTGTGTGATCCTGGGCAAGTCACTTAAACCTCATTGCCCTGCCAAAAAATAATAATAATAAAGAGAGAAAGGGAAAGGGAGATGTGGAATGGGGTAAATTATCTCATATAAAAGAAGCAAGAAAAGGCTTATACAGTGGAGGGGAAGATGGGGGAGGTGCAGGGGAGTGAATGAACCTTACTCTCATTAGAGTTGGCTCAAAGAGGGAGTAACATACACAGTCAATTGAGTAAAGAAATCTATCTTACCCTGTAGGAAAGTAGGAAGGGACGAGGATAAGGGAAGGGGTGTGATACAATTGAGGGCAGATTGGGGGATGGGGCAGTCAGAAGCAAAATACTTTTTAGGAGGAATAGAGTGAAAGGAAAGAGAATAAATGGGGAAGAAAATAGGATGGAGGGAAATACAGTTAACAATAGTAATTATGAAAAAAAAAACTTTTGAAGCAAGTTTGTCTGATAAAGGCCTCATTTCTCAAACCTATCTGAGGCAAATATATTAAAATAAGAGCCATTCCTCAATTAATAAATGATCAAAAGACATGAAGAATTTTCAGAAAAAAATAATCAAAGCCATCTATAGTCATATGGAAAAAAAATGTTCTAACTCACTATTGATTAGAAAAATGCAAGTCAAAACAATTCTGAGCTACTACCTCATACCTATTGAATTGGATAATAGGACCACAGAGGAAAATGAGAAATGTTGTAGGTGATATGGGCAAAATGAGACATTAATGTTCTTTTGGTGGAGTTATAAACTGATTCAACCACTTTGTAGAGCAATTTGGAACTGTGGCCAAAGGGCTATAAAACCCTGCATACTCTTTGACGTAGAAATAGCACTTCTAGGTCAGTATCCAAAAGGAGATAAAAACAAAAAGGAAAGGGTCCCATATGTATAAAAATATTGATAGCTGCTCTTTATTGGTGGCAAATAATTAGTGCCTATCAAGTAGTTAAACAAATCATGGTATATGGTTATGATGGAACACATATATGTATGCATTTGTGTTTGTCTGTTGTATGTATGTGTATATATATATATGTGTGTGTGTGTGTGTGTGTGTATACATATATATACACACACACACATACATACACATTTGTTAGCAGCATGATGTATAGAGAATTGTCAAACTCACAATCATAGGCTAGGGCCAGCTCTACAGTGTGATCCAAAACATATTAAAATGAAATTGGGTAGTGTTTAATGAAGTAAATAAATAAAAATGCAAAACAATATATATATATATATATATATATATATATATATATATATATAACATTAATTACGATTTTCTAAATCAAATATTTCCATAGGGTTTTGTTTCTATTTGAGTTTAACACCATTGGTATAGTGAAAGTGAGTCACAAAGACTTCAGCTGAGGTTCTGCTTCTGCCACATATTGAGAATGTGACTGTGGGCTAATTACTTAACTCCTCATTATCCTGGATATCTTGCTATGACTATTAGTTGCTAAGCAGCTCCTGAACTGCTTCATTTACCAAAGTAAATGGAGTTCCCTCATCAGGATGTTCTTTCTAAGTAAAATCATAAATTTTGTCTTTCCATCCCCAAATACATATACAAAATGTTTTAAATATGGTTACATAGCTTTAGCTCTAACTACACCTATATATTTAAAAAATTGTGGAATGATCCACTACCTAGAGCCAACTTTTCCACCATCCCAATCTTAGATGCCAATTCTAAAAGAGGTATATTTTCTCTTTGGCTCTTGTCCCCAAACCAGAAATTTCTATGGGAAATGTTGAAATCTTCTGAATAAAATGCTCCCAAGACCACTGAGGTTACTAAATATACACTGAATATTTGATATAGGACTGCCTTTATTTTACTTGCCAAAAAAAATGCATAAGATGTAAATGACTCAGAGGAACCCAGGAACAAATAAAGATAAATTTAAAAAATTCATATAGCAGTTTAGAATCCCCTTTTAAAATATAAATACATTTGGGGACATTGTTAAACAATCACAAACACACACACACCATTCACCTTGAACCTACACTACTATCTGTTTCATTCTTTGTGATACCAGTGCTTAGCAAAGTGCTTAATTATCACATTGTTCTTGTTGGTTCTTCTTCTCCAAGGGAACCAATGACATCAGGATGGTGATGTCTTGACTTCCAGATGAATTAGATTTAAATCAAGAGAGCTAAGCAAAATTGTCAGCTTCACTTTCTCCAGAGTCCTTAGGAGTCCAGTGGAAAGACATAAGTAGAGAAGAATGGTGATATTCCAACCGGTATCACATGCTAATACCTTAATGTATAGTGACTGAGTAACAGACTTTAAAGGTTCAAATATTCTGGCCCTCCATTATATGTTTTTGTCCTCCAGATATGGGGGCTACATTAGTGATCATTCTTCGGTAAGGACTACACTGTTTAGAATACAAATGTCAAGACAGTCTAAGCCTAAAACCAAAACTCAGGAACTTTCAAATTCAGAACTACCCATGAAAGTAAGCCTCAAAATTTTTAGGTTTGTTTTTAAGAACTCTAGTCTCTCACCAGAGAAAGAAGAATATTGGTTACAGATATCTGGCTGTTTGACAACTCAGAAAATCTAAGAAAGCCTCAGTGTTCTACCTATCTTTTTTTTTTTTGTAAGTTAATATTTTGTCTCCTGAGGGTAGGACTTTGTTCCCTAAAAACTGGACCCCACCTACACTCAGTTTGCAAATTGAATGGAGAAAAAGTAAGTCATTTTATAGCTTGTTTTCATAGATTCAAAGAGAAGGCAGTTTTCCAAACAACACTCTCTCCTCCTAATTCAAAAGAACCAAACAGCTAGGAGACAATCTTAATTACTGGGAACTAATTAGAGAAATTTTCTGTGTCCTCTCAGTAAGGTCACCCTTCCAACAGAAATGGATTTATCCCACAATCTCGATGATATGGTGGGAAAATGGGGTACGGGGTTGGGGTTGGGGTTGGGGTTCTTAGGAATTTCTCTTTAAAGAATTACACCCTCTTGCACACAAAACATAGTTAGAATAAGGTGATAGTTTATTTAGGAGCAAGGGAAGGGAAGGGTGGGGGGAGGGAAACCATGAAAGAAATCCTTGGACTTTTCATGGGGAGATTTGGCATAAAGCACATGGCTCAGAGGTACCAAATCTCCTCGGACAGGAGACTGGAAGGTACTTTTATAGAGGACTGATGGGGGTGGACCATCTGCCCGTGAAAAGTTCCTTTAGTGAGAGAGGACCATCCCCCACTGGTGGTAGCTGGGGGAATTGGGTGAGGGGTGGCTACGGATCCCTCTTCAGAACACAAAGGCCGAAGCCACACCCAAATTTATCTCCCCAGAGTAAGGGAGACCAGAATGAAGGGTAGGAATATGAAGCTAACTCAGTCCGGTTTGGTTCAGCTTATCTCTTTAGGCGTTATCTGTCCTCTGGTTTAGTTTCTCAAGGAGAAGATTCCTTGGTGTGCCCCAGAGAACTTCTGGGGTGCTCTGTACCCCATGACATCATAAAGTTGATTGAAGGAGAGGTCTCATCAATTTGATGAGAGGTGCTTCATTATAATTCCTATTTAAGTACAACATTGTAGATTTAGAGATGGAATTGGCCTCTGAGGGCATCTAGTTGAAGCATTAATTTTATATGTGAGAGAAGTTACTCTTAGAGAAGGGAAGTAATATGACCAGGTTAGAAAATATCTGCAGAAGATTTGAACTATGATCTTCACGACTCTGAGTGTAGCACTTTACCTAGAGTTACACCCTCCATCAACACAGATATAATACATGGTCTTATTAGCTTGCTATGGATGGGGTGTACATATATATGTGTGCATGTATAAATTTACATGTATGCATATGTATAAACATATACATATTTACCTATAAATTCCATTAGTATTATGTGAAAATATTTATAAAAAGTAAACCCTCTCCACAAAAAAGTGACTTCAAACAACCTTGGAAAGAAAAACAAACAAATGTGTTATTTTAAGCCTAAGGCCATAAGTACTATGTCAGAAAAGAGTAGCACAAACTTTCCTTAGTAAAAACTTCATAGGGATGAATTTTTGTATGCATATACTTAATATATTATAGTTAAATATTACCCATTTAAAACTTACCTACATCTGAAGCTAAAGACTATGCTAAAATCATGAATCTTAATCCATGATGGGAAATTATCCCAAAGATTTACACAGATGGATTATGAAATGTGATATAGTCCAGCCCTTGTCCTAACTAAATGACTTTGATGAACATATTCCAGAAATAAAACTGTCCACTTTTAACAATGTTTCTGTATTACAACTCTTCCAGAAATACTTGATACATTTTTATCATTGAGCCAAGAAATTCAGCCTAGATTTAAATTCCTGGTTTCTATTCTATCACTTCTACCACCACTTCCTGTTCTTATGCTAATTGATTTCTCATCCTTGGATATCATACCTTAGAAACAGTCACATAATATTGGGGGGAAGGAACCTCAGCCAATCCATGCAAATTATTTCCTTTCACCTTTTTTATGACTATATTTTCATTCTACTAATCATTGTTAGAGCTATTTGTCAAATTTCCTCTCTATACTTTTATGTAACTGAGGTGTCCCTGATGAAATTGAGTATTCCAGATATTTTCTTCTCCTTATATTCATGAAGAGTTATCAAGGAAGCCAAGGAAGACTTATAAAAGCTCTAATCAATTTGCCATTTAGAAAGAAACAATTATAACAACAACAAACCAAATAATTTTCTGAAACTTCTTACTGCATTACCTTGAGTCAACATACTTACACTGAACAGTCTTGTTTTTCTTTGGCTTTGTAAATCATCTTCATATATTTCTTGCTTCCTAAGCAGAGGATTCCTCCATATTTCATTCTTGAATCTTCCTTTCTCTCTGAATTCTCTCTTTATTCACCTACTTAGACCTCATCAGTTCTATGAGTTCTCTATTGATATGACTACTAAATCTAGTTATTTATAGCTCTCTTCTGAGATCTAGCCCAGCATCACCAACTACCTACTTGATACCCTCACATGGAGGGACCCCACTGTCCCTTCAAGCTCAAAATGTTCACCTCAGAACTCATTATCCTTCTCTCTAATCCCCACACTTCTTAAATGTTTTATTTCTCCTGAGAGAAGTTCCCCCTCTCCCCACAATTCAGTTTTGCAGTCTTGTTTGCTGTTGAGTTTTTTAGTGGTGTCTTAGACTCATCCTCAACTCTTAATGCTTCCTCACTTCTTATCCTCAAATTGTGCATTTTTATTGATAATTTTTCTATACTATTTCCCACATTTCTCACATGATTTCCACCTGCATGGTAACAATCTTTGCTTAGATCCTCATGATCTGTCACCCAGATTAGTGCAATAGCTTCTTAATTACTCTCCCTGCTTCCCGTCTTTCTCCTTCTCAATCTACCCTCAAAAGTTGTCAAAAAATAAACTTCCTAAGACTATAACAGGTTTGACCTCTGTTCAGAAATCTTAATTTTCTCCCTATTGCATCTAGGACAAAAATGCAAATTTCTCAACCAAGCATTTAAAACATTTTGAATTCTGGTTTCTACCTACCTTTCCAAGAATAATTCACTTCACTCTCCTTCAAGTATTCCACATTTCAACAAAATTAGATGGTTGTACAAATTTGACATTTCATCTCCCATATCCAAGACGTCAGAGAACATGCCTCCTATGCTCCAAATACCTAGAATGTATTTCCTAAATGCTTGTACCTTATAGAATCTGTAGTTTCCTTCAATGCTTCCCAATTCCATTTTTTATTGATTGATTTTTTTCCTTTTTCCAATACTTTCAGTGATATTATTTTTATAAATTTTTCACAAATTTGGGAATTCTATTCAATAACACAGAACACAACCTGTCTATGCTTATCTATCATATGTGACTTACTTATTTTCTCAAAGTTTACCATAAAGGATCCTGTGATATGCTGTAGGTCTTTTTCAATTACTGTTGACATCATCAAAGTTCCAGTGGGGTGTTGGCTCTCTACCACTCATCTTTTGAGTTTGTCTCAATCAAGTGGATGAAATCTATAACTAAAATATGTACTTTTATTAGTTGTATTTACTAAAAATTTTTTGCGTTTTATATTCATAAATTAGACATATTTTATATTCTACTTTAAAGATATTTTAAAGAAACTAAAAAATTTAAAGAACTAAATGTGCCCTTTATTGATTATTTCCTCATATTTTCTGTTGCTTGGATCCTAAGAAATTCAAAAGATTCCAACCCACAGGGCCAATGAAAAGCAGTTCTGTTTCCCACCACAGGTATGAGGTGTGGCAGGGCAAGATTTCAGTAAACTGATAAGCAATGGTAAATCTGCAAAATGATATGCAGGATATGGATGGATGCTTCATATTCTACTGATATCCCTTTATCAAAGATCTCCTCTTAGTTGTCTGGACTCAGTTTTTGCATTTCTTCTTGCTTTGTAATTTCCTCCCCTTTCTTTATTTTGTAAACATACAAAAAACCAGGTCTTCTCTTACTCCAATGAGACATATTTTCCATAGTGAGTGTGTCTCTCTCCTAATAAATCTTTTTATTTTACAAGATTTGCAGTAAGTCTTCAATTCTTTGGGTGAACTACTCCACTCTCCAACATCCAGGTCTCAATTTCATCCAACAGATCCTGGATTTTTCTTTTTTCTCCAATGGGGTAAGATGCCTTGATAGAAAAAAAAAAAAGGCCTGCAGCTGTTCTAAGTTATGACATCAGGCTTTCAAAACATATGATAAAATTATAGATAAGATTTAGATAAAGTTACCTACATGATAAAATTATCATAAAGATAGATGTTTACTATGCATGCTGACTTAGAATGTTAGGTTAATGAGGAAACAGTAAGTAGGAAGCATATTTTTTTCTTTGTAGAAGAAAGCTAATTGCTAAGCCTTTTAAATAACAAGGGGAAAAAAATGCTTCTTCTTATGCAAAGTAAATTATGGACAACAATCCACATGCATCTACAATCCTTTAGTAATACAAGGAGCCTGAGATTATCTTCCCAGAAAAAGCCCTAAATCTTTAGGGTAATCACGATTCTTTTTTGTTTGTCATTAAAATTATTAAATTTAATAAATCTGTGGCTTGGAGTTTCCAGAATAGTTACACCCTTCCCATTTCCCAAGGTGAACTATAGATTTTTTCAACTGTCACTTTGTTTTCTGTGTTCATAAGTTCTGTGCAGTTTTCTTCTATGATGTCTTGCATTATGGTGTTCAGATTTTTTGACTTGTCATCTTCTACGGGTAGACCTATAATACTTAAGTTGTTTCATTATGTTCTGTCATTGAGTACATTTTGCTTAAATGGAGATGACATTTTCTTAAAAACGTTATTGATTTCCATTTCTCTTCTTCCTGATTTTCCTTTATATTTATATTTCCAAGCAATTATTCTTTTTGTTGGTCAAACTCATTACCATAGATTCAAGTTTTTTTTCTATTCTGGTATTTTTTTTTTCTGCTGTGCAGGCCATAAATTCTTTTTTACATAATTCTCATTTCTCTTTTAAACTATTCAGAAAAGTACTGCCATAGTTCTCTTGGGAATCCATAGGATCTTCTGCCTCATCAAATTTTGTTTCATTTTTTTCCTTGTAATATTTATTCACAGATGTCTAGAATTGTTTAGCTGATTGGGATGTCAGATTCCCATCTGTATTAAAAATCTTCCATGTTTATCTGTTTATGCTCCAGGTCTTTAACTGAGTTTTTTTTTTCCTCTTAAAATCTTAAAAGTGGGAGAAAATGTTGAAGTTTGAAATACCTTTTCACCAGAGTTTGGTGGGGGGTAGGAGATGGGATGCCAATTATTTTATATCAGGGGTTAGGAATTAGCCTTTTCTGCTGTTATTTTATCAGTATTTTTACCTCATTAGTGTTCTTAACATCTGAGACAGTGGAAATAGCTTAAATCACTTTATCTTTTATGCATAATTCCTACTTTGGAGAGGTTTGAGAGGTCCTGAGCATCACCAAAAAAAAAAAAAAAAAAGGTCTAATTCTCCATGTTGTTGGCCAACTGACCCAGAAGTCCTTAACTTACTTTGAATTTTTATCCATATAAAAAGTGTTGGTAGTAGAAATACTACTTTTTGTGGAATTAGAAAACCTGAGTTCCAACATCAGTACTGTATCTCATTTTTATGTGACTTTGGACAAGGCACTTAAACTTTCTGGTTTATTTATCTAAATGACTTCTTTTGTCTCTTTTAACTCTTAGCATGGTGCCCAGTGACCAGTAGGAACTTTATAAATGTTTAGTGTTTGATTGTGAAAGAATATGAAAAAATCACTTAATCATCAATTCCTTAAAAAACAATGCAAAATTGAAATGAGTGCTTCGTTGCTGGACTTCAATTCCTTAGAAGGGATCAAGAAGAGGAGACCACTTGTCCAGGAGCTGAAAAAAGAGATTCTTATTCAGGTAAAGATTAGACTTCATTATATCTCTGGTACCTTTCAGATTTAGGATTCTGAGATTCTATATTTCTAAACCCATAATGTACCTAGCACTACATGTAGCCATTATAAGGCTATGCTCATCTGAGGGCACATCTGTAAAAGTAAATGAAGAAGGGCAGCTAGGTGGCACAGTGGATAAAGCACCGGCCCTGGATTCAGGAGTACCTGAGTTCAAATCCAGCCTCAGACACTTGACACTAGCTGTGTGACCCTGGGCAAGTCACTTAACCCCAATTGCCTTACCAAAAAAAAAAAAAGTAAATGAAGAGCCTCCCTTTGTCATACAGCAATGAATTTGGCAACAAATATTTCACAATAATCATGTTTGAATGAAACGCAAATGGTAGAAACTGTTTAAATTTATCCCACTGCTTAAAAGCAATGGCTTTTAAAAAAATGAGAATATATTAACAGCTTAAAATGTGCTATTGATGAAAATATGTTTATGTTAATTAGCATGACATTTAAAATAGATGATACAGTAAATTTTCTACAATATTCTATTAGTCCCTGTAAACAAAACATAAATTAATGAAAAAAGTTTAACTGTAACTTATCAATTTGTTGTTCAGTTATTTCACTTATATCTGACTATGACCCCATTTGGGATATTCTTGGGAAAGATATTAGAATGTTTTATCATTTCCTTCTCTAGCTCATTTTACAGATGAGGAACAGAGACAAATATGTTTAAATGAGTTGGGCAAATTCACACAGCTAGCAAGTGCCTATGGTTGGATTTGAAATCAGATCTTCCCAATTTCAGGCTAGAGGCTGTATCTATTATACTAACTAGTTATCCTACCATCCTGCCAGAGGCTGTATGTATTTAAATGGTACTCTATCCAGTATATCACCTAGCTTTCCATTGTGTGTCCTTAGGAAAGCCACTGGACTTTTTTGTTTATTTGTTTGTTTGTTTGTTTGTTTGTTTGTTTGTTGTTTTTTAGTATGGTAATAACATGATAGGGCTTGTCCAGCAGTATCTTCCTTTAGAAGCCATGCCTTCTTTAATTTTATCTGAACTTTAATTGTTTTATCTTGTCATTTTTTTTTATTCTTCTGGAGTTTGCAGTCCACTAAAATATCTGGCTTGTTTTCAGATAAAATACTGTCTAGTCATGAAGTTGTGAGGATGATTTCTTGAATTCAATTAAGACTTTACTTTTATATAACTTAATATAACTGTAATATTTTACATTTAATCCTATTTACCATTATTGAAATTCAGTCCAATTTTCTAATCTATCAAGATACTTTTTGGGCCCTGAGTCTAACTTTGTATCATTGCTGTAGCTATTCTTCCTAGCTTTGTATCATTGGCAAATAAATATGAGAGTTTCTCACTTGAAACCTCAACCCTCACTAATATTAATAGATGGGGAAACTGGGATGCAGAAATATTAAGAGACTTAGCTAAGGTTCTGAAATACACTTAAGTAATAGAGTCAAAATATGTATGAATGCAAGAGATCCTCTATTCCTAAGATCAACACTCTTTACCTTACCCTACATGGCCTGCCTTGATTTATTTTTCCTCATAAAGTTATACTGGCATTATACTACATTTTGAACAAATCCTAAACACTTTAAAAGTCATTCCTTGCATTTCAAACTGCATAATATATTGTTATTGTTTAGTTAATATACTTAGTCCAACATTCTGCTAAATCTAAATGCTCTGTATGTCATTTTCAAGTGCTGCTGTTAACTAACTCCCTAACCAACTTGAAAAATAGCCCCATACTTTTCTTATTATATTTGTTTCTTCTCTGACCTGCAGATTTGAGACCATTCTCCAATTGCTGTGGCAGTTTTGACTTCTCCAAAGACATTGATCTCACAGTTCTTGGTGCAGTGTACCATCTATCAGCTGTTTTACTATATCACATTACAATTTAGACTCTATTTTGTCAGTTTTGTAAAAGTATTTTGGATTCTGCAGGGGGAATGTAAGATCTCAAGACAATTCTGTACTTTTCTAAGCTATCTTGCCACTTTAAAAATGTTGTCAGAGAAAGTATTATTTGGGAAAGCCTGTCTGAATTATGCTACTGCAAATCTGTGCAGTACAGCTAAACCAAATTGATTTACCAAGGGGCTAGCTGCATTCCAGAGACATATAGCTCCTGGAACAACTCAGGAAAGTCATTGTTCATATAGTGACATATTCAGATAGAGAATGTGCACTTCTCCAAATCAAACCCTAATAATGCATCGATGCATTTAAGACACATTTTTATTACTAATTTGAGAGGAAAGGAAAGTTTCTACTTTAAGTAATGTGGTGATATCTGAAGTCATAAACTACTTACAATAAATGGCTCTTCATTTCTTTTGTAGCAATGTAGCAGAGCTAGTGCTACTGAGGAGAAATACAGCTATGCAGAGGGAATGTGAATGGAGCCAAGAATATTCTCAGAACAGAAATTACAGAAGCCTTGAGGAAAGTATGAATTTCCTGATGAATATTTTTATTTCTTCACTGAGTTGAATGTCCCCTAGAATAGTCCTACCACCTGGGGTACCCTGCTCAGAGGATATATTAGAATACTAACTGACATTTATAGAGAGATTCACATTTTTGCAAAGAGCTTTATATACATTATCTTCTTGGAGTCTAATAGTAGCACTGTGTGGTAGGTAGATATTATAGATGTTATTAGCCACATTTTATACACAAGGAAACTGAGCATCAGAGATATTACATTTAAATTATTCTTTCATAGTCACACAACAAGTAAATAGCTGCACTTTGATTTTGATACATATTTTCTTATTCTAGGTCTAAAATTCTTATCTTATGTTCTATTCCACCTATTTGCATCATCATATTCCTTAAGTCTTTTGAAAAGCACCTGCATTTATAATTTGGTTTCTGCATATCTATCATTATCCAGAAACTTACATTCCATACCTATGTTACTGCCTCAGATAGTTTTGGGAGGCTAGGAATGAAACAAACTGCATTCCATTCCTTGTTCCTTAAACTCATATAGCAAACTATACTAACCTCCTATCTATCAAAATTACTTTTATTATTTTGTTGTTTTTTGTTTGTTTGTTTGTTTTGTTTTGTTTTATTTTTTGGTGGGGCAATGAAAGTTAAGTGACTTGCCCAGGGTCACACAGTTAGTGTCAAGTGCCTGAGGCCGGATTTAAATCAGGTCCTCTTGAAACCAGAGCTGGTGCTTTTATCCACTATGCCATCTACCTGTCCCCCACAATTACTTTTATTCCTAGTCTCCACCTGTGCTGAATAAGCCACTTACACTTTTTGTAAAGTTGAGGATGACATGTGTTTACTAGAGAGACTCTCTGTAGCTTTAGGGTTCCCTAATCATAGAGGCTATCCTAGACAGCAATCAACCTGATTTCTTCTCAACCCCAACACAGATAATGACTCCATATATGGTTCAGTGAAGTTGATATCCACTGATGGTCACAACTGAGAAAGGCAATTATGCACCCATCAGAAATTCTACAGCATGAGAAAAATGTCTCTGTCTCAAAGCATCAGTATTTTTGACTTGCCCAAGCAAAGAGGCTGGTGGGAAATGGTCATCAAATGAGCAATTATGTATTAGCATTCTTCTCTATTAATTCAAAAAAATGCTACATTTTTGTGGTCCTTGACTTCTTGTCTGTAGATTCAGCTGTAGTTGTACTATTTCTAGCATATAATTCTTTTTTTTAGTGTGAATAAGTTTATTTCTTCTTTATTTTAATCATAAAAGTATTTTGTTATTTTCTAGTTACTTGTATAAATTATTTTCAACATTTGTTTTTATAAGATTTAAAGTTTCAAATTTTTCGTTCTCCCTCCCCTCCCTTCCCACTTCCCAAGACAGCAAGCAATCTGATATAGGTTATATATGTACAATCATATTAAGCATATTCTTGCATTAGTCATGCTGTGAAAGAAGAATCAGAGCAAAAGGGAAAAACCTCAAAAAAGAAAAGTTAAAAAGGTAGAAACAGGGGGCGGAGCCAAGATGGCAGAGAGGATCGGGGGAGAAGTAAAACGTCGGTGAGGAGGAATAGGGGGAAAGAAGGGGGGAAAAGTACAAAAGGGGTAAATAGAATGGAGGAGAATAAACAGTCAGTAATAATAACTGTGAATGTGAATGGGATGAACTCTGCTATAAAATGGAAGCGAATTGCAGAGTGGATTAAAAACCAGAACCCTACAATTTGCTGTTTACAAGAAACACATTTGAAGCAGCGAGATACACACAGAGTAAAGGTAAAAGGATGGAGCAGAATATATTATGCCTCAGCTAAAGTAAAAAAGGCAGGGGTAGCAATCCTTATCTCAGACAAAGTGCAGGCAAAAATAGATCTCATTAAAAGAGATAAGGAAGGAAATTACATCTTACTTAAAGGTACTATAGATAATGAAGTAATATCAATATTAAATATGTATGCGCCAAGTGATATAGCATCCAAGTTCTTAGAGGAGAAGTTAAATGAGTTACAAGAGGAATTAGACAGTAATACTATACTAGTGGGGGATCTGAATCTCCCCCTCTCAGAATTAGATAAATCTAGCCAAAAAATAAATTAGAAAGAAGTGAAAGAGGTGAATAGATTACTAGAAAAGTTAGACATGATAGATGTCTGGAGAAAATTGAATGGGGATAGAAAGGAATATACCTTTTTCTCAGCAGTACATGGCACATTTTCAAAAATTGACCATGTATTAGGGCACAAAAACATCATAGTCAAATGTAGAAAGGCAGAAATAGTAAATGCATCCTTCTCAGATCATGATGCAATAAAAATTACATGTAAGAAAGAGCCAGGGAAAAGTAGAATGAAAATCAATTGGAAACTAAATAATTTCATTCTAAAGAATGAATGGGCCAAACAAGAAATCATAGAAACAGTCAATAACTTTATCCAAGAGAATGACAATAATGACACAACATACCAAAATCTATGGGATGCAGCCAAAGCAGTGCTTAGGGGAAAATTTATAGCTCTAAATGCTTACATGAATAAAAAAGAGAAAGAGGAGATTAATGAATTGGGCATGCAACTTAAAAAGCTAGAAAAAGAACAAATTAGAAATCCCCAATTAGACACTAAATTAGAGATCCTGAAAATTAAAGGAGAAATTAGTAAGATTGAATGCAAAAAAACTATAGAATTAATCAATAAAACTAAGAGCTGGTTTTATGAAAAAAACAATAAAATAGATAAAATATTGGATAATTTGATTAAAAAAAAGAAAGAAGAAAACCAAATTACCAGTATCAAAAATGAAAAGGGTGATGTTACCACTAATGAAGTAGAAATTAAATCAATAATTAGGAATTATTTTACCCAACTGTATGCCAATAAATTTGACAATCTAAATGAAATGGATGAATATTTACAAAAATACAAACTGCCCAGGTTAACTGAAGAAGAAATAAAATCCTTAAATAAACCCATATTAGAAAAAGAAATTGAACAAGCCATTAATGAACTCCCTAAGAAAAAATTCCCAGGGCCAGATGGGTTTACGGGTGAATTTTGCCAAACATTTAAAGAACAATTAATTCCAATATTATACAAATTATTTGGAAAAATAGGTGAAGAAGGAGTTCTACCAAATTCGTTTTATGACACAAATATGGTGGTGATACCAAAACCAGGCAAAGCAAAAACAGAGAAAGAAAATTATAGACCAATTTCCCTAATGAATATTGATGCTAAAATCTTAAATAAGATATTAGCAAGGAGATTACAGCAAGTGATAACCAGGATAATACACTATGACCAGGTGGGATTTATACCAGGAATGCAGGGCTGGTTTAATATTAGAAAAACTATTAACATAATCAACCACATCAATAAGAAAACCAACCAAAATCATATGATTATCTCAATAGATGCAGAGAAAGCTTTTGACAAAGTACAACACCCATTCCTAATAAAAAACCCTAGAGAGTTTAGGAATACTTGGAGCTTTCCTTAGAATAATAAAGAGTATCTACCTAAAGCCATCAGCAAGTATTATATGCAATGGAGATAAATTAGAGGCCTTCCCAATAAGATCAGGGGTGAAACAGGGATGTCCATTATCACCCCTATTATTTAATATTGTCCTAGAAATGTTAGCTTTAGCAATCAGAGAAGAAAAAGGAATTAAAGGAATTAGAATAGGCAAGGAGGAAACAAAACTATCACTCTTTACAGATGATATGATGGTATACTTAAAGAATCCTAGAGAATCAAGTCAAAAACTACTTGAAACAATTAATAACTTTAGCAAAGTAGCAGGATATAAAATAAATCCACATAAATCATCAGCATTTCTATACATGACCAACAAAGTCCAGCAGCAAGAGATAGAAAGAGAAATTCCATTTAAAGTAACGGTAGATAATATAAAATACTTGGGAGTCTACTTGCCAAGACAAACCCAGGAACTCTATGAACACAACTACCAAACACTCTTCACACAAATCAAATCAGATCTAAATAATTGGAAAGATATCAATTGCTCATGGATAGGCAGAGCTAATATAGTAAAAATGACAATACTGCCTAAATTAATTTACTTATTCAGGGCCATACCAATCAGACTACCTAAAAATTATTTTATACAGCTAGAAAAAATAATAACAAAATTCATCTGGAAAAACAAAAAATCAAGAATATCCAGGGAAATAAAAAAAAAAATTCACAGGAAGGTGGGTTAGTGGTACCAAACCTGGAGCTTTACTATAAAGCGGCAGTCATCAAAACTATCTGGTACTGGCTAAAAAATAGAGTGGTAGTTCAATGGAATAGGCTAGGCTCAGGAAATGCAGTCGTAAATGACACTAGTAATGTAGTGTTTGATAAACCCAAAGACTCCAGCTTCTGGGATAGGAACTCAGTATTTGACAAAAACTGCTGGGAAAACTGGAAGATAGTATGGCAGAAATTAGGCAAAGACAAACATCTTACACCTTATACTAAAATAAGGTCAAAATGGATACATGATTTAGACATAATAGGTGAGACCATAGGTAAATTAGGAGAGAAAGGAATAGTATACCTATCAGATCTTTGGAAAGGAAAACAGTTTGTGACCAAACAAGAGATAGAGTATATTATAAAATGCAAAATGGATGATTTTGATTATATTAAATTATAAAATTTCTGTACAAACAGAAGCAATGCATCCAAAATTAGAAGGGAGGCAGAAAGCTGGGAAACAATTTTTGAGGCCAGTACTTCTGATAAAGGCCTCATCTCTAAAATATATAGGGAACTAAATCAAATTTATAAGAATCCAAGTCATTCCCCAATTGAGAAATGGTCAAAGGATATGAACAGGCAGTTTTCTGATGAAAAGTCCAATCTATTCCCATATGAAAAAATGCTCTAAATCACTATTGATTAGAGAGATGCAAATAAAAACAACTCTGAGGTACCACCTGACACCTATCAGATTGGCTAAAATGACAAAAAAAGAAGATAATAAATGTTGGAGAAGCTGTGGGAAAATTGGAACACTAATTCATTGTTGGTGGAGCTGTGAACTGATCCAACCATTCTGGAGAGCAATTTGGAATTATGCCCAAAGGGCAATAAAGCTGTGCATACCCTTTGACCCAGCAATACCACTTTTAGGTCTTTTTCCCAAAGAGATCATGGAAGGGGGAAACGGACCCACATGTACAAAAATATTTATAGCTGCTCTTTACGTGGTAGCAAGGAATTGGAAGTTGAGGGGGTGCCCATCAGTTGGAGAATGGCTGGACAAGTTGTGGTATATGAACACAATGGAATATTATTGTGCTGTAAGAAATGATGAGCAGGAGGAGTTCAGAGAAACCTGGAGGGTCTTACGTGAGCTGATGATGAGTGAGATATGCAGAACCAGAAGAACATTGTACACAGTATCATCAACATTGAGTGTTGACCTACTGTGAAGGACTATATTCTTCTCACCAATGAAATGGTACAGAAGAGTTCCAGGGAACTCATGATAGAAGAGGATCTCCAAATCCAAGAAAAAAAAAAAAGAACTGTGGAGTATAGATGGTGATTGAACCATACTATTTCTTTTGTTTTGGGTGCTATTGTTTTTTTTTTCTATTTTGAGGTTTTACATTACTGCTCTGATTTTTTCTCTTATAACAGGATTAATGCAGAAATAGGATTAATGTTATTATGTGTATATATATGTGTGTGTATATATATATGTATATGTATATGTATATAGATATATAGATATATAGATATAACCTATATCAGATTACCTGCTGTCTAGGGGAGGGGGAGGGAGGGGAGGGAGAAAAATCTGAAATTGTAAAGCTTGTATAAACAAAAGTTGAGAACTATCTTTACATGTAACGGAAAAAATAAAATACCTTATATGTAATAAAAAAAAATTTAAAAAAAAGGAAGGCTAGGATTTCCATGCTATAAGGATTCTGTCCTCAAGCTTTCTCTCTTTACTATCTTATATCTTTTAATAAACCCTTAAAAGCCTAAAAAAAAAAAGGTAGAAACAGTATGGTTCAATCTACATCTAGATTACACAGTTCTATTTTCTAGTTGTGGAGGGCATTTTCCATTATGAGTCCTTTGAAACTATCTTGGACAATTGTATTGCTGAAAAGAGTCAAGTCTATAACAGCTGATCAACACACAATGTTGTTTATACTGTGTACAATATTCTCCTGGTTTTGCTCATCTCTCTCGGCATCAGTTCATGTAAGTCCTTCCAGGTTTCTCTGAAATCCATCTGTTCATCCTTTCTTACATCATAATAGTATTCCATTACTTTCATATACCACAACTTGTTTAGCCATTCCCCAATTGATCAGCATCCCCTCAATTTCCAATTCCTTGCCACCACAAAAAGAGCATCTAGCATATAATTCTTATTTATTTTGTTTAAGTCAGTGAGAACAGGAGAAAATGTCTAGTCTTTCATCTTGTTCATGTACTCAGGAGTCATCTCTGAATTGTGTCAACATGTCTCTCACTTGGTTTCTCTCAATGTTTTGAAGACACCATCTCAGTGTCCTTTTTCATGACCTTTATTCATATCAGCTGATCTCAGTCTCTCTTACTCATTCAATTACTCATTTACTCATTCACTCATTCTCTCTCTCTCTCTCTCCACAACTCCCTTTCTTTCATTATTTCTTGTTTGCTTCCTTCCTTCCTTTTTCCTTCTGTCTCCAACTCTCCCTTTCTTTCCCTCTCTGTACCTCTCTCTCTCCTCTCCCTTTCTTTCTTCCCCCACCCTCTTTATACCTACTGGGTATCCCTTTCTTGCTCAAGCTACATATACACCAGCCACTCATAATACATTAACCTATCCTCACTGATAATTGGCAAAAAAACTTTGACTTACAATATATCTCATATGAGCCAGTTTGCCCTTTTTAGGAAGTACTGGGGTCTCCTGATTCCCCAGGATTACCATATTCTTGCCAGCTTTACAGTGGACACTCAATCAGTTTTAGATCTACTGCAACTCAGAACTCTGGTACTCAATGTATGCACCAGCCTCAATCACAAAAATAGCAGGGATTCAAATATGTATCAGCATAACCAATGGTTCCATTTTTAAATAACGAATATTGTTAGGAAATTTCCTGTTGTTTTCCCTCCCTTGACACAAAATCTGTTTACAACTTTTATTCAATGTTGATATTTATGCCATCTGACGAGAAGCATAATACCTCTTCCACATGGCACATCTTCAAATGCTCGAAGACAGCCATCTGATCCCCAATCCTACCATACAAGCCTGAATCTTCTTCCCTCCAAGCTGAAACACAGAGTCAATTATCTCAAGATAGAAAGGATTTCAGAGGTCATTTTATGAAATCATCTTATTTTACAACTCAAGAAACTGAGACCTGGAGATACTGTGTGAGTTTTTTAAGATAAGTATTAGATGGAGGATTTTTACATAGGTTTTCTGAATCTAGAGCCAGATATGCTTCTAGGAAACTACAAGAAAACCTACTTCCTTCAAAAAAATCATTTTAGGCTATGATTATTATACTTTTTATCATACTGGTTGTCCTCTGTGGACATAAGGAAGCATTCTTCTAGCTATGTTTTTCATCAAACCTAAAAAAGGAAATAGTAAGATACTCATGGTCCAAGGAGGGGAAAAAAAATATGATTGCAACACCAGAGGTTGGTGTAAGATAAATTGAGAGGGAGAATGAAGAATTAGGGGGAACAACTTTCATACCTTCATTCACAGATCTCTACTGAATCTTTGCCCCTCCCTTTGTAACAATTTCATTTATTTATAGAAATATAGACACTCAGGAAGAGAAAAAATAGATTTTCTGCAATCACTACTTGAATACCTAGAAGAAATAAAGAAAGAGAAAAAATGAAATTAAAAAAAATTAGGAAAGGATTGAAAAGAGAATAAATTGTTTCATATAGCAAGTAATGGACTCCATAAAAATTAAAATTGGTCATATGTAAATAAATTATTCCATTAGAAAGAAAGGAATATTATAACAAAATCAAAAGACTGAAGAAATAGATGATAATGTAAGATATCTGCTATCAAAACAATTCACCTAAAAAACAGGTCAAGGATTATTAAACACTGTACTCCTTGAAATCTCTGATAAAAAATGCCTTAACATTATATTTCAGGGAAATAAGGAAAACTGTAAAGTCCTTTTAGAATGAGAGAATAAAGTGGAGGCAACAAGATTATTCTTATCTGCACCTGATAGAAGCCTCAAAAGGAAAAATTCCAGGAGCTTTATAGCCTAAATATAAAACTCCCAAGTTACAGGAAAAATATATTGCACATGGACAGAAAGAAGCAGTTCAAGTACCAAGGAATTACAGCAGCTTCTATCATACATTAGAGACATTATTAGTATATTTTTTTTTCAGAAAGGTAAACGATATAGGTTTACAATGAACAATAATTTATCTTGCAAAACTGAATATAATGCAGGCAGAGCCAAGATGGCAGAAGAAAGGCTGTGACTCTCCCAGGCCTGGAAAACCTGTCCACATACCTACAAAAATAGTGCCATAGGCCAACTCTTGGAGCAGCATAACCCACATAAGAACAGAGTAGGATTCTTTTCCAGCCAAAGACAGCTTAATTAGATGACTGGGATCACCTACTATTTGGGCTGAGAGAGTAGCACAGAGCAAAGTAGGACCAGCATCAAACCGGCAGCACCTCCAGAGCCTCAAAATCTTCAGCTGGTTCTTCTGAAGCTTGGCTCACCTACTGGTCCAGCAGTTGGGTGAAATAGCTGCGGTCTTTACTGAAATTGGGGTGGGGTACCCACATTCTAAACCAACAAGCAAACTCTAGGGACAGCCATCCATCATGGGAGTGGCACAGGCACACCAAGCTTCCCACCATAGAGAATCAGATTTCAATCAGACTTCTGTTTCTGGGTCAAAGAGAAAGGGGCCTTGGTTACTCACAGGCCAGGCAGGCTGAGAAGAAGCCCAATCACCTCCTGGGCCATGCTGTATCTCAGAACAGGATATTGCCTAATTCATCAATGAATCACTCCCCCAGTCTTTTTCATATGCAAGTACTATGACTTAGAGGAACTTTGGCGAATTTCCTTTCACAAGGATATGACAAGATTTCTTTTAAGATAGATAAGTCTTTTACCTTATTGCAGTTTATTCATTCCTTCAAAAAGTATTAATTAAATTCCTATCCTCTCAAGACCACTATGGCAAGTGACAAGGAAGATATAATATCTACTTAAGATAATGCCTTCCCTCATAGAGATTATTAATTAGTAAATATTTGATAAAAACATAAGCATAGTATAAAATATCATAAAATGCAATAAATAGTAAACTACAAAATAAAATATGTGAGATTCTGGGAAATTATCGTTAATTTGGTGATGATGATGATCATTTTTGGAACATGTAACATGCTTTAAATATTGAAGGATATGATCTCTGAGTGGGACTTTTAATGATGGGTAAGAATTTTAAAGGAGAGAAGTGGAAGGAAAACACTCAAGGCATCAAAATCAAGAATGATAGAAAAGAGAGACTGGATTTGTTTGTGGTAGTTAGTCATATAGCTTAAGTGAAACATGGACTATATACTATTACCTAATTATGAAAAGGTAGCATAATTAATCTTTCCTTGACAAAACAAAAAAAGATCAATATCAAAAAATTAGAAGTTTAAAATCTCTCTAGATTGGAAGAATTTGTCCTTTACTGGAAAGGGGTCTTATTCATACCACAGTGAAGAATTAGAGCATAATTGATGAGTCTGTATAATATGATATATTTAAATGGGACATGGAAGTGTGAGGTTGGGGAAATTTAGAAGAAACTATTGTAGATATTCAGTAGTTGCCGATAAGAGCCTGCATTAGAATTATAGCACTGGAAAAAAGGAAGGATAATTTGAAAGTAAAGTGAAAAAGGAATGATTACTTTAGTGGAATTATATTTATCTCCTCTCTCCCCTCTCTAGTATACAGAGTTTTGAATGTGGAAAAGAAATAAATTATCAAGTTTACAGGAAGGATAGTTTTAGATATAAGGATATTAAACTCACCTTGGGAGACTGAGTCGGAGATGATGGTGATATATTTTGTTGAAGATGTTCCACAGGAAATGAGAGAGGTAGGACTAAAGCCCAGGACCAGAGAAAAGTCTGGTGAAGTCATCTGACTAGAGGCAGAGGTTTAAAGTCAACACTATTAGTAGAGAGAGACTATGTACATAAGAGGGAAAGGTTAGAGATTTACTGATTTGGTTTAACATGTGATATTTTTAAAAGGTCACTTCAATAGCATAGTAAAAACAGAAGCCAAATTGTTAGGGATAAGTGGATGGTGAGGAAGTAGAAGCAGCCACTGTAGACTATACTTTCAAAATATTAGCAGTAAATAAGGAGAACAGCAATAGAATAATAGTTTCAAAGAGGGAAAAATGTTCAAGGGAGAGCTTTTATTTTCACCCTCTTGGAAGGGGGAAAGGGATAAGCATTGTATATATTGCCTGTTATGTACCAGGCACAGTGCTAAGTGCTTTACAAACATATTATCTGATTATCACAGCAATGCTGGGAGGTAAATACTGTTGTTCTCTCCTATTTGAAGTTGAGGAAACTGAGGCAAACAGAAATTTCATGGATTGGTCAGGATCATAGGGCTATTAAATGTCTGAAACTGGATTCGAACTAATTTCTTCTTGACTCCAGTCTCAGGACACTGTACCATCTAGCTGTCTCCCTAGGGAGACCTGTGTCCATTTGTTGGTGGATGGGAACAGTGAGTTTATTGGTACAGATTGAAAACGTATGAAAGAAAGAGTAGAACCTGGGTACAAGTGAGAGTAAATGGTATTGAGGGACTCAGAGAGAGAACAGCCTTGATGAGGAGTAAAAATGCCTTGTTTTCTGTGATGAGAAGGAAAGAAGAAAAAGTGATGATGCTAAGAAGTTTTGAGGGCTGGCAGGGAAGGAGGGGGTTGAGGGAGTTCACTTCAGCTAACCTTAATCTTCTCACTGAAGAAGAAATTATAGACCATAATGTAAACATAATATAGTCAAATTGGAAGTTGATTATGTTAGACTTTCTAATATTTCTCCCTTCCCTAAAGAAAGATTTTAGAAATTGAATTCAGCCTACAGAAATAATTTATATTACAATTACTGTATTTGTATAGCAGTAGTTCACCAATAGCTATGCTCTGTGTCTTCCCCAACAGTATAATCAAAGCAAATTTGCAACCAAAAGAAATTGGTATCTCAAATACTGCAATTATTCCCAAGTGAGAATAGATGTGTTTGGAATAATGTCAAATCCATGATAATGATGACTCAGAATGAGAAGAAATTATATTTACCCCTTTTATTGTACTTTATTATCTTCTAAATACTTGAGAATTATTAATTAGTCCTCAAATGAGGCAAGTTAGTTTTTCCTAAAAACACTGATGGGAGAAAATGTCTAGTATACAATAGAGAAGGAGTTAGTGTGGCAGTCTTCTTTGTAATATCAGCCAACATTTTTTACTTTAGTTTAAAAGTAAAAACAAAGCTTCTGTGTTTGGGAATACATTTTTCAGGAATTGGAAACTGCTAAGAAAAATTCCAGGAAGCTCTGTTGTTTTCTGAGAAATATATTCATTGAAGAGGAAAGAAATTTTCTGATGCTTCTGAGAATTCCCTAAGTCACATGATCTGAGTCATTTCAACAAGGTGCCAACTGAGGTAGCTGCTAAGTCAAAAGTTAACTCAATGGGGTTATCTTTTCTATGCATTTTCTCTGTCTTTTCCCTGGAATATATGCCCTTTTGCTTGTTCTTTTGGAAGAGTTCAGATTTTGTTCATGTAGTTCTTATATAATACTTTTGTCTTGTTTCTGTCTAAACCAATATCATCAGAGTTCTCTCCCAGGGCATACTGTGTGTTAACCAGGGATGGTGAGAGACCAAGCATGCCAATGTACTTCCATTCACCTCTTGTTTTTGTTGCTTTTGCTATAAAATTAGATTAACTAATTTAAAAGCCTTAGATTTGAAGTTCCTCTTTCTTATTTGTAGTCATAGAAACATAGAGATGAAATAGAATTTGAGAATCACTTAATCCAATTACATGAAATTCTTATAAGAGTACAACTTTCTCCCTTCTTTGTAGATGTAGGAAACTACAGCTATGCATTGTATATACTATCAGAATTGGTTGGTGTGTTGGTTACTTTTGATGAACTGATGTTGTTCTCACCAATCTTATTCTTTTTTCATAAGACCCTGGGTAGGAGTTGGGAAATGGTGTTTGCAAAAGAAGTTAATAAGAAAACAAAATATGTCAAACATTTTTTAAAAGTTAGAGTTTTTAAAAAAATAAATATTTTAGAAAGCTTCTCTAATCCAATGCATTGTAATAGCAAATACATTTTAAAATATATATCATTCCTATCCTTAAAAAGAAAATTCCACAGGATTAATAAAACTGTAAAAAATAAGCATATGTATATATATATATATATATATATATATATATATATATATATGATACATTGAAGAAGTAAGATCAAGCACCAATGACAAAGATGATCAAGCAAGAACTAATAAAAATAGCATATCGTATGAATTTTGAGAGAAGTGAGGGATTCTGGGGCCAACATGAGGGGATATTTTCTGGGCATGAGGAATTACTTACATGAAGGAACAGATGCAATAAATGGAGTGTTACTTTTGAAAAAACAGCAACAAAAGGAGCAAATAGTGTGTAAAGAGGGAGGAATAAATGGAAAGGATGGTTGGGGGCAAATTGTAAAGGACATTTAATACCAAGCTAAGTAGTTTGCATTTTTCCTTATCAACAATAGGGAACCATTGAAGGTTATTAACTGAGCCAATGGTAGGGTCAGATATGCTTTAGGAAAGCTCTTTTGCCAGATAAGTACATGATAGATTAGGGAGAGAATAAACTAAAAGCTGAGAGTACAATTGAAAACATTTAGCCTTACCAAAGTCATAATGTGAAGGCAATCTGAACTAAGGTAAAGGTCATGTAAGTGTACTGGAAGGAAAAGTACGAGAAATATTGTGAAGAGTGATGTTACAAAACTTAGAAAGGCAGTAGATATGGGGAAGTGAGCAAAAGGAAAGAGGTGAAAATTGTCTCCAAACTGATGACTAACAACTGACTTTAAAAAATATGGTTGTATGGTCAATAGAAATAGAAAAGTTGGGAGAAAAAGTGACTTTTAATGGAATGAGGAAAATCACAAATGTTAGCAGAGCATGAGAACTGGTAGATCCTAGAACACTCAACACACAAAGGGAACTATATATGGGGTGAAGAGGAAATAATTAACAGATGGAAGACATGAGAATTAAGAAGGATGGGAAAAGGCTTCTTATAAAAGATTGGATTTTAATGGGATTTGAAAGAAGCCAGGGAAATCAGTAGGTTGAGTTGAAGAGAAAGGGCATTCCTGCTATTATAGAGAGCTAAAGAAAATGCTCAAAGCCAAATGTTGTATTTTCTTATTCAAGGAATAGGTAGAAAACCAATGTTATTGGATCAAAGAGTACCTTTTGGGGAGTAAAGTATAAGAAGATTGGAATAGTATGAGGGGGGCTAGGTTATGAAGGACTTTGAATGTTAAATATTTCTTATTTGATCCTGGAAGTAATAGGGAGCCAGTGTAGTTTATTGAGTGGAAGAATGATGTAGTCAGACTTAAACTTAAGAAAATCACTTTCATGACTAAAGGAATGATGAACTGGAATCGGGAGAGAATTGAAGTAAGCAGATTCACCAGCAAGCTATTGCAATAGTCTAGGCATGAGGTAATGAGGGACTGTAGTGGTGATGGTAGCATTATTGGAGGAGAAAATGGGGTATATCTGAGAGATATTCTAGAGGTGAAATTTACAGTCTTTGGCAATAGCTTTGAGATGGGGGCTAAGACATAGAAGGAAGTTGAGGATATTGTGAGATTAAAAGTTGATATTAGATCATAAATCTCCCCTACTTAACCTTTCCCTTAATTTATCTCCCAGACTAGTAAATGGAAGAAGCTTCTGGTTTTCTAGATAGAGCCTTTATTGTATGGTAGTCACAAGGTGATGTTGATTAGAAGGATAGGAAAGTAGAAATACAATACAAATCATCTTAAGTCTAGGCTTAGACTATATTCTGTATAAAACTCACCAAAACCCAAGGCCACTTTTGGGGAGAGAGACCGAGTCAAGCACGTGCTGTTAACCGAGAGCCGGGCCAAGTCAAACTCCAGTCCACGTCTGTCTGTGCAGCGCAGCCAGGAGACCAACGGAGCAGGAAAAAGCTCCCACTTCCGTTTTCTCCTTGCCTTTTCAGCTCGCACCCCGAAAGTCGAGTGCATAGCAGGCAGTCTGACATGCGCAGCAGGCGCACTGGCGTGCGTAGCTCATGCCATTGGTCTCCTCCCTGAAAGGGTGGTCCTTAAAGAAAAACTGGCATCTTTCAGTTATCCTAACCAACCGTTAAAAAACTTTCATATTTTTTTACCACAATATCTACTTGGTTGCAAAACAGAAAGACTGCGAGGATGGTGTTGCTTTCTACAGGAATGACAAAGGTAGAAGGGGAAAATCATAGAAGGTAATTTTGATTATATAACCTCAAAAAGTGTTTTTTTAAGTTACAAATCTAGTAAAGAACTTTGTGAACTTCAGAGGATTAGAGAATTTTGAACTCATCTACCTCCTACTTCCAGTAGTGTCCCCAAAAGAGCTGTGTCCTCAGAAATTCTGATCAAACTAGGGACACTGGAAATAAATGTGGCCTAAGGTCTCAAAAGTCATAAAAGGACATCAGCCATGGAGATTTCTAAATTACCCCATTTGTTACATGTGTTCTCCAAATTTTAATATACCTTTTCATACTATTTTTTTTAAGTACAAGTGAGAAAGTATGTTACAAACTTTAGTAGAGGGTATGAGAGTGGAGTGGATATAAATATTTTGGACCTCTTATTGTTAGTATACATACCTCATAATTACTCTTTTAAAAAATCTACTTCTGGATGACTAATTGATATTAGCTGGTAATGAGTGAAAAAAGAGGAAGCACAGCAGTGGAAACTTATCAGCTATAATTCTATAAAAGCCACACTAGGCTATTGCAGTTACTCATTAGAACCCTCTAGGAGAGCTGTTACAGCTACCCTCTGTGGATCCAAGATTGCTGTTGAGTTGGGAATATATGTATAGAATCTGTTCTACTATACTAATAAGAACTGTTCTGAAATTTAATGTACTGCCTTATGAAGTGTTGTTGTTCTAGTGATTTGTCCCTGATTCTTGAAGAAGACCAATGATATCATGAGGGTAATGTCTTGAATTGCCTATAAATTACATTTAAATGAGGCAGAGCTAGGCAAATTTGTCAGCCTAACTCTCTCCTCCAGGGTCACCAAAATCCAGTCAAGCAACCAGCAGGTGCAATAGAGAAAACAATAGACTTGAAGTCAAGAAGACTTGAGTTCAAATCCTGCTTCACTTACTAGCCTTGTGACATTGGGTAAGTTACCTGACCTCTCTCAGCTTCAATTTGCCCATCTGGTAAATGGGGATAATAATTTCTACTTTCTCCTGTTGTGAGGATCAAATAATGTAAAGCACTATGAAAATGCCAAAACATAAAATAAATGCTAGCTATCATCACCCTTCATCATCATCCACCATCAATCATCAATCATAATCATAATCAAAGCTAGTATTTATATAATAGCACCTCCTATATGCTAATTACTGTGCGAAGTGCTTTGCAAATATTATCTCATTTTCTCCTTACAACAATCCTGGGAGGTCAATGCCATATTATCTCCATTTAAAGTTGAAGAAACCAAGGAATATAGAGAATAACATTAATGCTACTTCCATTTGTCGATTGGATAACAGCAAATAAGTAACATTTTAGAAATAATTCAGGCATCAATTTTTGGGGGGGTCTTACTAAGTGACCTCTGAATTATCACAACTCAAAATTTTTATGATTATTCATTTTAAAAAGTGTGTATGGGAATTTGGAAAATTCAATTCATTCTTCATAATATTGAGCTTAGAAATGATTTTTCTGCAATCTCTTTTCAGTATAATATATTTCACCATTCTTATGGATCATCACCTTGAGAAAATAATCTTACTCTGTAATCAAGATAAGACTAGATATTTAAATTATTAGGAAACTCTGCTTTCAATACTTTCTCAAATGAAATTTGAGTTCATGCAAGTAAGTATATTTTATTCAAATATCATCTGTAATTCAAACCCCCAAAGAAAATTCTTTAATCCTTTCATCAACTAAAGAAAAACTGTAGTGGTTATGTTTAATTAAGGAAAATTAAATAGCTTTATGTAACCAGATTAGTATGTATCTATGAACTATGACCCTCTCTATTCCTTCACTTGCACTGAAAATGACTAAGAATAATAATCCTTTGCAAAGTGATAGTATCATTAAAAATATTAATACTGCCATGTTAATCTAAGAGGTCATGGCAAGCTGATTTTTTTCAAGTTATTTCACATAGCAAATTAGCCAAGAAAAGATAAATGAGGAGATGATTGCAGACTCCCCTACTTATTCATAGACTAATTCATTGCCATGAAATAATATCTCTTCTCTTGTAATTCATTGCCATGAGAGAATATCTCTTCTCTCATAAGTTAAAAAATTATAGCAATGTCTACCGAATAAAAATAAAATTTGAGCCAAATTCTTCCAAAGTTTATATTTTTCTTTAGTTCAAAGAACAATCATCTTTGTCAGTTTCAATTACTATTTTTTTAGGCTGGTTCTGTATGATGCCTACAAACTGCCCAATTTGCATTGGTTTATCACTATGATAGAGAAGAAGGGGTAGGAAATAGACCATTTTTTACTACTCCCATAGAATAAAACTATTAGAATCTTTGAGTACTTTCTTGTTTCTAGTTAAGCCATCTCTAGAGTGAGTACAATTCCACTTCCAAATGATGGCTCATCAAATACTTGATGATACCTACTCTTCCCCCAAGTCTTTTCCTTTTTTCAACTAGATATCTCCAGGACCTTTAATTAATCCTTGTATGTTAATCATTGCCAGGCTTCTCCCCATGTGAGTTATTTTTTGTTCTGATCTCTCCCAGAAATGAAACAAATATCTCATAGAACTTCAACATGAAATAGTAATGCTGTGTTTTAAAATGCTAATATGTATTCTAAAAACATGATATAAGCTTAAATTTTTCAGGTTCTATTTCATTCATTTTATATCTCTCCTTATTTTTCCTGTTAATTGGGAAAAGGTATTAGTATGAATATATACATATACACACACATATATATATATACTCATATATACGTACATATGTACATATATACATATGCATACACACATGCACCCCTGCATCCACCCACCACACACATATGACAAAATGTTTTACAGAAATTGCTCTGTGGACTGCACTTAGAAGAAGAAAATGCCTTTGTAGAATGTCAGGAAAATACCAATTGTAGTATACGGACAATTTAATAAAATACAAATAAAATAAAGCAATACGTACTTTTAACCATTTGAATGACCCTGGTCCATGTCCTCCACTTAGTTTATCCACCAAGCTGAAACAAAACTCCCTGCTTTCTCTTAAAATTTAAGTATACCAATGTGCTATGTGAACATCTCATCTTTTTTAGAGCATGTTTATTTAATTATATTCTATATGCCATTGACTATAATTACTTGTTCATATGGTACAGTCTGTTTATACCTACATTATTCCTCTTCATTCAAATTTAAGTGATTGTTGCCATGTTCAACAATATGAGATTGGAATGTTGCCAAAATTTCAAGATGAAGTCACTCATTTGATTTCATTTACCGATTTTTCTTTGTTACAAGCTTCAAGGCCAGGAGAATCAATCAAATAACCCCACTTAAAAGGTCAGAATATTGCACATTGATATCTTAACCAGGTGAGAACAAACACTTCCAAATTGAATCAATTAACTAGATTCATTAGAGGAAATATGAACAAACTCTTTTAAAGACTTTATCTGTTAAAAAAATTTTTTTTGACAGAAGATTCTTAGATATTTACCAGCTCACATTTGCCTACATCCCCTTTTTAGGCTAGGTCAAAAGTGATCATTCTTTCTTTTGTTTTAATTTATAATCATTTTTCTGCCTTCTCTTTTTCCTCACAATGTTTAACTTATTTTTTTCATCCTTTTTATTTTTCTTCCCTAAAAATGCTAAATTGTCCTTTGCAGAATTTAAGAATCCATAGGTATTTGAAAATATTCTTAAGGAATTATTATTTGGGACAATATGTAATATATTAAACTTCTCTGGGCTATTTTGCCTGTCTGCTGTGTTTCCTTTAAACACACTTATATGTTTGGGGACGAGGGAGGGAGAGGGGATGGTGTCAGAAGGCAATAAGATCTGGCCTGTGTAGCAGCAACAATCTAAGACATGATTTCTGGGCCCCCAGATTTTCACTATGCCATCAATTTGTGTCAAGTGACCCTCTGCATTGTAGCAGGGTAGAGCGTGTTGAGGAATTAAAGAGCTGCCATTAGCCATTTTATCTTTCCCTTCACTCTGAATTGTCATATTCCATTTTTCTTTAATCCCTGCCTGTGGACTATAGTACTGAATTTTTCATTTTCCTTCAGGAGAAAGACAGGCTCAAGTACACTTCTCCAAAGCTTGGCCACATAACCCCCAAGGTGACTGCTAGATAACCCATAGCAATACTTCTTTGGCAGTCCTTTCTTCTCCCACCTACATTCCCTGCACATGTCTTATAGTCTCTGGTGAGCAAGGAATTGAGTCTTTTCAAAGATGTGGCTGAATAGCATTGTGTGGCTTTACTACTTTTTAGTATCACCATTAAATAAACAACTTTTCCCCCATAAAGAAGATAGTGTGGAGCTGAATGAAAATGTTTCCTGTTTCATAGAACAGCTCCGTAATTACATTTTGAAGACATACCTGTTTAAAAATTCATAAGCAATTTATCATTCCATGGACTAAAAAAAAAAGCTTTTTTTATACATAACATCTGTGCTGTCAGTATTAACAATTGGATGGAGCTGGGGGGGGGGTAATATAATAAGAACAATAGATATGCAGCTGTGTAAAACAGGGATATAATTCCATCGAGGACTACCAGTGGATCATAAACCAGTAGATTAGCATTGAAGTACTGAGTTATCAGAGTCATAGAAGTTCTTTGGCATCAAGGAGCGGTGTAGCCTGGAGAAAGTGTTCTGTGATGTCTTTCTTTTGGGGAGTTCAGCCATCCAATGCAAAGTGTAAGGTCAGTGTGGGCCAAGCACACCTCTAAAATCATAAATGTAATCTAATCCATTATCCACTCATTTTTATCCATGCAAAATATATGAATTGAAACATAGAAAACCCAGGGGCACATTTCTCAGGGACCAGTTCATTCCATCTACTAGTATCTGTTGCAGCTGGATGAACAGGCAATTTATAAGACAGATCATTAGCAGACTCAACAATGAACCCCACAGACTGTTTTTGTCCTAAAGCCTATCTGATCATAAATCTGAGTATAAACTATATGACTACAAATACATTCTCAGGCTAATTCCAAAGGCTTCCTGGAGAGAATGTTTTAAATAGCTGAAGCCAAATATTCTCTCTCTCTCTCTCTCTCTGAATGTGTGTCTCTATCTCTCTGTTCTCTTTCTGTCTCTGTTTCTAACTGTCTCTGTGTCTGTCACTGTCTCCCACTTTCTCACTCTCTCTCTCTCTCACTCTCACTCTTGCTCTCACTCTTACTCTCGCTCTAGCTCTCAGTCTTTCTCTATCATTTCTCTGTCTCTTTTTTCCAGCTTGGTTTATAAAGATTTTGTTTCTGTTCTTCTACATAGAAACTCTGTAAAAATCTGTATAAAAATTTATATTAAAAAAAAATCTGTAAATTTCAGTTTCTGTAATTAAGTGCCATTTATTCTTGCTTTGTAAAATGGTTTTCAGACACCTTTGCCTTTGGTTTTCTGGAGTACAAGGGTCAAAGGACACACAGATAGTCACCAAGATTTCAGTTGGAAACTATCATATAAAGTTGTCATTCAAATCATGTTCCAGTATAATCACACATGGAAATAAGAGAGGGTATTTGGCACCAATGGAAAGGGCCAGACAGACACAGTTCCTTCTTTTAATCTTAAAAAGGAGTGAGATATGCATTTTAACTGAATTTTTAGCAGATGAAGCTTCTATTTTAAAACTTTCAAAGTTTCCTGACTTCTTATTGTGAGTTTAGTTTTTGATACGTAGGCCAAAACTGTATCCCCACTCTAACTCCCACTCCACTCCCATATCATTTTCTTTTCCACTTCACAGGCAAACTGTTCTTCTTCCACAGTAAAGTTATTGGTTTGCAACAATAACAACAACAACAACAACAATGACGACTATTATATACACATTTCTATGTACCTATCATCCACTTTTTTTCAGTCTCATGGTCTGTTTAACAGAATCCTTACTGTTTTCACCTACTTTGTAATGTTGATTGATGTGATTGTTGATGTCAACCCATTTGTAAGGCTAACTCATACATGCCATTGCCATTGGTTCACTACAGGCTAAGATTTTCTATTATATTGCTTGCTTCTGATCTTGGTTGCCCTAAGGAAAGAAACAATTGTCATCTTGAGATTATTTTTTTTCATGTAGAATAATCATCTCCTAATAGCTATACCAATGTATGCATCATTTCCCACATTTGACAATGTTACATTTATATTAGTTTCTTTCAGGCAGACATTGGGGTGGCCAATGATTCTGTGATCTCATAGTAATAGCCTTCTTTTATACTTTGACACCTCATGGGTATAATATTTCATTCATTTGGATATTCCTACAAAGGGTGAAGGTCACAATGTTTCCACACATTCTATGCATATCCATGTATGTATATATGTTTGCATTTATGTATATATTATATACCAGTAGCACTGATAATTTTGAAAAAAAAAGAGTTTCACTTCTAAAATTGATAGCAGCTTGATAAAATATCTAATATAATAGAAGGTTATTCATTTAGCATGGTAGGCTTAGAGTTGGAAGAGTTCTTAGCAACAATGTAGTCCATCCCCTTCCCCTACCTTGTTTGCAAATGAAGAAATCAGAGTAATTAAGTGACTTACTTAGGGTCGGCTAGTCTGAGGAAAGACATTTTGTCCAGATTGGTATTAAGAGGCAAAATTCCTTGATGTATTTATTTCTTGCTCTGATAATTACTTTTTATATGACTTGTCCAGGTCATTCCCCTTGCTGAAACTTAGTTGCCTTATGTGAGAAAGTAATGGGTTTGGGGACATCCAGAACCGCCCTCCCCCCAGTTTGAGTAAGTTTGAGAGGATAGTATTGAAATTGATTGGATTAACTGCTGATTAACTCACTTAATTTGACTTGATTGAAACCACACCTACCTGAGAGCCTGGCCCTCAAGAGGTATGTTCTCTCAACTGACTTTGGCAAGTTCTGCTTATGGACAACCCTCAAGTCCAGTGAACCAATGGATTTGGGTGATGCTATACAATTAGCCTTGAACAATATGTAAGGGCCATCCCTCCTCTGGACCCAGAGGAAGCTTACATACTCAGACAGGCTCTTGGATGTGCTTGTGGTGGCTAGATAGGCTTTCCTTAACTTTCTGAGCCAAGTGTTCTCTCTTTACACATATTTGATATGCCTTTAATATATGCTTAATGCCCCGAACTGCTGCTAAAGCTTCTAATTTATAAGTAACAAAT